>NC_064815.1:3744280-4099858 GCF_023721935.1 Panthera uncia
TTCCTTTCCTTTCCTTTCCTTTCCTTTCCTTTCCTTTCCTTTCCTTTTTAAGGAGGCAGGGAAGGGAAGGTGACTCTCATACGTTGGATGCATACTACAGGAACTTTACGTCTGTGACTATGTTTAGTTCTAGAAGGCCACGATTACTTGCCCTGTGATTTAGACAAGGACTCTGATGCTCAGAGTCGACCCATAGCTCATGATAGCCTTCAGCCGGGGTTGCATGGCTCTGACCGGCCCTGGGCCTTGCACACCGTTTCACTCACCTCGTTCTGCCATTTCTGTGCATCCAAGTTCATACACAGCTCAGGGGGAAGTTTCTCTATCCACCCATGTGAATTTTTTTTTACATTTTTTTTTTTTTAACGTTTGTTTATTATTGAAAGACAGTCAGAGCATGAGCAGGGGAGGTCAGAGGGAGAGGGAGACACCGAATCCGAGGCAGGCTCCAGGCTCCAAGCCGTTGGCACAGAGCCCGACGCGGCGCTCAAACTCACAGACCGGGAGATCATGATCTGAGCCACCCAGGCACCCCCATCCATGCGAATTTTTGCTTGGACCTTTCAACTGGGTGGTATTTTGCTCTGCATTGAGTCTCAGGTCTCTGTTTCAGAAAGCTTTGATTGTGTATGCCATGTTCCAAGATTCAGTGGGAGTAGGTGGTGATCAGAGGAAGCAGGCATTTTATCTTGGGACCCTGTTTCCCTGGGTTCGAGTCCTTCAGCAGGAGATGGGGGGTGGGGGGTGGGTGTCTAGAGCTGCGTTCGATCATACAGCATCCTAAGTGAGCTCTGATGGATGCCGTCTGTCAAGGGGCGCATGCTCGGAGTGCTGCCACCTCTGGGCTCTTGGCCGTTGGCATCTGTAATGTGCTCTCTGGGTTTCCTGGACAGGAGGATCATGTCTCAATTTATCTGTCATTTTTGTGGATGAATAATCCAAAGTGAGTACATAAAAATGAATGTTTAGATTTAGATGCTAATTCGGCTTTCTATTAGGTTCTGCCTTGAGTGTTATTGAAATTAATCTGTGTTCCTTGAGCACATCCCGCTTAGTATTGGCAAGGTACGGTGGGCCTCAGAGTACAGTTGATGGTTGTTTGGGGTACATTCAGAAGATGGATAAACCACATCAAGATAATGGAAACGTTCTCCTTAAAACCTTTTCCCTTTTTAAAGACAAAATGACGTCTGGACGTCGTGCATACCCCAAAAAGAGAAAAGCGCTTCATTCAGAATCCTGCCCCAAACCAATCAGTTTTCTTTTGTCTTGGTTCCTTTCTAGACGTGGTCCATTTGCATGTAACTACTTTCTGAGGGGTACTGAGTATGCAACAGAGTTTGAGCTCCTGGCGAGGCACCCTTCTTTCGGGAGGAGCTTGGGCTGTGGGGATTGGGCAAGCTTCGATTCGAAATCTGACTCTTGACTCAGGAGCTGTATGACAGTGGGCAAGTTACTTAGCCCTTCAGAGCCTCTATTTTTCTCATCTGTAAAATGGGAGGGGCGTCCCTGTATCTCATGTGTGTTTCTCAGACAGATGAGTGACCTTTGAGAAGCACAGAGCCAGTGTTGGTAATGTATAGAGTTTCTGACTTAGGACGGTGGGTAGGTAGTAAATGGTAGCTGATGCTATCGTTTTGATTATTTAACAATGATGGCGTTAATAATAGGTGTAACGACAAAGTAGGAGGCAGCATTTTTTGTTTCGGAACCGCATTTCTTGGGGCAGCAGCTCTCGGGCAGCTGGACCATAGCATCCGGCGAGATTCCAAGGTTCACATCCGTCTCTTGATTTCCCTAGGCCAAACCCAGCATTCGGTGCTTCATTAAACCCACCGAGACGCTAGAGCGGTCCCTTGAGATGAATAAGCACAAGGGCAAGAGGCGGGTGCAAAAGAGACCCAACTACAAAAACGTTGGGGAGGAAGAAGATGAGGAGAAGGGGCCCGCCGAGGACGCCCAGGAAGACGCTGAGAAGGCTAAAGGTACTGAGGGTGGTTCAAAAGGCACCAAGACGAGTGGGGACAGTGAAGGTGAGTGCCCCCCTGAACGCCACCCTGCGCCCGCGCTGCGAGCCAGGCAGCCGTCTGTGTCTGGTCCTCGTCGTGTGTCCGTTCCCCACGCCGGTGTACCTCATTCTACGGGCCCAGCCATTCGCAGGCAGCTGCGGGCAGGTCCGCCGCGAGGCCTGCCCTCATGGGACGGGGGACCCGGGGCAAGGTTCTTATTCGCACCCGGGCCCGCTCCCCTGTGGGTAAACACAGGGGAGCAGACCGTATTTACTTGGCTATGACGGCGGGGACATGGTGAGCACATGTGCCGCGCCCAGAATGGCGCCCGGCCCGCATCCTACGTGTTTGCTGCAGCGGCTGCTATTTCTGCTACGAGTGCCATCCTGTTTTTTGGGGTTCTTCTTGCTCCCCATAACCCGCAGTGAGGATTTTTGACACAAGTCATTCTTCCCAGCGCACTGCAGGAAGCAGGCCGCGTTTCGTGAAATTATATCCATTTGATGAGATCACGTTGTTTTGGAACCGAATGATCCAGTATCATTGCCTAGAGTCTCACATTGAGATTTGTTCAAAGTCCTGTGTAGGGTGAGGTACACTTGTGTGTGGTGCACATGTGTTCAGTAAGCAGAATCATTCCTCCCTCTTTTGGCCTGTGCTGGGGATGATTCCGGTTTGATTTCCACCTTCCTCTCATTCAAATGCTAACACCTTCTCAGTCTGGAGAGCACCGTCTGCTCTGGAACTGAGCAAGCTTCAGCTGTGGAGTCTCTTGTGTCATGGGCCGGGTGCACAGCCACGCAGATGGGGTCTCTGGCCACGGCCGTGGGCGCTCAGGGTGGGGTTGGGGGTGGGGTAGATGTGGGGTGGGGGCTCGGCTCTGGACGTGAGCTCCCACCACGCTCCTGGGACAGACACAGGCCATCGCCAGCGCCCACCGTGGGCCGTCCTCCTGGGTCCTGGGCTGGTGGTGGCTGCTCCCAAGCCAACTGTCCTTGGCCCATCAGCCTGGACTGTGTGATTCCCTAGTCAAGGTCATCTGAAGCTGGAAAACGGAGCAGAGCAGCTCAGTAAATCACCGACTGGGAACTCATTTGTTTTGGGGAGTTTGCTGCGTTTATGGAGCCAAAACCCACCCCCGTCCCCACCCTGCGGGCCCCATTCTGATTTTCTTGGCAGTTCTCAGTGAATGCCACGATCACATTCCAATAAGTATAAGCAAAGCGTCTCTCCAGTGCCACCCTGCTCTCTCTTTAAGGCTGAGATCCCAGCATGCTTTTATTTCTGTGTAAAGTATACAGTAAGCATTTTGGCGTCAGAATTCACTTTTGGCTCACAAACAGTATCACTTTGGTGGGGAGGTGAGGGGCACACGCAAGGTAAGCAAGCCGTCCTAGTTTGCTTATTGGGATCTTTTTTTTTTTTTTTTTTTTTTTTAAACTCTGGAGAAAACTGCTTCAACGCTGGGGTTTAGCTGTCCTGTGGCCACAGTGGGGAAAGGGAGGAGGATTTCACCCCATTTTCCCATTTTGCACTCTGTGTTCCTGTCGATTTTGTTTTGGAAGGATGCTACCTCTTTCATTCCAGTCCTTTTAAGGGCTGCTCTCTAACCAGGCCTGGCCATGACTAACCCTGGTGTGGACAGGGCAGGCTTGGCGGTGAGCACAGTCAAGTGAGTCAGCGGACGGCCCGGTCCCAGCGTGCGGAGCTCCAGCGGCTCGGCAAGGCTACCATTCCAGCTCACCGCTGGGCTCGGGGTCACGACTCCCCAGATGCCGAGCCGGCCTGCCCTGTGTGGGGGGCCAGCGGAGAAATGTTCACAGGTCTCCAGAAGCCCGTTTTCTGCGTGGTTACTCGGCCGGGTTGTACCAGACGGGGCCCAGGAATTTTCCCAGAGGCTTTACTTGGACACTTGATGGTGACATTAGAGTTTGGTCGACCATGGCTCCCAGCAGCCCTCTTGGCATTTTGGTGCCCTCCTCCATTTTCCCGGATATACATTAGTCATTCCAAAACATTACGGACCTGTCATCTTCCCCCACAGCTCACCGTAAATAAACACGAGTCTCTCGGGCCCGTCCAGCAGAGGCACCTAACTGGGCTGCGGCAGCTGTCACGTGAATGGTGTACCCGATCTCTTAGTTATTCTCAGGTTTAAGGTGCAGCTGGGGGCGTTCTCTCCTTAGACTGTGTTTGGGTGAAACCATTCGTGACCTGGAAGGGTGTTAGGCATGGCGTTGATGCGGGGGGGGGGGGGGGTGCTAGGAGATGGGGTACTGGCCTTGCAGTCATGTCTCAGTTTCCTGGGAACCTTGAGTGGTCTCCCAACTCAAACCGTGCCTCAGTTTCCCCATCTGGAAATTGAGTATAAAAAATGTAATTCGTGGGGTGCTTTTTTTTTCTTTTTTAAATGAGTATATGTTAGGAGTCTTGTGGTTGTAAGAGTTGGAGGAAATTCAACTCGGACTGGCTTCAACAAAAGGGTGATTATTGTTCCCAGAACTGGAAGGCTTGGGCGGGGCTGGCCTCAGGTGCAGAGATGACCACGGGCAGTGCCAGGCTTGCATCCTGCCAGCTCACCACCAAGCAGAGAAGGAGCTGAAGGCTAGGGGCCAATGCTTGGTGACACCGAGGGGCCTGGCTGGCCCACTGCCGTAGAGGGGCGGTCTTTGCCGATTGGCCAGGCTTGGGCCATGTGTTGACCCCACAGTGACACCCTCGGTGAGAAATAGGGTGTGTTTGTCAGAAGGAGGGGTCATGCGCGCTGGGCCCGCGGAAGCAGCAGATGCTCCACTAGAAAGCCACAGGGCTCCCGTGTGCCCCTCATCCCCCTCCTGGCTGTCTTCTCCCTCACTGTTTGGGGTGGATCTGTGGCTAATTTCTCCTCCGAATTATTTTTTCTCTAGCAAGCTTCTTGCCTTGCCCCTGGATCTAGGGGTTCGTGGACCGCCCGGTTGTAACGAGCAGGCAGGGGTGACTTTGAAAAAGGAGATGGTGGTACCAGCTCCCCCTGCACAGCCTGCCACCCCCACGTTAGTGGGGGGTCTTCAAAAGGCAGCATCAGGCACAGGCAGACAGAGGTTTATGGTCGCGAGTCGGTCGCAGTTCTGCCTTGACCTGATTTAAATGTGGCATTAACGTGCTCTTTTTCTACAAACGCAACCAGAATTCACACGTCCTCCACATTTAAGCCCAGACAAGGAAGTAGGGTGAAATGAATGTGGACCCTCCACTCAGCCTCAGGTCCCAAATGACGGCTGACTCATTCTGAAACCAGAAAATCACAGGGCCCCTCAGTCTGCAGCAATTGCACACTGAAAGGAAAAAGACAGGTGCCCTAGTCCCTGTAGTCAAAGAAGCGTTCACTCGATGCTCGCTGTGTCCCAGATGTCTCATCAGTCTGAAAGGATAGTCCTCTCTTTCTGGAGTCATTTGCAACAGTAGCTTAGTAAACAGACCCCAGGCACGAAAATGAATTGTTTGAACTTCTCGTTTGAAAAATAGGGTTTAGCTTTTGTTTTTTTGGCCTATGGAAAAAGTAGGCACCAACCGCGTGGACTGACCTTCAAAACCTACTCTTTTCTTAAATCGCAGCAAGGGCTTGGAATGAAGGGGACAACACTGACTTTGAACTTGCCAGGTCAGCTGGGAGTTGAGGGGTGCCTGGAAGTCTGGAACCCCGGCTTTGCTTTTTTGTTTTTTTTTAATTAAAAAAAATTTTTTTTAATGTTCATTTATTTTTGGGAGAGACTTAGAACGAGAGCAGGGGAGGGGCAGAGAGAGAGGGAGACAGAGAATCTGAAGCAGGATCCAGGCTCTGAAGTGACAGCACAGAGCCCGACGCGGGGCTCGAACCCATGAACCGTGAGATCATAACCTGAACTGAAGTCAAAATGCTCCACTGACTGAGCCACCCAGGTGCCCCCCCAGCTTTGTGTTTTGTTTTGTTTTGTTTTGTTTTGTTTTGTTTTGTTTTGTTTTGTTGTTTTTGAAGCCTCCGTTGAAATGGAGCCCTGGCCTCATTTCTGGCTCCTCTTGGAAAGCCGGAGCCAACCCAGGGCTGGCAGAGTTTCCTGATTGGGATGAGCCATGGATTAGCCATTGGGAGGTTGCGGTCTGAACCCCCCGACCCTTGATGGACTGCTCCTGAGCAGCTCTGTGACCCCGGGCAAATCGTCGCTTCTCCACCAGTGGCAGGACATCAGGATGCCCGGCTCTCGGGTTGTCAGAAACACGAGCATCGGTGTCTGAGCCCTTCAGCATGTGTCACACGGGCACTGAAAAGAAAGCCTGGCCAAGGTGGAGAGCGGAGCGAGGGGCTGGGCTGGGGGGCACTTTGTGCTTGGGTACCCCCGCCCCCGGCTGCAGGTTTCTGTGCAGCCAGCCCGGTTCTCTGTTAATTTGTATAACGAATCAGTGGGATGAGTGAGCATGTGTGTGTGGTGGGGGGACAGTGGGAAGGGAGGGAGGAGAGGATTAGGCTGCCAGCCCCACGATTGTACAGGTGTGGGAGTGCCAAGTTTCCAGATAGGCTTCACTAGTACAAGGAACTTCCCAGGGGGGAAGAGACACCTTCTGAATTCACCCTCATGCTGCTCAGTAAGACAAAGGAAGAGGCACCCAAATACTCAGCCCTTGGACACCCTGTTGTTGTGGCCGGGTGCCGTTTGCCTCTCGAAATTCTGCTCCAAGGCTAGTCAATGGCACACGGCCCTTCCCCTACTTCCTAGGTAACCAGCGAGGGCATCTTCCTCCTCCTTCCCCGAATGGTCTTGTTAGGGCCTTCTTCCCCCTTCCCCCTTTCTACGGTCTGTCCTCGTTTTGATTCCTGGAATGTAGGACACAGAGGGCAACTCAGAGGATCCTTGAATTTGTGAAGTCAAAGACTGTTGGGAGGTCATGCCTGCCATTTCCCTGAAAAGCACTTCATTTACCAAATATTAATCAGATTAGAATGTACATCATCCCGGGCAAGTTGATGGATTATTGCTGTTATTTAAGAAAATCAGAGTGTCAGAGCATTGGGGAAGCCCACAGATCTGGCCAGAGTTGTCGTCTGGAGGGGGCGAGGTTGACGTCCGTGGTTGTGGAGAGTCCTCCGGCCTCTCCTCTGCACGCACACTGCCGTACGACCAAAACTGCCATCCAAAACCGCCTCCAGAATTCTTTCCCTCCTCCTGAACTGAAACTCTGTCCCCTTTAAGCATTACCTCCACATCCTCCCTCTCTCCGGCAGCTATCGCGTTCCTCTTCCTGTCTCTGTGAATCTGACCACTCCAGGTAGTTCACGTCAGTGGGATCACAATGGCGTTTGCCCTTTTGCGACAGCCTTATTTCACTTAGCGTCACGTCCTCAGGGTTCATCCGTGGTGTCACATGTATCGGGATTTCCTTTTTCAGGCCGAGCAATATTCCATTTTTTTGGGCACACTGCATTTTGCTCATCCAGTTGCTTCCCCACTTTTGGCCATCGTGAATAGTGCAGTGTCCACGAGTGTGCAAATCCTCTTCTGCTTTGGGGGCTTTTGGGGAAGTGACAGAGGCCGAGGAGGGCTGGGGCAAAGGAGCTGGAGATTCGGGTTCCCACGCCCAGCTGCTCAGCCTCACAGGGACGTTCCTCCACTCCCAGAGGCTCAAGACTCCAGTTGTGTAAAGGGGTCGCACCGCCCCCCAGGCTGGGACGCTGGAGCCTTCAAGATTATGGGCCACGGTGCCCGGTGCCGGAACTGTAGCCACACGGGTGCTCCTTGCCAGCTCGTGGCCGGTGGGCAGTGCTGGGAGAGGAGCTCACAGCCGTGGGGGCAGAGGCCCACCTCCTCAATCCCTCTGTATATCAGTTTGCCCTTCTGTAAAATGCAGAGATCGGGCCAGATCAGCCTTGCCCCAGCTGCGGGGTTTGGGGATGGTTCTGGGTGAGTTGGAGCAGTGAGAAGATTCTCGTTGAGATCAGCTGCAGGGGAGCCTGGCGTTAGTGTCCTTCACACGTCCCCTCTCCAGCACGCACAGCGGGCCTTGCTCCTTTCGTGCGTGTGTTTTTCCCCCCTGCTTTCTGTTGACACTGGCTTGAGGCTTATAGTAGTGATGAAAACGTGTTTTCGTTTGAAAACATTTTCAAACTTAGAAAAGTTTGGAAAAAGAAATAGTATAAAGATCACCTGTTTACCTTTTGTCCAGTTTCATCTTTTAACACATTCTAGCCCATTTGCTTTCCTATTTGTTTTCCCTCTCCCTGCCCCTCCGCCCCACACTTTTTTTCTGGACAAGTTGCACCCATCACGTCCCTTCCCTCCTGTCGGTGTCAGCACGCGTTTGCCAAGGATAGCGCGTTCGCTTTGGTGAGCGCCGTGCAGCTGTCCGCCTCAGTGGTGTTTTCTGCTGTCTGCGGTTCAGCTTGTCCATTGACCTAATAACATCCTCCAGAGCATCTTTCCCCCACCAGTAGAACATCTAGTCTAGGGTCGGGTAGTGCCTTTTATTGTCGTGCCTCCCTGGCCTTCGTCAGGCTGGAGCGTTTTCCCACAGCCTTCTCTTTTACGACATTGACCTCTCTGAAGAACGCAAGACCTCTCCCTCCTTTGCTTTACTAAAACGTTCCTCATTCTGTCTTTGATGTTTTCTTTGTGATAAGATGAAGGTTATGCATTCCGGGCATAGGTGGTGGCATGTCCTTCCCCGTGTGTCCCATCTCGAGGCACATGATGTGCTTTTGACCCTCCCGGGTGACGTGAATATCGGTCACCTGGCTAAGGTATCTCCCGGTCTCTCCACCGTATAATTGCTTTCTCTCTTCTTGACGACTAATTAGCAACCCGTGGGGAGCTACTTAGAGATAATGCAGATTAATCCTGTGCCTCATTAAAGTGCCCCCCTGGGATTTGTTCCTCATTGATGATACCTGCCTGAGCCACTCTTTACCCGCATGGTGACAAAATGTTGATTTTCCAACGTCAGCACTCTCTCCACGTTTAAAGATTAGCCCTCAGCATTCCGCTGTAAGGGAAAACCCCTCCTCTCCCCGTTTCTTTATTTATCACTTCTTGGCACAGGCCATGGATTCCAGTTTTTAGTGGTTTGTGTTTCGTTACTGATTTAATTAATTTGATGCTCAAATTGTCCCAGATTTGGCCGTTGGGAACCCTTCTGACCTGGCTGCTGTGTCCTTGTGATACAGTCCCCTCGTTTCTTTTGAGCAGCCTTTATGCCTTCTGGAGTGACAATTTAACCAGGTTCATCTTGTACCTACGCTGCCCATCCCCAGGATGAACCCTTTCTCTGCAAAGCCCTGGTTCCTCTCCATGGGCAGTGGTGTTAGAGACCAAAATCTGGGTCCCAGATGTGCTGATGGCTCCTATGGTGCTTTGCTTTTTGGCTCTTTCAGTGGACGAGCTAGAAAATAGACGCGTGTATAAACACAAAATACACATTTCCTCACGCATGCATATGCATACGTACAAACGCGTATGCATATGTGTATTTTAGAAATCGTGGATTCATACCAACACCTCTAATATTCATACCGATGCAGCTCAGTACCCAGAAGGCTCTTTCTTGCCTTCTCCCGTTCCAGATCTGTGTGTCACTTCTTCAGCTGGAGCCTTGCCTCCCAACAGCATCAACACGTTTGTTTGCTCAGTCCTAGAATACATCTAAAAAAGTTTCAGTTTGTTTATTGTGTAATAAACAAGAGTTCAGGATGGTTTGCAACTCCCCCTCCCTCCTCAAATGCTTCACACATCTCCCAACTGAGGGCATAGAGTCATGTATCCTGTTTATAGCTATTCACATTAATCTGCCTCTCCTTTTTTCTTTCCCCTCCGTCAGGGTAGATATGGTATGTATTTGAAAAAAATTGGGGGTCCTATTTTTTTTTTTAATCTTCTCAGTTTAGGGTTCCTCCTTCCCATTTTTTACTGATTTAATTTCTATTGAAAAAATATATGGACTGTGAACAAAAGTGTGCAAAAAGGTTTGTTCAGGAAGGGTGCCTTCCATATTCTTTCCGCCCATTCCCCTACCTCTGGTAGATAACCACCTTGGATTATTTTCTGGGATATCCTTCCCGTATTTCATTTTGTAAGAAGAAGCCGATTTATATATGTTTTCTTGCTCTCCCTTCTCTCTTACACGCAGGGTAGCATGCTGTATATGCTTGCTCTTGTCTCCCGTATCAGTACAGCGGTTTTCCTCATTCCGGTTTGCAGCTGCCTTGTGTGTGTGTGTGTGTGTGTGGACAAGTTTATTCAACCGGTCTTTATGCTTGGACATTTAGGTAGTTTCCAATATTTTGCAACTACAGATAATACTTCAGTGAACCCTCTTGTGCGTGTGCATTTTCATATTGTTAGGGGTGTAGCTTCCAGATAAATCCCTGCAAGTGGGGTTGCTCAATCGAAGAGTATTGATAGTGACTGAAAGTTTCCTTTTAAAATGCATTGAAGTCAAAAGAAGAAAAATGAGGTCAAATACAATGATTAGGTAGGTGACAAATGGGACGGGCGACACATAGATATGGCACACATCGTAGAGGCAGGCAAATGACCGAAGTTGGAGCAGAGCTGAGCTGGGTTATTGTCCCGGTCCCTTTACATTCCGGAACAGAAACCTGGATGGGATGGGGGCTCCTGCTATATTATAGCAGGGTCAGGTGGAGCTCCCCGAGAATTCATCATCAGAGCCTGAGTCCTGGCCTCAGCGTCGGTGGAAATCCGTGCATGCATGCCCCCTGGTCCGCTCTCCTTGGTGGCAGCAGCAGGGTGCGTGTGCCCTGGGAGGGGAGCGAGGCTGTGCCCAGGCAGGCCTGTGTCTGCGGAGAGATGTGGGCCCCGGAGGGTTCATAGAACCATGCCCGATGATCTGGTCTGGCATAAAAGAGAGGTTCACTTTGGCACTGAATCACCAGGAAAGGAAAGGTCAAATCTTCTTTCTCATCCTCTTTTAAAGATGGCTGTAGAATCCATTAAAAAAAAATTTTTTTTAATGTTTATTTCCTCTTGAGAGAGAGAGAGAGAGCTACAGAACATGAGTGGGGGAGGGGCAGTGAGGGGGAGACAAAGAATCTGAAGCAGGCTCCAGGCTCTGAGCTGTCAGCATGGGGCTCGAACCCGTGAACCAAGAGATCGTGACCTGAGCCGAAGTCAGACGCTTAACCGACTGAGCCACCCAGGCGCCCCACGTAGATTCCATTTTAGAATGGTGAGAATGTGGAGAGACCGTCTCCCCAAAAACCTATTACCCACCCCTCTTTCGCCCACTTGGCATTTTGCATGCAGTTGCAGGGAGTTGACAGACCCTGGGTAAGAATCACAGCTCTTGGGGGTTGTCTGGATAAGATGGTTAAAAAGAAGCAGTGGAGGAGCAGGGACCTGTGTTGGCGTTGGAAGGACTGTGGTACATTCGTCAAGAGAGTTAACCTCAGCCGAGCGGCTCACTCCACAGCTGTGCTGGCTGCAGGAGGGTCAGGAGGCTGGGGACAGCTGTGGGAGCCAGAGTGACAGAACCATCGTTGCGCGTGGAGCTGAGAGGCCCTCGTGGGCCGGTCCCGCGCGAGGACATGACCCGGGAGCCGAGAGGGCAGCAGTCCTGGCTTCTGCCGCTGCCTTTCTAGCTGTGTTAATTGTCACTGTGCTTCTGGGTTCCGTTTCCTCATGTTCAGTACCCGGGACCAAACCAGTGGTTTTCAGCAGTTCTGTGTGAAGCTCCACAGAGTTCCAGAAGGGAGCTTCAGGGGCAGGAGGGAACCCATAGTCAGAGACGTCTGGGAGCCCACCCACCCTTTACCTGGAGCAACTCTGGTCCCATCTGCTCATCGTGGTGCTGTGCCATGGGGAATTGTCATTCAAAATTATTGTGCAACTCCTTAACTAAATTTGGTGAGCACGAAACAGGCTTATCTTTCGCTGCTCCTCTGCTCCAGAGTTCCCAGCATCCAGGGAGATGAAACAACCCAAAAGGAATTACCACGTCAGAGCAGCGTATTCTCTAGAGTGAGGGGCTAGGGCTCGGCCCCGTAACCTCGGGGAGTCCTCGGAGCTGAGTTCCGCCTTGTCAGCCGGGCTGGGAGGCACGGGAGCTTGCAGCGAGCGGTACGGGAGGCGTGTCACGGGTCCCAGGGTCGAAGCCAGAGGCTGGCACCACAGCCAGCCTGCTAGTATTCAGATGTTTTCGCTGGCATGCTCTATCAGGAACACAGAACAGTCAAGTAGATCTGCGATTTCAGCACGCGTCTTCCAAACACAGGTCCGTTTGTTGTAAGTTGCACGTATTTGTATTGCCGTGTCAACGTTATAAACAACATAAACGGGACAGGTTTTTTAAAGGTGAGAATAATTAAAAATATAAGGTGTCTGCCCCACAGCAGGGAGGTGGGGCTCATTGGGAGGCCACTGAAGGAGGTTGGTGGGGGGGGAAGGCGCAGACGCAGGAGGGCGCGGTGGTTCTCAGCCCCCAGTCTGTGCCGCCGCCTGCTCTTGGCGGCGGCCCTGGCTGCTCGGACTCCTGCTGACTCGATAGCTCCCTGTGAATCGACTCCCTTTCTTCCCCTTACATTTCGCCCCCTCAAGTGGTGATAGCCGCGGTTGAAGAACAGGTTCTCTGTGTGGTTAGAATTTTCTTCCCGTGCGCGTGAAAATAAATACAGAACTACGCAAACAAACTGTCCGGACACCACTTGAAAATCATGGGTCGGCCCCCGCGTCTGTGGTGGGGGCGGCCCCGTGGGAGGCTCCGGTCTGCAGTGTCTGACTCCGGGCCACACTGAGAAGGAGGGGCTAGCGGTCGGGGCCCATGTGGACCGGTGGGGGATGCCCTCGTCCACTCCCGAGGACCGTGGCAGGTGCAGCCGTGCCCGAGGGGGTCCCAGAGGGTGGTGGGCACGGGATGTCTCCCATGAGAACACGGTGCAGGCTCAGGGCAGACTGGGTGCGGCTCTGGGTCACCTGCTCCACGTTGTGGCGGCCGTGCATGCGTCGCTTCCGGCCCTGTGTGCAGCCAGAGCCTCGTCCCCCTGTCCGTCCCATCACTGAGCGCTTGCCCTCTGGTCGCAGGCCCTGGGCCCGACCCCAGAGGCCCAGCGGAGAGCAAGACAGACAAGGCAGCTGTTCTTACGAAGCCCCTATTCGAGTGGGGGAAGGCAGACGGGAAGCAAGCAAACGGATACACAGAACATAGAAAATCCCGGCAGTTACAAATGCCAAGAAGTAAAATTGAGACGGGGCAGAGGGGACACATTCATGCAGAAGAATTCCACGTAATTGATGGATGCTACCGCCTGCTCCAGGAGCTGGAACGTGGTAACTCCCCCTCCTCAGCTGTGGGCTGCGCTTAATGACTCATTTGCACCGAGTGTTGAGTGGAAGGAGGAGGGCAGGTAACTCTCTGGTGGGGAAGTGTGACCAGCGTCAGCTCCGTCAGGTGGTGTAGATGTCACATAAGCGGACACGGCGTTGTGTTGGGAGCCTGTACCCTCGCTGCAGCGGGGTGAGAAGGGCACGTCTCCTGCGTGGGCTTCCTCCCGGAACCTGCAAGCCTAGTCTAGTGATGAGAAAACACTAGACCCAGGTTGGGAGACGTTCCGCAAAATACCTGACCAGTTCTGTCTCCTCAAAGCTGTTAGGTCACCAGAGGCAAGGAAGTCAAACACTTGGTCACAGCCAGGAGGAGCCCAAGGGGACATGGTGACTGGATACAACCTGGTACCCTAGATGGGATCCTGGCACAGGAAGTGGACAGGAGGGAAGAACTAAGGAATTATGAATGAAATACGGATTTTAGATAATAATAAAGAGGTAAAGGAAAAACAGGTGTAGAGGGTGTCGGAGAAGACCTCTCTGAGGTTGGTGGCATTGGAGCTGGGCCTCGAAGGATGTGATCGGGTCAGGCCAGGGTAGGGAAGACCGGGGGTGAAAGCGTCCCGGGCAGAGGAAGCAGCCGTGTAACGATCCTGGGCAGAAACAAGCTTGGGCCCCTCAAGAGCGTGGAAGAAGCTGTCAGCACAGCTGGAGAGGCGTGAGGCAGAGGAGGCCAGGCAGTGAGGTCAGAGGTGGACAGGGGCCAGGCCGTGTGAGGCCTCGACGCCGTGGAAGGCGTTTGGATATCATCCCGAGTGTGATGGGAAGGCGGCGGACAGTTCTGAACAGAAGGGCGACATGAGCTAATTTCCACTTGAAATAACTTGAGTCTGTGTGGAGAACAAACTGGGGGTGACGGGAGGCGGCGGCCAGGTGGGAGGCCCTTGTGCCAGTCCGGGGAAAGACCATGGCTGGCAAGGGCCGCCAGAGTCCTGGGCGCGCTCCCGCCCCTCAAGAAACAAGTGCAGGTTCACACATCAGCGTCCTTTCCCTCCTCCGTCTCCTGAAGATGGGGGTTGACCTGAACTCTGGGTTCCAAGAACCAGATGTCTGAAGGTCCACACCTCATGTCAAAGACCCCCATGACACGGACACCTTACGGCCCACAGCTAACCATCTCCAATTCAAGATGTTTTCCTCTCCTGGTTCGTATCTCTTTCGGAAAATAAACCATAGACGCCGTGCTTCAGTCGTTGCTTCAAGTTGCCCTTATTTAATTGGGAAAAATACAGTGAGGTTTCTAACCTCTCCCTGCCTTCTGGAAGTTGTCGGGGGGAAAAGGAAAACAAAAGCTTCAGGCGTGTCAAAGCCTTTTGTACGGTGTAAACGGTTTCAGAATATTCTCAGTGAATCGGGTTATGATTTATTAACCACGTATCATTTTTCTTGTGCTGCCTCCACTCCTTTGGGAAGGAAGTGTGGTATCAGTGGAGCAGAATAAGTATCTTAAAAAACACTTTGACATTGAATAAGCTACTGCAATTTGTGCTTTTTGGAGGGGGGGGTCAAAGTCAGGGTCACGCTTCTTGGCATTGCCGGGATGAGACGGGAGAGGGGTTCTGGCCTCTGTCTTATTTGTCCCCGGCCTGTTGCCGATGTTCCCGTCACTGCCGGCGAGCCCTTGCTGGACGTGTTAGGAGCCGTCCCCTCAGGCTTTGTCTGTGGCCCGGCTGTGTCTGTAAATCCAGGTCCGTGAAGCTGTCTGGGCTCATCCCGGTCTCTGTGTTTGCTCCTAGAGATAGAGATGGTGATCATGGAGCGCAGCAAGCTCCCGGAGCTGGCGGCCAGCACGTCCGTGCAGGAACAGAACACCACGGACGAGGAGAAGAGCGCCGCCACGGGCTTGGAGAGCGTGCAGTGGAGCAGGTGCAGCCCGTCGTCCCCCGCTCGGGCTGGTGCCGCGGGTGGGGCGCCTGCCAGTCGGGGTGGGGGGTGCTGCTCCGTCGCTGGGGCGAGGACGTAGGCTGAGCGGTGAGGGGGGCTGCCTGGGCCGGGGTGCCCCCCAGAGGTGACCGGGGGCCTCTTCCCGCCACCCGTGTGGTGCCTTCTCCTCCGCAAAGTCGTCCTGCTTCCTCCCTGCTCCTCCAGCCCCTCGGCCACCACAGGCACAGCCCCTCTCGAGAGGCGCAGGAACGAAGCTGCCACTCAGCCCTGTAGCGCTCACCCCTTGGAAAGGGGAAGACTGAGACATGGCGCCCCCCCCCCCCAAGTGCTTTGGGGCTGTGCCCTGTCCTAAAGGGTGTGGGCCACCCCGTGGCCGTGCCCTGCCGCTCCCAGGAGGGAGCCCCTTGGGAGCCGCGTTTGGATCTCCCTGGCTCATTCGTTCACTGCCGTGCTACCCCGCTGCCTGTGGGGCGTGCCCTCGTGGCTCAGCCAGCGTGATTTAATGCTGCTGTCCACCTTCGACTTTTCCCCTGATTTTTCATTTCACTGATGGCCCGCGGCAGCGAAATCCTCTTAAACCGTGGAGATGCCACATTTCCCGGAAACTTGCTGCAGCACCGCCCCTTCCAGAATGAGACGGGGCGTAAGCTTGCTCTCAAAGTGTGCGGCGAACTGTTGCGAGGGCTTCTTCGTTTCAGAGTTACTTCCTCAACAGGTGGCCCCCCGGGCTGACCCCCGCACTGTCCTGATCCTCCTTCAGGGTTCATAAACGCACGGCACGTCGGCCTGCAGAGCACTCCCTTCCTGGCCTCTCGGGCCGGAGCGGCTGAAACACACACACCATCCTCTTTATTCGTCCAGCTTGAAGCGGAGAGTTGAAGCACACTGATTTTTTCCTCCACATCCCTTGGCTTGGCAAATGTTTCAGTTATCTAACAGACAGGATTAATTTCTATCAGATGCACAAGGGGGCCATTTTTACTTTGGTTTCAACAAAAAACCCTGGAGTGTGGTGCAGGCTATCAGTTGTTGGAACTCACAGAGACCTTTTTGATTTTGCTTGGCAGCAAAGAACATAACTCCTGGAGCTCTGAAAATGAAGGGAATCATTCTCAACACAGAAAGGGACGGGAAAACAACCTTCAGTTGCTTGGCACAGCATTAGTTAGGATAGGAATGATTGGAAAAACCACAAATGACTAGTAGGGGGGGGGGGGGCGCATAAGCAAACGGGGGAGCGTCGGCTTGATAGAATGTCAGCTGCTGCTTTTAAGTGAATACTGTCAGGATATGTTGGGTTCCTTAGGATCTAATAAATGGAAACAGCACATATTTGACATAGTATGGTAATAGTATAGCTTCGCTAAACGAAAGAAAATAAGCATGTAGTCTTTAAAAAAAAAAAAAAGGCGACAGACCAAATTGTTATGTTTTGAATGTTCGGTTGAGATTTCTTTCTTTTTTTGTTTTTTCCTGATTTTTAGTGAAGAGAGGGGTTTTCTTAGAGTCGATTGAGATTGTTTCGTAACTTTCCGTGACTTTAACTGACCTCTTTTACCACGTGGCTTGTAACGGAAGCTGAGCCTGGTGCCTCGAGTTGGGCCCACGTGCAAGCTTGCGGCCGCGGGAACCCTTGGGTCAGGGCTGTGCTTTGCTCTGAGACCCAATCCAAGGAGAGACTGGAGCAGGTCGATAGTTGCCTTCTCCTTTGCGAAGGTATCGAGTTGTTGGTTGTCAGAAACACTGCCGCGGACTTCTCCCCTCCCGGTCCCGGGCACTGAGCAGGGAGGAGGGCGCTCCGGGGGAGGGAGGGAGCGGACTGTTCTCCTTGACATGAATCGCATCTTGACATTGGCCCACTTGTCTGAAGAAACAGCGAAGTACAAAGCGGAACTGTTCTCCTGCTCCTCGTATATCCTGGGCCTATGTCTGCATTCGGGGTTAAATACAGGCCTGAGAAACTGAAAAATGTTTTAAAAAAGTTTTTTTTTTTTCTTTTCTTTAAAAAAAAAAAAGTTAAAAAAAATTACAAAAGTAATACACATTCAGAAAACGTGAAAACATTTTGAAAAAACGTATGAAGGAGGGGAAGAGGTCTCCGCGATGCCAGTCTCGAAGGCAGCTGTCACTAGCGTCCTGGTTATTTCCTGCCCGTCGTTTTTCATTGCCCGTTTAGTGGGAACTGTGCCCTCCGTGCCCCCAGTACTTACACTTTACCATGCCTATCATTTTGTCTTCTTTCTTTCCATTCAATACCTAACACCAGGCATCTTTTTCACTGTGCTGTACTCTGAGCAAACACAATGCTAATGGCTGCATGACACTTCATCTCCTAGAAGATGTTATGTCCCCCCGGCCCTCCCTCTGTTCCTGGGCATTTGGTTATGTGTATTGCTCCCAAACGAAAATATAATCCACATTCCAAGCGGCTGGTTTACAAGAAAACGTTTTATCCTGCTCTTAAGTTTGGAAGTGTTCTTGCCAGGAACTTACAGAAACCCAAATCCGCACATGGCAAAACTATTCAGGCATCCGAAAGGTGCCGGATCTGGGCCGGGGAAGGTCTGGGGCCCTGGAGAAGCAGCCTGGACCTAATTGTCCCCTTCTAAAAAGGGTTCTTCCTTCAATTTCCGAGTGTCCGGTGTTGATTTGAAATGTTGCCACAAGAACATTTTCACTCCTTTCTCTTTGGCCTCTTCCAGTTAAATATTTTGAATCACTGGTATGTTTATGGGATTCAGTTTTTTTTTTTTTTTTTTTTTTTAAGTCTAAAAGGCAGTGAAGCGTCTCCCTGTGTGTCTGCCACACCTCTTCACTGCCCCCTACACAGTGGTGTTGACGGTGGCTGTGTGGCCTTCTAGGAGCTACGTGTGCTCCCGTCATTCACCGAGGTGCTCTGTTTTCTTGGCTTCGGCCTGGCATCCAGAGAGGCGGCCACCGTTGGTCACAGGCTCAGAGCCCCCTGCCTGTGTGGCCATATCTGTGCGTGTTCTATCATCCTTGTGATGAACGTCCTTGTTCTATCTCTCCAGACCAGGCCCTTCCCCTGGAAGGGCAGCATTTGGGGTGTGCGGTTTGTGGTATTTCCCCTAAGCATCAGAGTTGAGACCTCACATCGCTTCTTGCCCGTCAGAGAAAGTCCGTCCAAGAAATTGCTGGGCCAGCACCTGCCAAAGCGAGCTCGTGGAGAAAGTGCCCTTGGAAAACACAAAACAGGGATCCTCTGTCAGCTGCTCCACGCAAGGACGCTTGGCACTGAGCACCCGGGCCTGTGTTCAAGGCCCTTCGTGGTTTCACTTGAACCCTCACCGGAACCCTGTGAGGGTTTAATCCCTACCTTCCCGATGGGCAAACGGACAGGTTTGAGGTAGCTGACCCAAGGGTTTGCAGCTAGGAGAGGCTGAATCCGAATTGGAACCCAGGCAGTCTGGCTCCAGGGCCCACCTTCTGCAATTGTTCGGACTTGCTGGTGCTCTGTCTGGTGTTGTCTGTCTCCCTCGCCGCTCCCTTTTCTTCCTTCGCTCCTTACTCGTCTCAGCGATGATGTGGTCCGTCTGTTCGCCGGCATGGGAGTGCCCCAGGAGCAGGGCTTTGCGTCGTTTACCCCCATTGTCTAGAACAGCTGGGGCATGACTGTTGTGTGCTAAGGGGTCTTGGTCCTCTGTCACTTTCCCCTGGAGACAGCTTCCCACAGGCAGAGCCCGTCCCCAACGCCTGGTGTTGGCCGCGGCACTCAGAGGGCTCGCCACGTGCTGGTGGGAGAGAAGTGGTCACCGTGTGCGCCAGGAGGCTCATGCGCACCCCTCCTCTTTTCCAGACCCTTCCTAGATATGGTGTACCACGCCCTGGACAGCCCGGACGACGACTACCACGCACTGTTTGTGCTCTGCCTCCTCTATGCCATGTCTCATAACAAAGGTAAGCCTTCTCACCTCACCCGCCTTCCTGGCATCCCCCTCCTCTGCCTCGTGGAACAAAAAAAGAAAGCCGCTCTCCTTGAGGGATGCCCTTTCTGGTTTTGGCAGACTCCCCCGAAACTTCTCTTCAGCCTCGTCAGAATTTCTCAGGTGCTTTTGCACAGACCAAAGCCACAGGAATTGGTTACTCAGGCAATATGGCTGGTGGGAGGAAGGGTACAAGTGAGCGTCTAACCTGGTATGACTATCTTCACACTGTGGTTTTCTTTCGACCCCTCGCTTTTACAACCGGCTGAGCACCCGACCTCTTTTCCTAACATCAGAACTGAAATCAGTCAAATTGTGATCTTGGTTTTGCTATTTATAATAGCTGAAGTTCTTGCTCTGGGTTGAGGGCTAAAATAGACCCTGGGCAGATTGGGTGGAATTGTAGGTTTCCTTTCTGAAGAAAGGTGTGGTTCTCTGGCTTCCCCCATTGAGGTGGAGTGGTCAGGATCAGAGTCCCGTGGAACTGACAGATCTGGTTAGGATTCACTCATTCACTTCCTCGCTGGGGACGGCCTCTGGTGTACCCCCCACCTGGCTTGACACCGGTAGGTTCTGAAACCTCCACATCAGAATCTCTGCACAGAAATCAAGAACATTCTTTCTGGCCTCTGCCAGGAGCTGGGCTTGGCGTAGAGGGGACTTTGTAGCAGGTGACGTTTTAGGAGGTTTTTCATAAGCTAATTGGGAGGTGTGGAGGTGGATGTGGGTTTTACTAAGACAGCCTATGCCTAGAAACGTTTAAGAAGCCCTCGACATAGTAAATATTTACTCTTAAATCTTTAACCCTGATAAATAAGTGGACTAGTGGCAAAAATATATATGTTAAAAAAAAAAAAAGCCTCCCCTCCCATCTCTGTCCTCCACCCTCTTCTTCAAGGCAGTTCGTGTTAGCAGTTTCTTGCGTGTCTCTTTAGAGATCTCCATGCAGACCCAAGTACAAGCGTATAGGATTTTATTTCTACGACTGCCCCGCACTGAACCATAAATAAGGTGTCCCTAATTGTCCATACCCTGTTTTTCTGACATCGTCATGTATCCACGTATCATGTTCCTAGAGAACTGCCTTGTTCTTTTTGATCGTCATGTCTGTGCATCATTTATTCTGCCATCATCCCCTTAGTGAACAGCACCGAAACTCCTTCCAGGCTTTTCCCACCATGGAGGGTACCCACCATGATGGCTCTTGTCATTTGTGAGTCATTGTGCACCCGGCAAGAGACCTCTAAGAGGCGCTCAGCAGGCTCGGAATCCTGCTGACATTTCCTCCCATCTTGCTCGCTCCCGTGGCTTCTGCGATCCCCTCCAGCCCCTGGCGTGGTGAGTGGCACGCAGGAGCCCTCAGTTTCTGGGCGGAAGCAGAACTCCATGAGACTGACCGACTCCCGCCCAGGTGCCGCCCACCGCTCCCCGGCACCTGACTTCTGTGCCCTCTGCAGTCCGAGCTCCTGCCCGCTGCCTGCTGGAGACTCCTACTCAGGTGTTTCAATGGCACCTGGAACAATGTGTGCCGTTCCCTGAAGTATACCCTGACCTCATCACGCTTTCTGCCGTTTCTGGTTCGGTTCAGATTGCCTACCAGGCTGAAACTACCATGACCTTTAGCTCCTTCCCTCCTTTGATCTAGCATTTGGTCGTCAGCCTTTGTCAGTCCTCCCTCTTCAGCTGTCTGATCAGCAGAATTTAACCAAGTGTGGCTTGGTGCCTGGCTCGAAGCTAGATGCTGCAGGTGAGAGCCAGAGGCACGAGGGCAAGAGAGGTCTGGGCACGTCATTCCAGTGGCCGTTATCCCAGCCTCCGTACGGGTCTAACATACGGCCGTTTCGTAACCCGTCCTCCATAGCACTGCCAGGAGATCCTTTGTGACACGGTGTGGACCATGTGCCTCCCGTTCAGAATCCCTTCGTGCCTTCGTCTCTCCCTTAAACTCCTCCCTCCTCTTCCTGGCATTTTAAGTATCCAGACTGCACCCGCCATTCCAACTTGATCTGGTTCCTCTGACTTCCCTTCACAGACCTTTGGGAAGCAAATTTTTATTTGGGTGCAAATTTTTATCTAGTGGTAGAACTCTTTCACAGAGATAAACTTGGGGATACTGACACGGTACTCCCTGAACTCCTTAAAGTTCTGGTTACAAGCAACAGGAACTACTTCTCATTAACTTAAAGCAGTAAAAGGGAAAGTCTATAGGAAGGCCCCTGGGCCAGCTCCCAGGATCCGAGCAGTTGCTGAAAGACAGAGGGAAGGGCAGGAACCAACCAGCTCTGGGGACTTCCTCAAGGCAGATTGTGATTTGGCCCCAGCAGATCCCAGGTTGGGAGTCTGTTTCCATTCAGGTTTCACATTCTTGGGCAAGAGATCTGATTGTTGCAGCTTTTGGTGGTGTGTCTAACTCTGGAACATTCAGTCATGGCTGGGGGTCAGGGTCATATAGCACAGACTTGGCCCCAGGGCCCTGGGACTGGGACCGTTCCCAGAGCAATGAGCTTCTCTGGAAGCCTGGCAGCCATCCCGGTCAGTGCCAACACGCCTACCTGCTCCTGGCTAGTCTTCTACTTTCTTACATTCGTTTGTGTTTCTTCCTGCCATTTTCTCAACCCCAGTGTCCCCACCTGTTGAGATTCTGCTTGCCTGTCAAGGGTCTAGTTGCAAGGGAGTTTTTTCTGATCCCTTCAGGTGATACTCACTTGGGGTTTGTTAGTCCCATCTAATGTGGCAGGCACATTTTATACATTACGGAATTTGACCTGCCTAAAATTTTGCTAAGGAGTTTTGCATTTATGTTCAAGAGTGATATTTGTTTATGGTCTTGTAATTCTCATTCTATTTGCTTTCAGAGTTATGTTTACCTTATGGAATAAATTCAGAACCATTTCTTACTCCTGGATTGTATACAGTTTTTATGGAACTGGTATGATTTCTTCCTTAACTGTTTGGTAGAATCCACCAGTGAATCCATCTGGGCCTAGAGTTTTCTTTGAGGGAAGATTTTTAGCTACTCAGATTCTTCAGTAGATATAGGGCTAATGAAGCTTTATTTGTTCTTCTTGAGTGAACTTTGATAGCTTGTGTCTTTCAAGGAATTTGTCATTACATCTAAATTGTCAAATTTATTGGTATACCCTTGTTCATTATGTTCCTTTATTATCCTTTCAATGTCTGTAGGATCTATAGTAATGTCCCCATTTTAATTCACGGTATTGGTAGTTTAGGTCTTCATTTTCTTTTTCCTGATCAGTTTGGCTAAAGATTTAACAATTTCATACTAATTTTATGGATACTCAAAGAACTGTCTTTTGGTTTCATTGATTTTTCTGTACTCTTTTTCTGTTTTCTGTTTTATTACTTTCTGTTCATTATTTCTTACTGTTAGCTGCTTACTTCAGATTAATTTGCTCCTCTTTTTGTAGTTTCTTAAGATGGACGCTGAGATCATTGATTTTTTAAGTTAATCAGTTTTTTTCTTTTTTTGAAAGAATTTAACATATACTGAAATTAATCTTTTTTGTTTGTAGTTGTATGAATTGTAGCACAGGTGTGGGTTTGGTCAATACCACCATAATCAGGATTCATTACGATTCCATCAACCAAAACTTCCCTTTTGCTATTATTCCTTGTCAGTCATACCCTTCCCATACCACTCACAGATATTTAACTTTTTTTTTCTTTTCTGATGAGAGTTTAATACTATAAATTTCCCTCTAAGCACTACATTAGGTGTGTGCTTAGGCACAATAAATTTTGATAGATGTGGTTTGATTTTATTCACTTTAAAATATTTTATAACCTCCCTTTTATTTATTCTTGTCTGTTGTGTCATATGTGTAAATTCTAGTTATGTTTCTATTAGAGAATTTCCTCCTGGTTTGGTCTCTATTAGAGATTTTTCTGTCCTGGGTCATGGTCAAGTTACTTGGAATTGGTTTGATCCTTTGGAGGCTTTTAAGCTTTGCTGGTGCTGGTCCAGAACAGCCTTTAGTCTCAGGCTCACTTGGCCCCACTGCTGAGGGAGGCCCTTTCTGAAGAGTGTACCCAGTGGGCCACAGTTGGGTGGTCTTTCCACACTGGCCGCTGGGACCACGAACTCTTGTCAGCGTTGTGTGAGCCCCAGATCGTTCCACCTGCTGTGTTCCAGAAAGTCCTTCCCTTCTGTCACATGCATGTACAGAGCAGGACTTAGCTGACGCCTCAGATGGACCGTCTGCAGCTCTCTGGTCCTCCCTCTTCTTGGTTCCAGTCACTTGGCCCCTCTGAGCTCCAAACTCTGCCTTCTCGACAGAGGGAGACTGTGGCCTTTCTTGGGATTTTCTCTTTCTGGGCCAAGGCCTGGAAACTCTTTCCAGACCGTGAACTGGAGCGGTCCCTGGGCCCGCTGCCTTCGTCTCCTCCCTCACAGGGTCACCCTCCAGTGCTGCTGCTTGTCCTGTCCAGTGTGTCGTAATCACTGTTTTACGTATTTTGCCTAGTTTTCTAGTTGCTTGAATCAGGAGGCTAAATCCAACCCATCCTGGCTGAAAGCCATGGCACTTGAAAAAGCTTTATTGTGGTCTAATCGATGTACAATAAACTGCACATATGGAGAGTGTACGCTGTGATAAGTTCTGACCTATGTTTGCACCCATGAAACCATCACCACAATCCAGACAGCGTGCATATCCATCACCCCAAACCTCTCCTCCTGCCCCTTGGTCACCGTCCCCCTGCCCGCTCTCACCCCTCTCCCCAAGCAGCACCGAGTTGTTCCTCATCACCGTAATGAGTTTGTCCTGCCTAGAATTTCACATAAATAAAATCGTGCAGTAGGTACTCTTATTTTGCATGGCTTCTTTCATTGGGTGTGATTATTTTGAGATTCGTCACGTTGCTCTGTGTGTCGCCGGTTCGTTTCTTCTGACTGCCGAGTAGCTGGCCTCCGTGTGTTCGTCCATTCGTCTGTTAATGGGCACTTGGCTTATTTCCAGTTAAGGGTAAAGTACTAGGAACATTTATGTACAAGTCTTTTATGGACACATATTTGCTTTTTTCTTGGGTAAATACTGAATCATACAATTGGTCTAAGTTTGTTTTTAAACGTTTACTTATTTTGAGAGAGAGAGAGAGAGTGAGAGCGTGAGCGAGCATGCTTAGGGGAGGGGCAGAGAGAGAGGGAAAGAGAGAATCCCGAGCAGACTCCACGATGTCAGCACAGAGCCCGACGTGGGACTTGATCTCAGGAACTCTGAAATCGTGACCTGGGCCAAAACCAAGAGTCAAGACACTTAACTGACTGAGCCACCCAGGCACCCCAGGTTTGTTTGTTTTTAAGAAAAACTGGCACATTTTTTCCCTAAGTAGCTGTATAATTGGCGTTCCATCAACAGCGTATGACGGGTTTTCACATCCTTCGCAATACTTGTACGGCACTCCTTTTGATTTTCGTCATTCTAATAGGTACGTAGCAGTGTCTCATTATGATTTTAATTTGCATTTTCCTAATGACTAATGATAATGACTTTCTGTGTGCTTCATTTGCCACTCTGTGTCTCTTGTTTTTTTTTTTTTTTTTTTTTTTTTAGTTTTTAACGTTTATTTTTGAGAGAGACAGAGACAGAGCATGAGCAGGGGAGGGGCGGGGAGAGAGAGAGACACAGAATCAGAAGCAGGTTCCAGGCTGTGAGCACAGAGCACACGGGGCTCGAACTCACACAACTGTGACATCATGACCTGAGCCAAAGTCGGACACCTAACCAACCGAGCCATCCAGGCGCCCCTTTTCTGTGTGTCTTCTTTGGCGAAATATCATTTCAAATTTTTTTACGGGTTGTTCGTTTTCTTATTGTTGAGCCTTGAGTTTTTGGGTTTTTTTTAATAATATATGTTCTGGGTCCTTTATCAGATGAGTGTCACAAGGATTTCCTCCCAGTCTGTGACTTGTCTTTTCGTCAGCTAACAACGTCTTGTGAGGAGCAGACCTTTTTAAATTTCCATGGAGATCCTGTGGCACTTTTTCTATCTCTTTTTCTCTCCATATTTTCGCTTTCATTCTGGACTGCCTGGTCTTTAAAGGCAGAGACCATGTCTGTCCCGATGGCCTACCGTGGTACCCAACTTAATGGCTGGCAGCCGGTCGGCACTCAGCCAAAGTGTGTTGACTGATCGCCTCTCGGCCGTGCGGCGGCTTCGCTGGGCTGCTCTTTCTCTTTCTGGTAGCCCGAGCTCGGGGCCTCAGCAGGGGAGGTGTCGTCTTAGGGGTGGGGATGCCAGGCTCCAGGGGGCCAAGGGGCACTTTGTCTTTCTGGTGGCTGGCTTTCCTGAAGGGCTTCCTTCCTGGAGCCGGAGCTGTGTACCTGGGAGGGAGGCGCTCCCTCATCCAGTGCTGGGCCCTGGAGGGACCACCCCACTGAGGTCCTGCCTGGGGTGCCTCCCTTTCTTTCTTGAGGCTCCTCCTCTCCCCTTCCTCCTCGACATCGAAGGGGATTTCTTCTTAAAAGAGTGGAAGTGTATAATTGAGGGAATTTAATTCCTTCTTCCATTTCCTGCTGGTGCTATTCATTTATTTCTTCCCTCAGCCTCCCAGCAGAGATCTCGGGAGCCTTATTTATTAGATGCCAGGCACTGTGGTTAATGTTGCGAATGCGGTGGTGAACCAAACACATACTTTCACAGACGTGACTGTGGCTGCTGTGGAGGGAGCAGGGCGAGAGGGGTGGGAGGTGACGGCAGTATGACAGGCAAGCGGGGACACACGGCGGTGAGGAGCTTTGATTGTGTTCTGACGCGGTGGGAACTCCGAAGGTTGTTCAGGCAGGAAAGCGTTGCACAATCTACATGGCTTCCGTGTTTACCTTCTTTTGAAAGTGACCGCTTTGTCTCTAATCTCCTTTGGTTCTGAAAGACTGTCAGTCACGAAGAATTTGTTCCTGAAGTTACTCAGTTACTTACTAAGGGCACAGCTGTGTGCCGGGCAGCGTGCTCAGCCTGGGGGCTCACAGACTCCAGGCTGACCGAGGCTGGGACCGCTGTCCGCTCATCAGGCGGGCGGGCAGCAGGCGAGGGTGGGCAGGGCGCCCCGAGAAAGGAATGGGCTGGAGCCAGTCTGCGGGCAGTGGGTGGGCAGTGACGGTGAACCGCATCCTATGGGCTGGGGTGGGGGGTGCTGAAGGTGGGTTCATCCGGGAACTGATCTGACCTCTGTGCACCCCTTAGAAAGGGTTCACCATAGTTCAGCCAGAAGACGGGCAGAATGGAGAGATAATGGGCAGGTGTGGGCAGTGTCGAGGAGGTGAAAGCGAAGGGCTTTGTCGTCATCTCTCAGGTACGTGCCACACACTTCCTGTGTGCAAGGCGTCGTTCTGGGCGCTGGAACAATCTGATGAGCCTCCATCAAGTGAATGAGAAGAAATCGGGTCGTGTTGTGACAGAGAATGCACCGGTGGTGGTGGTGGTGGTGCGAGGGTTACTAGCTAGGGGGGTCAAGGGACGCTGGCCTGAGGAAAGAATATGACAGCGGAGGCCTGAAGGCCGAGAAGTCTCCTCTGCCAGGATCCGGGGCAGGTGTGGTCCAGGCGAAGGGAACAGTGCGTGCAAAGGCCGTGATGTAGGCGAGAGCTTGTAGGTTTGAGGAGCAGAAAGTGAGGCCAAGCAGAGCGAGGCACTGACCAGCCGGGTGGGGACCAGATCTCGGAGGGCCTTGAAGGCTATGAAAAGGAATTTAGATTTCATTCCAAGAGCAGTGGGAAACCCTAAAGGACTTTTAAGTAGAAGAGTGACATGATCAGATGGACGTCTTTGAAGACCAGTCTGGCTACCGGGTGGAAAGTAGACGAGGCGGGTGAGGGAGAGGGTTGCTGCAGGGGATGTGGGAGGCCCAGTAGGAAGCCGCCACACCCGTCCAGGTGAGGGCTAACGTGGGTTGAATCAGCATGTTGGTTGTAGAGATGGAGAAGACTGGAAGGTTTTATGATATGTTCGGAACCTAGAAATAGGACACGCTGATAGAGTGAACGGGACACTCGGGCAACTGTTTGGGGCCATTTACGAAGATGGGGAGACAAGGAGAGGAGCAGGGCTGGGGGAAGGGAGTCCTGCCTGGTTTGGACGGGAGGGAGCACCAAAGGAGGAATCTGGGTGATGCCCGGGTCCCTGACCCTGCCACCGGTGGTGTCATTTCTAGAATCAGCGAGCGTGGGCCATCGAGCAGGTTTGGAGAGGAAGCTGGATGCTTCAGGTGTGGCACCTGGGAGCCCGGTGCCCGGGGGACCCCAAAGGAAACTGCCTAGTGGGAAGCTGCCATCTGGCTTATGCTCCAGCCCTGGCCTGTGGGCCCAGGGTCTGCATTTGATGGGGGTCTTTTGGCTGTTGGTCGGCTGGTTTTTTGGTTAGGCAGCATGCAGTTAGCCAGTTAGCCGCACTTAACCTTCAGCCTCTCTCTTCTATATCCATACCTTCCAAGCAGGGCCCCTAATGAAATGGTCTCTCTCCGATAGATTTTTCATCATAAGACAATTTTAACATAAAAGCAATGTTAATAAAAACCAAATGTTAGCTCAGGCCTTCCAGTAAATCATAATAGATTAGAAGCTGCACCGAAATGAATACCCCACTGTGGAAAGGGTTGACCGGTTGGAGGAAGGCACTCGTTGTGATTCAATTGGGCCACATAATGAATTCTGGTTCATATCTGTAATAGCAAATGCAGCCGTCTCTCCTTTGTCAGGTCTGCAGAGGCCTGGCCCGAGGGAGGGGGGTGAGTTCTGCAGCTTGCGTGTTCTTCAAGGCTTCCCTACTCCACCCACCACCCTCTCGCACCCTCCATTTATCATTGTTTACCCGAGAGGAATCTTGGGCTTTTTGGGTTTTGTTTTATCTTGCTGAGAAGTTACTGGAACACAGATGAGAGGTATGGGAAAGGTTGAGAGGTAACAGGATAAAGGGAGGCTTTCGCCATGCAGAGAGCTGGCAAAACATCCTTCTGGATCTCCAGTGACACATAATCAGAACTGGAAGTACATTGGAAATCGGCCCAACATCTGGTTAGCTTTCGAAATAGTGGGTCTATAGTTTTCCAAAGCTGGCAATGCTTGCATGACTACAGCCAAGGAGACCTCGGCCAAAAGAAAACAAGTTTTTTGCCCATCATTTACCCGGTGGTGCCGTTGTGGTCTCTTTATCCAGGGTTGTCTGTCTCCGTCTTTCTCTGGAGCTTTGGTCTGGGTCTTTTCCACCCCTGTCCCAGATGGGGGCTATTGCTAAGGAGGAAGAATCCAGAAATCAGAACTTAGAGGGGAAGCTTCTGACATCATGGAGCCACACCCTTGCCTTCCATTTCGGACTTGCTGGGTCAGTTGGGAGTTCCGTCCCCACCCTCCCCCCAACCCCGTGGTCCCTGGGTGGAAATAATGCAGAGGGAGACCCTTTCTGACTCACTTGGACAGAGAGGGATCTGACCCCAGCGGGGAGGGAACCCAGAAGCGTGTGGTCTGCTGGAAGTCTGAACGTGCTCGCACATCTTCCCAGGCCATGTGAAGTACATCTGGGTTTCTGTGGAATTTCTCTATTGCTCATCACTTAAGGGTTGAAGCAAATAGGACAGTGTATTATCCACAGTGTTTACTTCAGTTGGAGTTTGGAAATGGCTTGCAGAGGAACTCAGTCAGGCTTGCAACAAAATCTGCCTTTTAGTGCCTAAAACCTGTGTGTGTGCGTGTGCGTGTGTGTGTGGGGGGGGGGGGTGTGGGTGTGTGGAGGGGGTGCGTGTCCATGCACACATGTGCGCCGTTTTCCTGTTCACATGCATGTTCTGGTCATACCGTGACATTGGCCTTGTTAATAACAACCCTCAGCCACTAATTGGTTTGAACCCAGAAGAATGAAGCTTTTGAATTGCCACACGGGCCTTGAAAGCCAAGGTCTGGAATGGGATAATTCAGAGTAATGGGGCGGCAGGGGGCGGGGGTGGTGGTTAGAGGCCACGGTGGGAGAAAGAGAGAGATGGGGAGGAAGTGAGGCACCTGGCCCAGGAGGAACTTTGGGGAAGGAACAGAGACGTTCAAAGGGGTTTTTACAAAGTTTTGCCACGTGTCGTACGGAGTCGATCCCGTTCTCTGTCTCCCTGTTGGCCGGCGGTAAAATCCACCTCATGTAGAGTGTGGAGAAGAGTGCCTAGAGGAGACGGATCGCCTTGAGTGGCCGGGGGGCAGTGGAGACCACTCCAGAGTAGGCATGAAGGAGCACAACCGGATCACGTCGTCTCCCGCTAGCTGCTGTCCCGGGATCTTGGCGTCCAAGCCTTGCCCGTCCCTTTCCCCCAACGTCTACCTCGTCGCTTCCTTCCAGAGTCCCCACCTCCACCCTCCGCGAGCTCTTGCCCACGTCTTGCAGCTGCTGCCTGTGAAGCTCGAGGCAAATGCTCGCTCCTTCAGGATCCTCCCTGGGTGGCGCATCCCTGAGTCGGCCCCCAAACAGAAGAGCATTTAGAAGTTAGCTGGACCTTGTCCACGTTTGGAATCTTCCTATTCTAACCGTGCTGCTTCCTTGCTCTGTGGCCTTGGAGATGTGACTTAACATCTCTGGGCCCTCCTTTCCAACTAAAGGGGGAGGTTGTGCTGGACTCTGGTCCTGTGAAGTTGTAGAAGGAACTGTTTCAGTCCCTTGGGGTCCCCTCCCCCCCCCCCCCCCCCCCCCCCCGCCGCTTCACAGAGAGTGGAGTCGCCACTTGAGGAAAGTCACGATAACCGTGGAGTGTTTTTCTTCCTGTCGAGAGAGGATTTGGCCACAGATTTCCTCATTTTTTGACAAATTCTCAGGGACTGGGGGCCCTAATAGGAAAGAGACAAAATGGAGCTCGTCATGGAAGTCCAAGAACCGGTTCAAGTCCCTGACTGTCCCGGTTCTGGTGACCACTGCCGCGTCCCCGAGGGAGCCAGCGGCTGGGCCCCTCCTGCCATCCTCGCTGAAGGGGGCCGAGAGATGGTCCGGTCCAGGAGCACTTCTCCCCTGGAACCACTGGCTGCCAGGTCCCAGGGAGCCAGAAATGGGAGGATTAGAGCGATGTCAGGATGGTGTTGACATCTCTGGGGAGGGAAAACAGACGCCAGAAAAATTTCACTTGATGTTCTTTTTACCATTTAATAAAGCAGCGTGCTTCGGAGTTAGACGTTTAGCATCAAAATGGGATCTAGAATCCGCAAATTGAATTTTCCTCGCCGTCAAGTGTCTTGACGAAGCCGCTGCTGGTGAGGCGGGAGAGGGAGAACGGCCCAGCTCCAGCCCTCAGGCCGTCCCTCACCCGTGTCATCTCCCCGGCATGGCTTAGCCTTTGGTTCGGAGCTGGAAGGAATTCAATAAAGCAAGATATATTGTTATGGTTTATTACGTCAATGCGTGTGTGGAGGAGTTACTTAGAATCCAGACAAGCAGCTCTTCAGTGCTGTCCTCCACTGTTTTGTCAAGGTTCTAAATGAAGCGTCATCTAGTACTCAAGGGGCCGTATTTCAAGAGTTCCGAGAAGTGTCACCTTCCCCCTTTGGTAGAATAACAGGAAAAGACGTGCTTCAAGCGCAAACAATCCATTCAGCTCTCCAGCCTTGGATCAGGCGAACCATTTGTCTCTGTAAGTGTATTTTTCCAGAGCCACCTTCGAAGGGGGGTAAGGATTCGGGGCCCCTCTCCGCACCTGGCCTGCCGGAGTCGCCCTCACAGGTCTTCCCCTCGCCCGGCCCCCCAGGTTCCACTTCAAGGAAAGTGACACTCAGTGCCCAGCTGGACTCTGTGCCCTCGCGTTTCCTCTTCACAGCCACCTCTCCCATGTCTTGTCTGTTGTGTTCGAAACGCCGTCAGTGTTTACTGGCAGGAAAAGGATTCCTTGGCCACTTGAAGGTAGATCCGCGCCGTCGACCTCTTTGTATTTGCGCCTCTCTGTCGCGAGCGCTTAGCCCGGTCTCTCTTCGCCGACACCGCCCCTCGCCTGGTGCGGTGCCCCCCACCCACCGCCTGTGTGCTCGTCGAGTGGCCGGCCCCACTCATCGAGTTCTCTGCCAGGAGCTTGAGGCGCACCTGCCGGGCGTGCCTGCGGTTTCCTTTCCGTCCGGTCGCTTCGTCTCCGTGTGAGTTTCCCCCACCGTGGAATGTGTCCGATTATGGGTGGCCTCTGGTGGCACACAGGCCTAGCATGAGGTGGCCGAGTGGCACGTCGTGCAGAAGTCACTCCTTTCCCGTGTCCCCCGTTTATGTCCGGGAGCGTGTCACTTTTCGGGGCTGGCGTGCCTTCCGCACCTCCTAAGGATCCGCCGAGCCCCGTCTTTAACAGAGAGAGCAGGCCTGGGCCGCGATGAGTTGACGCAAGTCAACGATCCTTGACTAAAATGTAAAAGCGTTGTCTTTTTTTTTTTAACACTGCCTGTCAGCGTGGCAGCATGTTGATTTCCAGCTTACACGTGGGGATAGAAAATGATACGTTTTGATATGTACTGATTCAAGTTCCATTTCAGAGAACTGTGCAGTGAGCTCTAGTTCAGGCAGCACCGGTCGTGGCAGAAGTCACGGAGATGGACCCTGGGTCGCCGAGGTTGGGCAGCGCCTCCTGGGGCGCCTTTCAGGATGAGCGGGGTTCTCATGAGGCGGCCCCCTGACAGCTTGCCCCTTTGTGCGTTCCAGGCATGAATCCTGAAAAACTAGAGCAAATCCAGCTCCCGGTGCCCAGTGCGGCCGACAAGACCACCTACAACCATCTCCTGGCCGAAAGACTCATCAGGATCATGAACAACGCTGCCCAGCCAGGTGCCTGGGGTGTGGCTGCTCACAGGGGCAGTAGAGTGAGAGGGACCGGGCCGCCGGACCACGCACCAGGAGCCCTGGGTCCTCGGCCTGGCCTTTCTGAGAGCGCAGGCAGATTTCAGCTCCTCCCTGGGCCACCCATACCGCTCTGTCCATCCGCGTCTTCTCCTCGGGATCTCCTCCTCCTTCCTCCCCTGTCTGTCTTCTCCTTCCACACCCAACCCTTCTTGTGCCAGTTTTGCCAGTGTGTGTCACCCTCCTCTCGGGGAGGCCAAGGCCACGTTTGAGCACGAACCAGCCTGAGAGTGTGCACAAGGGAAGTTTGGAAGGTTCGGATCAGGGGCCCTTGATGGTACAAGACCTGCCCAGCGTGTGGCACCTGTCAGCCCAGATCTGAGGTTTTGGCCGAGGATCCTCAGCCAAGGCGAGGGCTAGAAATAACAGGAGGGGTGACCAAGCACAGTGATTCCTAAGTGGAGACACCTTTGCCCACAGGGGACGTTTGACAATGTCTGGGGACATTTTTGGTTGTCACAACGTGAAGAGGTGTTACTGTTGGCCCCCAGGGGTCAGGGATGCTGCACAGGACAAGTGCACAGGACAGCCTCCAATGACGTAGGATTATCTGACCCAAAACATCAGCAGTGCTGAGCTTGAGGGACCCTGATTGCCAGGCGGATTCTCTGCAGAGGCAGGGGGATGGGCCATCAGGGTGTGTGAGAGGGCACGGAAACGGGCCCAATGGAGACGTGGCCTGGTTAAGAGGGAACCATTGAGCGGTACAGTAGGAGCAGTCAGGCGACGAGCCCACGTCAGGCTCAGGAGAAGGGCAAGGGTGGGAGTCGTGATAACAGGTGAGGACTCTAGAAGTCAAGGGGCGTGGGCTCCACGAAGCAGCCAGAGCCCGGCGTGACTTCGGGGAGGGTGTACAGAGGCTTGGGGGGATGGCTCCACGGAGAAATGTTGATCGAGTGCCTCCTGCATGCCAGCCGCTGTGTGCAGATGACGAGGGTCCAGGAAGTACAGGACAGGTGTGGCTCATGCCTTCCAGGAAGCCACGGCTGGGCATCCCAGACTGCTGCGACTCCACGAGGAGATAGAATCTCGAGCTCAGGGGCGCTCGGGGCTAGAACTAACACTGTGGCACTCACAGACATAGGGGTGGTGTTTAAAGCCACGGGAGAGAAGAGAGGCATATCGGGGACCAAGCCCTGGGCCACTACAGGTATCTCAAGGTGATGAAGAGGGACAGCCAGCACGGGAGCCTGAGCCAGGTCCCACATGGAAGAAGAGGGGCAGCGAGAGAGACAGGTGTGGCTCAGGACCAAGGGCACTTGGTGGGGTCAGTTTCTACCGAAAGGTCCAGTATGGGGAACAGAGGTCGTCCCCGGGGACAGTGGCTCAGGGGGCAGTTGGCAGGGGCTCTGTCAGCAGGTGTGGCTCAGTGGTTGAGGATGGCAGAGCGTGGTCTGGGTGTTGGAGAGGAGCCTCCGGGGTGGGGAGGGACGGCAGCCCCTTAACGGGGCCAGTGGCAGGAAGTCTGCGCCTGCCAGGAGCTTGCAAAGGAAGAAGGGTCTTGGTGGAAGATCACATCCCAGTCGCCTGGAGGCGGCCGCAGGGGTGTCGTGGCTGAGCCAGGGGGGTTCCGCGGAGGGGCAGGCAGCAGCGAGACTGAGCCCCGGAGAGCTGGAGGTGGGAGGCGGGTGGTGGGTGGGCACAGCCTGCGGGGCTGTGTTCACGCTGGGCCCGTGGGGCCCTGAGAGAGAGCCTCGGAGCTGAGACCAAGCAGCCTCTCCCAGTAAATGCTTCCCTCTTCTCCGGTTCCCCTCCTGACACGTGAAGCAGGAAAAGGATGGGCAGGGAGGTGAGCACTCGTGCGTCTGCCTCGAGTTTTTCCCGGTAGCCTGTCCCGGTCCTCAGGGTTCCCAGGGCCTCAGGGCTGCAGCCTTGAGACTTCCTCCTCTCTTGGCCCTTCTTCCACATCGAGCCGTCTCCCCAGAAACGAGCTTAAAGACGCAGGGAGGAGTCTGCCTAAGAGCAGGGTGCCCTCCCATCAGGCAGTCACAGATGCTTCTAGGAGCTGTGCTCCACGGGGCTTTTGGCATTCAGAGCCCCTGGAGTCCACTACCGCCCGGGGTGAAGCTTTGGACAAGTCACTTCGCTTGTCTAAACCCCAGTCTTTAGAGTGCCCATAGCGGTGGGTTTTTGTAGAGACTTCTCGAGGGAGGGGTCCGTACAGTGCCCAGCACGGTGCCCGGTTCACAGTAGCATAGCAGGTGGATCGGTCATGGACAGAAACCCATACTCAGACTGGCCGAGGCAATCCAGACAGAAACAAAACTACTGGCTTGTGTGACTTGAGGTCTTGTGTGACTTCAGTGCTGGCTTCAGGCGCAGCCGGGTACTGAAGCTCAAGTCGTTAAGACTGTTTCTGGACTCTACCTCTGTGTGTGTGCCCTTCTCTCCTCGGGCTCTGGGCCTGCCAGACATACTCTGGGCGGTCTGGGGGAAAGGGTGGGCTGTGGGGGAGGGGGTGGGCAGTTTGTAGAACCCCGAACAGAAGATTCGAAACTCCGGCGAGGGTGCGGGGTGGCCAGTGTGGATCCCGGTCTGGTGCCACTCAGGCCCCACCACTGTGCCCGTGCTGCTCTCGGCCCAGCGGGAGGAGAGGTTCTCTTGCCCGGTGGTTCCAGCACGGTGTGGAATTGAGCCTTATTGGCTGACTGGCTCCCTCGCCCGTCCCTCCCTCAGTCACCGTGACCAGAGAGATAGGGCATCTGACCAGCCTGGCCGATGTGCCTGTCCCTGGGACAGAGGGGAGGGACCAGCTGCACCCAAATTGCATGCCCAGGAGTGGAGTTGGTGATTCTCCAAATGAAAGTGGGGGTGCTTGTTCCTGAAAAGAGGAAGGAACCCAGCCAAGCAGAGCAACCACAGACGGCCACTTTTTCAGCCTCCAGTAATAAATAGTAACAATCTTTTTCCTGCCTCCTCTCCCCTGATAAAGGGGGTGCAGGGGAGTACCTGGCATGGGCGGTGTGGGTACATTCTGTTGTCATTGACTGGGGAGGGGTTGGCCCGTGGGTTTCCCTCCGTGTCCCCACTGGGTGTCCAGGGCCCGTCACCTGTTAACCTCAAAGCGATAAAGGAGAGAAGCTGTATTTGAGGGCTTCCCGCCAGGGTGTGCGAGGCTGACCCAGGTTTCCTGTGCAGATGGGAAGATCCGGTTGGCGACGCTGGAGCTGAGCTGCCTGCTCCTAAAGCAGCAAGTCGTGGCCAGCGCGGGCTGCATCATGAAGGACGTGCACCTGGCCTGCCTGGAGGTGAGGGCCCCGCCCCCGCGGCCCATGTTCCCCCGGAGGGGAGGAGGCGGTGGGCAGGAAGCTGCTGGATCCAGATCGGAGCCCCAGCGTCCGCAGCACCAGCGAGAAGCAGGGCGTAATGGCCCCGATGCCTCTCCAGAAGAACTGCCCTTCCTCCGAGACTGGCCCGATGAACCTGCCTAGTTACTGAATTTGTGTGGTTTCTGTTACAGTTACCGGCCTTATATTTGTCACCGGAATTGTATTATTCTCCTTTCTGCATTACAGAGATTTTATACATATTCAAACACACGCACGCTTCTTATTTACTTACGGTTTATTGTGCCAATACCTGCATCTGTTGTTTTTAAATAGTTTTTATTGCCTTTCCCCTTATTTTTCATGTTTATTTGAGAAAATTTGGAAAGTACAGGGGGGAAAAAGTAGCAACCTGAGTTGACGCTTTGCTGGGTGTCTCTCCAGATACACACACATGTATAAAAACGGAGTCACCATGGCCATATTTTATAACCCGCTGCCCCCACCTAACTCGGTGTTACCACCTTCCCCTGTCACCACCTTGAATCACCTCTCTTTTGCCCTGTTTTTATTTTGAGCTCACCCTCCCTCCCTCTCACATTACGAACCACTAGATAGATTTAAGGAGATTAGCCCGGCCTCTCCCCTGTTTTACATGCTCTCAAATTTTGGAATTAGTAACTCACGCGACTCCCTGCCCTCCCTCCCCACCTCCCTCTGTTTTCACAGGGTGCCAGAGAAGAAAGCGTTCACTTGGTACGGCATTTTTATAAGGTACGTTGCCAGAGCACAGGGGACGGCAGTGTGGTGTGGGTCACGTAACTGGGACTGTAGTGTGTGGGCATACGCACGTGAAGGTCACAAGTCCGTGGCTGCTCTGTGTGCCTGTGCTTCCCTAGTGACCCGTGTGCAGCGTCCCAGTGCTCGGACGCTGTCCCAGTCCCCAGTCCCTGGTCTCCCCCTGCTTCTCTTACCAGGGCACCTGTTGAGGATTCAGTGCTACTGCGGACGGTTTATCAGTCACGTGTGAATTTGTGTATTGCTGAATTTACATATAAGTTGTGAATTACTTACACCTGCACATGACTAAGTCATATGTAAATTAATAGGTGCATGAATTATGTTTTTCACGTAAAGTAACTTTGAATTGTATGTGAATTTATGAATTATATGCATGTACGTTATTATTTTTTTAATATTTTATTTTTGAGAGAGAGAGAGAGAGTGAGAGAGAGCAAGAATGAGTGGGGAAGGGGCAGAGAGAGAGGGACACACAGAATCCCAACGGGCTCCAGGCTCCGAGCTGTCAGCACAGAGCCCGACACGGGGCTTGTACTCACAAACCACAAGATCATGACCTGAGCCGAAGTCGGACGCTTAACCGACTGAGCCACCCAGGCACCCCTGCATGTACATTATTTATAGACCTGTGTGCCAGGAAACCTCGTACAGGCTTCTAGAGGTTTATCATTAGGGGTAGTGAGATTTTGTAAAGGACCACCATGACTTTGAGTAACAGAGAAATTTGTAGATTCCTCTTCGGATTCCAGATGTTTAGTTTTGAAATATCTCCTTGTGATGGTTTTGTGTCATTCTTATCTAGGGCATGATGTATTCCTTAGGGAAGCATGTAATTTGTCAGCAGTAGGTGGATTAATCCATATTGACACAGACCTAGTCCCTTCCTGGTTTTCGACCTCTGTGTCAGGTCTTTGCAGGTCCGGTTAGCCACAGTTTCCCCTTGTCGTTTGGCTGATGAGGAGAAAGGTGTTAGCGCTGCCATTTTCTTGTTGTTCAACCTCTTTGATTTTTTGTATTCTCTTTAAACTGCCATGAATTATAGGCACATAGGCACCAGAACTCTTTTCTTTGCCAGAAGCTTTTTAAGCCACTGCCCATTATTGTCCATGTTCATTGAGAGAAAAGCAGGCCTTGTAATCTAGGATCCACCTCGTCAGGCTCAGACGACCCCGTGAAGCTGCAGCATGGTGGGCACACCCAGCCAAGGGTGGACCCCTGCGGGCCCCCACGCACAGGGGAGGAAATCCCAGGCTCCCCTTAGACCATCGCAAGAGGCTTGGCCTCAGCGAGGATACACGTCCTCGGCAAAGCCCAGGAGAAAGCGGAGGCCTCACGGCTGCATTAGTCATCTTTGGGTCTCTTTCCAGGATAACTGCTCTTAGTTTGTCCCCTGCCCCCCACCCCCCACAGAAAGTCTTGCATTGCAAAAACCGAAAGACAGAGATACATAGGTAGACATTTGCCCAGAGGGTTTTCTTCACCATTCGTGAAATGAGAGCTATATTTGAATTGCAGCTCCCTTCTCCCCACCCAGATTGTTCTTTTATCCTGTAAGTTTTACTCATAAGGTCTTACATATAATACAATCCTGTAAGGTCCTAAGTATAATATCTCAGAAGGTGTTGGATATTTCCAGGGTCGTGATTTCTGTGGTTCTTACGTGGAACTTATACTGGAAAAATGTATAAAGGATCTCTTCCATTCCCACCCTGCCCATGTATTTGTGTTTGTGGATGTGTGATTCAGGACTTAGGAGAGAGACAGGACAGTTCCAATAGTCCAGATGCATTCAGCTGAATCTCCCCTCCCCTCCCCAGCTGTGCTCTGTCCAGTGGTGCCCATAATGACCGTGCTCGCATTTAGCAGCCCTGGCCGGGCGGCGGGCTCTGTGCTCAGGTTGACCCGTGTCACCCTCACGGCGACCCGCGTAGATGTGGGCTGTCACTCGGGTCTTGCAGCGGGCCAGCGAGAGGCTCTGAGAGGTGAAGCTGGGATTCGGCCCCTGGTGTACATGTCTCAGACCCAAGTTCTTAGCCATCACAGCCCCGCGGAACTACAGAGCCTCACAGGCGTGCCTCAAAAATGAACAGACCAGGCTGTATAATTTTAGCGTTAAGTATACTTAATTATACGCTTCCTTTCCGAGGTGTGGCGCCTCCTGGTTTGAACACGGCAGCTGAGCCGGGCTTCCCCATCTCTCTCACCGTTCTTGACAAATACATGATGTTGAACACTCGCCATTTTAACCACATTTATATTTTAATTTTATGTGGTGGTGTTTTGTTGCTGTTTTAATTAGCTGCCTTGACAGAAGGGATCTAACTATACGTGCTTAAAAAAAAAAAGGGGGGGGGAGAGAGTCGTTGAGAGGCGTAACATGATATCCGGGCTTTTGTTTGAGAGAGCGTGTGTGTTTGTGCTCACGTGTGTATTTTACTTCCTGGTGATTTTCTAGAACTCGCTAATGAGAACCAGATGGCCCCCCAAGCCGTGAAGTGGAGTTTATAATACTTTGGTGTTTATGGAAAAAATATGCATAATCTCCCTCCCTTCCTTCCTTTTTAGGGAGAAGAAATTTTTTTGGACATGTTTGAAGACGAGTACAGGAGCATGACAGTAAGTGAGGGGCCAGAAAGCACTGGCATGGCCTGTGCGGCTTGTCCTGCGGAACCGAGAGAATTCTCACTTGGGCCTTTCTGACCGAAGGACACAGATTGGCGGGGAACTGAGTTGGAAACGGTGCCTCTGGCTCGCTGCCACTTTTGAAATCTCAGATGACACTCACTCCCCCTGTTAGGGTCGTGCCGTAGATGGGTCGGAAAGATTCACTTGGGTGCAAAATGGTCCCTGACTGAGGTCTCACGCCACGTCAGGAATGTAAAGCATGTTGTACGTAGTTCTGCCCTTGCTGCCCGCGTCACCCTGATGGGAGTGGCTGCTGTCATTCTCTCCCGTCACCGATCAGGAGGCAAGAGGCTGAGTGAGGCCCCAGGCTGCCCAGCCAGGGAGGTGAGAGCCAGGATTCCAAGGCAGAGCAGTTCCCCTGCAGTGTCCTGCCCTTCTTTGCTGGGCCCCTGGAATGTTCCGGCGTGTTGCTTGTCCTCGAATCCACGGCACCGGCTTAGAGTCCTCCCCGTCTGCCTCCGTCCGGCAGGCACGGTCATGGGAAGAGATTGGGTCACGCAGCTCTCTCTGTCGTGTTTATTTCTCTGCATCCCTAACACCTGCCCCTTCGTTGGCAGTCAGTAATTAGGTGACAAATGTCCTTTTCGTGGACACTGCTCATCAAAGAGTGAAGCGATTCGGGAAGTTGCAATGAACCTCAGTGTCACAAACACAGAAGCAGCTTGCTCAAAGTGGCTCCTGGCTCCCAAGCCCATCTCACCGGGGGGTGGACTGCTGGGCCCTCACCACACCCCTGCCCTTAGCACTTCCGGGCCCTCTGCGGAAAGGGAACGTTGTAAGTTGGCATTCTTCGTCTCCAGATGTGCCCGAGTAGTGCCCGGGCCTCCTCTGGTGATGTGTAGGTCACCCAGGTGCATCTCACACCTGGTGGTGGCCACTGCCCCCCATCATTCCCCTGACCCCCCCGGAAGAGTGTCTCTGTGTCCTACTCTTTGTTTGGACCAGTAATGGGAGTGGAGTGGATTTAGGGATGTCTCACCCCCGGGATGTCTCCTTCTGTGTTGCGGTTCTCCACAGGTCGGTTTCCTGTTTGAAACGGGAGGCTCGTACGTCACCTGATGATGTGGAAAAGCTCGGGGTCCTAAACCCCTGCTCAGTTTCTGCTCTTGTTACCTCCTGACGATGTGACCTTCAACGGGTTGCTTCCATCCTAAGCCTTCATTTTTCCCGTCTGTAAAATGGGGCCCACAGCACGCACCCGGCCTGGATGTGTGATACCGAAGGGGTGCCTCCCATAGACGGTGTGCATGAGTGCTTGGTTCCCCTCCCTCCCACCGTTTGTCTGTCTTGTCGCATGTTCATTGTGTGTCCTGCACGGTGTCTGGCACCCCAGAGAACCTGAAAGGGGGCACACCCCATACCTGAAAGTCTAGTCCTTAGGTCAGACTTCAGGAACCAGTCGCTGAGCTAAATGAAGCAGAGATAGGCCCTTGGTGCTGCTGATGTGCTCACGGAGACCCTTGTGCTAAATCCAGGCCTTCATTTTTGACCCTCATTCATTTCTGAATCACCTCCTGTCTAATGCAGAAGGTGTAATGAGGGCAGCCGTCTGCTGTTCTGCGGAAGGTGGTGGAGACAGGTGGGGCAGCGCGGAGGGGGCTGCCAGGGGGTGGAGGGCAGGCCGGAAGGCACTGCCGGAAGGCGATGCCAAGGGCGGCCCCGGGGCAGGAGATGGGGTTCTGTCACCCTGCCCTGGGATAAAGGGACTTGGGAGGAGGGACCCCAGGCCTTTGGAGGAAACTGCTTACAGCGGCCCAGAGGAAGAGGCAGGCAGGGTGTGCTGTCTCCTTGGCTGCTTAGCACAGACAGCTGGGCCCTCACCACACATGCCGTGTATAGTTAGCTGTGTGTTCCAGGAGGGAAAAAAAGTGATAGGATTGAAGCCCACCTTCTTTAAAATAGATAGGTAGGTAGGTAGGTAGGTAGGTAGGTAGATAGATAGATAGATAAAGGGGCGCCTGGGCGGCTTAGTCGGTTAAGCGTCCAACTCTTGATTTTGGCTCAGATGATGATGTCACAGTTCCTGGGATCAAGCCCCATGTCAGGCTCTGTGCTGACAGCACAGAGCCTTCTTGGGATTCTGCCTCTCCCTTTCTTTTTGCCTCTCTCCGCTTGCTTTCTATCTTAAAATAAATAAACATTAAAAAAAAAAAATCACGTATTAAAAAAAAAAAAAAAGACACCTAAAACAGCATGTGATGCTTGAAACAGTAAAATTAAATCTCTAGGACATTTACCTATATAGGAAATGTCATTCCTTTAGGGTGTCTGGTAAATGAAGTGTCTGTGTCCAACGATGCATGCACATTCAGTGTCAGTACTGATGCAGCAAAGTTCCAGGAGGGGAGATGTTGTTACCATTCATCGTAGTCATCAGAGAAGACTTCCTGGAAGTGGTGTGGAGCTAGGCAGACAGTCCCGCTCCTGTCTGGCCCAGCGGCTGTGGGCATACGCGCTTTCTCAGGGCTCGGTGTTCCCCTCTGTAACACGGGACAGCATCAGCACTCCCGTCCAGTGGTAGGTGAGCCCCACAGGTGCCCGGAACTTAGTAGGTGCTCGCTGCGTAGCTTTGTTTTTCTGATCCCAGCTAAGATGCTGAGCGGCTGAGGAAGGAAGTAGGTCGGTGGTCATGTGGCAGGAGTCGTAGGGCGTCTGGAGCAAGGCGGGCCTGGGTCTGCATCTTAGTTCTGCCACCAGCCAGCTGAGTCTCCGTCTTGTCGGCGGACTGGGAAACATCCCTTCCGGAGTCTTCGGGGGGACTAAATAGGATCTGTAGCTCACCGCCTGCCTGGTCAGTGGTCTGCTCTCCACCAACGGGGGGCTGCCTCGCCAGGTCTGTCGTCGTCACTCTGGGGAGTACAGAGAGAGGGAGGAGGCTGCGGTCAGGGACCCGCTCCCCGCTGGGTGGAGGGGCCCGAGAGGGTGGGAAAGCACAGCTTGCCACAGCACGGAGGCAACTCGTCAAGGGTGTCCGAGCTGTCAGTTCAGGGGAAGGAAAACTCTGCGTCTCGGGAAAGAAAGGCTCGCGTCCCGCACGTCTGGCCGCCTCGAGGCCTCGTGCCAGCCTTAACGTGGGCGCGCTGTACCCGTTGGCTGTCGGCGGGTGAGATGAGGGGCCCGTGTAACCTGCCCCGGCCCCTCCCTCCCTGCGGTGAGGTTTCCTGTGATGTCTCTCTTCCAGATGAAGCCCATGAACGTGGAGTACCTCATGATGGACGCCTCTATCCTGCTGCCCCCGACGGGCACGCCGCTGACCGGCATCGACTTCGTGAAGCGGCTGCCGTGCGGCGACGTGGAGAAGACGCGGCGGGTGAGTGAGCGCAGGTGGGACCCACCTCTCCTGGGCTGCCGTCTGCCGGGGCCGCCGCCGGGGCCGGGAGGGAGGGTCTTCCGGCAGGTCGGGAGCCCGCCGTCCACCCCGTGTCCGGACAGCGGGCGGACGGGCGCCCCCCTCGCGCCCTGCCGCCCGGACAGACTTCTCGAGGGGACCTGCCCCTTGCTAACGCAGGGTTGAAATTCCGCGGCGCGGTGCCGGGCAGGCTGCCTTCGCTGGTGCAGGGCGCGACCCCCAGCCCCAGGCTCTGAGAGAAAGCCTCCGGGCCGCTGCGTGCACCGGGGGCAGGGGGGTGAGCAGAGGGCAGGCAGCGCAGGTGAGGCCCGTGTGAAACTCTGGCCCAGAGAGGCTCAGCACCCCCGCCCGAGATGGTGTGGTGTTAAGGTATCTGAGGGATCTCCAGGCAGGCACCCGCTAAGGAGACTGCGATTCTCGCCCTGCCTGCTTGCCTCCGTGTGTGGCGGGCACATTAGTTCTCAGAACCACCCCTTATCAGCGCTTTTTTTCTGAAGCAGTCTCGCAGGGCTCTTCACGGTATGCTATCTCTCTCGTAAGATCAGCTTCTTTCTTAGAAAGCAGCGTCACCTTGGGGCGCCTGGGCAGCTCAGTCCGTTGAGCGTCTGACTTCAGCTCAGGTCGTGATCTCACAGCCTGTGAGTTTGAGCCCCCCATCGGGCTCTGTGCTGACGGCTCAGAGCCTGGAGCCCCTTGGGATTCTGTGTCTCCCTCTCTCTCTGCCCCTCCCCTGCTTGCGCTCTGTCTCTGTCTCAAAAATAAATAAAAACATTAAAAAAAAAAACCAAACTACTTTAGAAAGCACTGTCACCTCTTCCTAGAAAAGCATTCCCTGGAGACACGAACGGATAAATGAGATGAATCCCTTGCCCTCTTCTTCTGAGTTAATCCCAGGCTAACCAGAGCCACAGAGGTGTTCGTTCTTGGATTTTGACAACCAGGAGTCACCTGCTGGATTGGCCTCAAACAGGAAGATTCCGTGGGCTTCCTCTGCCCAGGCGGTGATTTCGCCTTGGAGGCACGGGGTGGCGGGGGACGCAGAGGAAGTCGGACCTGTGTGTTTTAAGTCCATCCGCGTTCCCTGCCGTCTGACCAGACCCACAGACCTCACCACAGGACCCACCCTGTCTGAGCCAGAGCGAGGTCCAGAAGGCTGTGAATGTTGAGAGCTCCTGCTCTGTGTTGGTACTGCCTTCTTTCTGGTTCGTGGTCCCCCAGTTTTCTTAATGCTTGTAGGAGCTCATGTCTGACAGAAAGTGAGTCTTCATATCAGTTCTCAGTATGAACCTCCTGATGTAATTTTACAATTGTCCTAGGAGACTGTGCTAAATTTAACCCATTTCACAGAGGAAGAAACTGAGGCATGAAGAGGTCCAGTGATTTGCTCAAGGTCCCCCAGCTGATAAGTAGCAGGAGCCAGGACTCGGCTCGGGCAGCGTGGCCTCCAGAGCTACCCTCTTAGCCACTCTGACCTGCCACTCCCTACTGCCACCTTCGTCATACTTATCAGTCCTACGTGGTTCTGGGCACCAGGGATGTGGAATACACCGCCTCAGTCATCTAGGAGTCAGAGTCTAGAGGCCAGGGTAGGAAAGGCAGCATCATCAGTTTAAGGAATATGGGGTCAGGCTCTTAATCCCTCCTGGGAGCGAGGTGGCACGGGCACCAGAGGGATAGGCCGGGCAGCCAGGGGGTGCAGAGCACCAGGGAGATGTGGCTTGTTCCAACACCTCTAGGGAAGGGATATGGCTGGAGCGCAGAGCGAGGGAGGCCCAATGGGAAGTGATGAGGCTGGAGGGAGCTGATCTCAGGGGCCTTAGAGCCCAGCCAGGACCTTGGCCTTGGTAGCTGATTGCTGACATCAGGCCCTGCCAGCCCAGGGCAGACGGTCATGGTCCACAGGAGAGAATGGGAGAAATTCAGGGGTGGGGCAGATGGCAGAGGGAGGGTTGCTTGGGCTTTGGGGTTCCTTTACCCATCTGAGAGGAGCACGTCCCTGCCCTTGCCAGAGGTATTGTGGGGAGTCAGTGAAAGGCAGAACACGAAAGGCCAGTAGTAGTCCTTTTTTTTTTTAATAGATATTTTTCTTTTCTTTGTTTTTTTTAAGTTTATTTATTTTGAGAGAGTGCATGAGCAGGGAAGGGACAGAGAGAGGGAGAAAGAGAATCCCAAGAGGCTCTGCACTGTCAGTGCAGAGACCAAGGCGGGGCTCAAAATCATGAACTGTGAGATCGTGACCTGAGTCGAAATCAAGAGTCGGATGCTTAACCGACTGAGCCACCCAGGCACCCCAGGCCGGTAGTAGTTGCTGGTGGTCCGGGCCTCCTTCTTCTCTTTGCCCCTTACACCTCACTTGGTTGTAAGCGGCCTGCCTCCCTTGCCGCAGATGGGATGCGTAGCCCAACTAACCGAGTGCAGACAGCGTTGGCAATGCCTGCGCTTCCCTGGGGTCTCTTGTTTAGTCTTTGTCTGTGTGACAAGTTTATAAAAGCAACTCTGAAGCCTCAGGGCCCCTGGGTTTAGAGCCCGCGGGAAGGTGGCCGAATGGTAGAAAAGAGGGCCGGCCATCTCAGAGCAAAGCCATCTACCTTAGAGAAGCTTTCCTTTGTGACTTCAGATTTCTGAAGGGGAGTTTTGGCCACTCACCTCAGTCCCGTTCCTATTTCAAGGAGCTGTCTAGAATCCTCCAGAAGCTCCAGAATCCTTAGCCCATTTCAGACATCAGAACGCAGCAGTGTGCTTTGAATTTGAGCTAAAGGAAGTGTATGGTTTAGCAAGCAATTGAGGGCTTATGTGGTTTCTTTCAAGTTCTTTGCTTGTATCCAAAGAACATTCCATTTCATCCTTTTGGATTCAAAGGTTTTCTGCTTCTTCTTTTTTTTCCACCAAGGAAACTTTTTTAACTTTTAGGAGGCTGACCCTTTTCAGAAATCCCTTCTGTTTCCTTAAGGACTTGTTGAAGGAAGTTCAAACAACCCTTAATAATACATCATTCCTAACTTGTAAAACAGTCCTCCCTACATTCATCAGAGAGCCCCTGGACACTCACCGTATGCCAGATGCTGTGCCCGAGGGCACAGAAGTGAACCGGGCTGAGGGGACATTTGAGTACAGAGTTCAAGATGTGAATGAGCACGGCATGTTCAAGAAGCAGGGTGACCGGCAGGCTGAGTGAAGGGAACGGGATAAGACAGGAGGGTGACCAGGCCTCGCAGGCCATGGGGAGGCACCCAGCGCTGAAAGTCACGTTGTGCCTCTTGCGCATTCTTCCATTCGACAGATGTGTTGAGCATTTTCTAGGTACTGCGCAAAATGCCAGAATAGACAGTGAATGGAGATTATAAAACGAGACCAAAATAGCAAGAGAGCCACTGAGCCATGCCAGCTGGTAAGGAAAGTTCACGTAGAAACGAAGGTCCTGGGAACTACTGGGGTCTGATGAGAACGTGTAAGCAGAAATGGGGACTTGGGCTGGGCCCCTCCCAGAGGCAGTGAGAGAAGCAGTTTAGAAAGAACACAGGCTGGTGAGACCAACCAAGTTCAGTGCCAGCTCCAGCTGTGTGACATTGGGCAAGTTGTTCAACCTCATTGAGCCTCAGGTTGCTCGTGTGTTCTGTGTCTCAGCTCCTGCCCAAGGTAGTTGGAAAGACGGGCTGCAAGGTGCCTGGCAGACAGGAGGTGCTCAGGAAGTACTTACTGTGCGGTGAAGCAGTCTAGCATCTGAGGAGGGAAGGAAAGAGAGTTTTTCGTGGTCTCCTGAAGCTTAAGGCTAGAGAAGAGTTAGAGGAATTTTGGTGAACATCAAAATCTGGTTTTAATCCAGTAGCTACCTTTCCGTGGTAATCTGGAAGCCATTAGGAAACAAATGTATTTGTGTGAAATTTTATTTGTCCCTGAATTCTGTTCCCTATCCCCACGTAAAACCACACACAGGTTTTGTGTTTATCGCTGCTGACCGTGAGGAAATAGGATATTTTGCTTTCCTCTCTGGACGTGTATTATGCATGAAAGAACATCTTGTGAGGTTCTAAAAGTGGAGGGGAAAGAATTCCCCGTGATTTCATCACCCAAGACACTTTTCGCGTCTCCTCCCTGCCTTTGTTTGCAAGCGTGTCTTCTCATGGAGGCAGGAAGGGTGCCTTGTGGCCTCGCTTCCAGGCCCCTCCCTGCCCTTTCTCCATCCTGCAGCAGAATCAGGAAGCTCTCCTTGTTGTGACGCGGTCGTCGCAAGTCGAATCTCTTACCGGGGCCTGAAAGTTTATCTGGTGACTTCTGCCATGACTTAGGCATCTTTCTGCTGGTTCAATATCCTGGTTGCTTCCGGGATCACGTTATTTTCAGCTAAACTGTCATGAGCAGCTTCACGAATACAGTGTTTTCTTTCTCCTGGCTTATTTCTTTAGGATAAGTTCCCAGAAGTGGAGTTTCCGCTTCAAAGGGTATGAACGTTTTTTGCGTGACACTGTACATCCTGGCAAGGCGCTTTCCCAACGGGCTGTGCCCGCTTTACACTGCTTCGGCGTCCCATTAAGAAGGACTGACGCTTGGCGGCCACTTCCACAGCCTGGTGGGCTTCTAACCTGGGTGACTGCCCCCTAAACTCCGCGGCTTGCAGGTGTGGCAGGGGCAGTGGCGAGAGGGCTGGACCTGAGCGCCGTATACGGGGCGGCCCCAGGGCTCGGGGGCTGCGCCTCTGCGGTGGCCCCTGAGATCGGGGCCGGTGGGTACCCCCCATTCCCAGAACTCGCACCTGGGCTCGGGGGATTCGTGTGACTCACCTAGGTCCGTCTGAGCCGGAGGCCGTCCTGCCCCACTTGGCGAACTCGTTCCCCACGACCCCCTCGTAGAACTCGGCTCTTGGGGGCACTGGAGCACGCAGGACGCGTCTCTTCTTGGTACTTGAGCATGCTCAGCTGTCACTCCTGTCCAAAACGAATGTGTTCTTCCAGAGTCCGTCCGCCTTCCTGGCATTCTGTGGAAGCTTCAGAAAGAGTAATGAGTCCTTTTTCCTTTTTAGTAAAACTTGACAAATTGCATGTTTATTTGGCAAAGTCCAGAGAAGCACTCAATAAAAGCCTGGGTCCCAAGCCTTAAATCTTTTGAAGGCAAAAGCATATGGTTGGAAGAATACAGAGTTTGGAGTCTGGTTATTAGCCGAGTCACTGTGGGCAGGCTGCCTCACATCCCCGGGCTTTGCGTTCCCGTCTGTAAAATGGGAACCACGCAGAGTTGTTAAAAGGCTTCAGTGAGATGTCGCGGTCTTGCCTCGCTAGTACCTGGCAGGACTCTGGTGAGTAGAGGGGGTGTTATTGTTTAGGGGGCTGTGGGATGAATTTGAGGGCCTTGATCCTGGTGTTTTACCTCTCTTTTGTGGATTCTTGGACTTGTGTGGCTAGTCAACGTGCCTGGTGGACCCTGTAGGACCCCCACGGGACCCCCATCTTTAGTCCGAATGGAGCACCTGGCCCTGTGGGGTCCGTCCTCCCTCGTGGGCATGGGCTTTTCACACCCTCTTCCTTCTCTTAACTGGGGCAAGAACCAGGAAAAGTATTTTCGGGGCGTTTATTTTATGTTCTGTATTCTTCACATTTTTATTCTATTATTATTGTTATTATTATTATTATCATTTGGTATTTCTGGAAATACCTGCCATTTGTTGCTTGCAGAGCCAAAGCAGATGTGTTACGAGAAAGGTCTCTCCTAGGAGCCAAGTTCTGAACTTTTATATTGGAAGGTTTTGGTTCTCAGAGTGATGGTCTGTAGAAAGCCACACACATTTCTGTTCTCAACCCCCAGCGAGGAGGGTCCTGCTTGATTTCTTTGCCCTCAGAACCCCGGGAGGAATGGATTTTTGACACAGAAATGAACCATTCACTCAGCTTGGACCTGACCGATGGGCCTTTTTTGGTCCCATCTGAGGCCCGTGACTCATTATTTGAGAGTTCAGATGGCCGTGTAGTTCAAATGACCACCCACATCTTGGGCTTTCTGTGCTCAGGCCGGCACAGGCGTGTGAATTTCTTCGTGTGCTTGGTTAAGTGCCACAAGCATCAGACATTCCCGGTTCCAACCCCAGCTCAGGCATCATCAGCCCTGTGACCTTGGTTCAGTCTGCCTCTCCCCGTTCCGTCTCTTCCCGTGTCACGGCTTTGACACTGCAGTGAGGTGCCCACGGTGCCTGGCACGCGGTGGCTGCTTCATAATTGCCGTTTCTCTTCAGATTGTTGCAGACGTCTTACGAAGACTGTACTTTAAAAAGCTGATAAGAACAATCAGACCGATACTGATGCAGCTGCCACTCTCACTGCGATATAAAAGCTTATCTTCCTCTAGTACTTTGGCGTGACCTCAGAATGCATCCAGGACGTAGGATTGTTCTTCCGGTTTTCTACGTTAGGAGATCAAGAGAGTGGCTCAGGTCTCTTGCTAGTTGCAGGCCACGGCCAGATGAGGCTTTCCACGTGCGGGTGGGTATCCTTGTGGCCTGGGTCATCGGGAGCCAGCGCAAGCCCCGCTCTTTGGAGGCAGAGGCAGGAATTTGCCTCCCTGCCCCCGCCCCGCCCCCGCCTTGTTTTGGGAGGCACCTTGTCTTACGAAGGGCCACCTCCCCAGTCAGTGGGCCAAGGCTGTAGCCTCAGAACTGTAAACAAGAAGACCAAAAGTGGGCTGGCGCTCATCGCCGTGTGGCTCGCCAGTGGCGACAGTGGTGACGGTGGTTTGTCCCTGTGCCCTCCCCCGTGCCCAGCTATCGAGTGGCCGCAGTGAAGGATGGCTGCCCCTTTACTAGCACATGCTAGCCACGCCCCCGCCCCCCGCCCCCTGCCTTATCTCAGAGCCTCCTAGCAGCCCTGTGAGGCAGGGGCCACCACCCCCATTTCACGGATGTGGACATTGGAGCTCACGGGGGTCGGGGGCCTTGCCCAGCAAGTCCAGCGCAGACCTCGTGTGTCTGACTGCAGAGCGGTTTCCCTCAGGCCTCAGGTAGGCCCGTCAGCTACACTTCAGGGGAAGAGGTGGGAGACGGCCTGTGCGAGGGGCTGCCCCTCTGCTTCCTGGTCTCACCGATGGGCCACTCAGCTCCAGTCGGGGACCCGAGGGTAGCTTGTGTGCTACCAGCACAAGCCGGGCCCGCTGTGAAGGCTGCTTTCTGCACAAACATCTCCGGTTCCGGGGCCTGGGATTCTGCTTTCTTCCCGGTCTTTGGGAAGCGTCGATGGCCATGCTGGATCCCTCCCGGACGCCTCTTCCGCGGGCCAGGGATCCCCATGCTCGCGGAGCTGCCTCTGTTCCCAGAGAGCTGGCTGGGTCAGTGTGAGGGGCCCTTGGGGCACCGATGTCCCCACACACCTGCCAGGCCCCAGGTCTGCCATCCCGTCCACAGCGTAGCCCCTGTGCAAGGCCAAGGGGCTGAAGCTTTGCTGTGCATGGGCTCGCCCCCAGAGGGGCAGGGGTGAGCTTTTAATCGAGTCGGGCCGCCCTGAACCCTGCAGGGTTCACCCTCTGTTCTCTCTGCCCCCGCATTCAATAGGTGGGACGTGGGAACGCTGTCACTTGGGATTTGCGTTTCCAGATTCTGTGCTGGTTTAGTGGGAAGAGGCCAGGTTCCAGCCCTCCCTAGATGCATGCCCTGGGGCAGGGAACTTCACCTCCTTGGGTCTCAGTGTCTTGTCTGCAAAGCGGGCCACCTGCTGAGGACAGGGGTGTGGGGTGGGGGGGGGTGGTCAGAAGGTCACATGACACTAGGGGAGAGGTGCTGGCAAATGACAAGTGCTCGGTTGAGGTGAGGTGCCCTCACTTGTGGACAAGTGGGAACAGGCTGCACCTGTTGATTTTCTTTCTTTTTCTTGTTCTTTTTCTTCTTTTTTTTTTTTTTGTCTTGCTTTGCAAACACCAGAGCCCTGGGACTGGGACTGGGAGAGGTGGACTTCGTTTTTTTTGTTGAAATCAAGAGCCACTGTGTGGTTTCTCCACATGGAGCACGTCACCTAACTAACTACAGGTTCATTCTTTGCTGCTCCCCAACTGTTTGTGCAGGCCATCCGGGTGTTCTTCATGCTCCGTTCCCTGTCACTGCAGCTGCGAGGGGAGCCCGAGACCCAGTTGCCACTGACACGGGAGGAGGACCTGATCAAAACCGATGACGTCCTAGATCTGAGTGAGTCACGGCAGGGGTGAGGGGGCAGGGCAGGGGGCAGTGTCCGCTCCCCCCTGCCGGCTCAGGCGTAGCTGGGAGGGTCAGTGTGCCACTAGCATTTGGGACAGCAGTTGATCCGTCACCAAGCACCAACAGAGCGTGCGTGTCCCACAAAACTCCAAGAAAGGGCCCTGCCTTCTGGGTGCCCGGAAGCTCGTCCGCGGGTTCTGCTGTCCACAGCCCAGGTGGGGCTGTGCAGGTCGTCCGCCGAGGGGTCTGGGCGGGGTGATCGGGGTCTCCGGCTCCAGGATCCCTGCCCTCCATATGACCGTGGCACTGCCAGTTTGATTGGTTTTCTGTATGATGCCAATGATTAAAGATTCTGCTGCTAAAAAGGGGGAGGGGGGACTTTCAAAAGTGACTGTGGGTGACTTGATTAAAAGCGACAACGGGCATTAGCCTGGTTGCGTTCCGATAACCCTTCTCGTACGTGTAGGGCTCTCTCTTTCCTCCCATTTGCTATAGGGCACGTGCACAGGGATGGGCAAGGTGGCATTGTGATATAGTAGGATTCTTCGGTTAGAAGAGACGGAACACACAACTTAGGCTGGCTTCAGGAACAGAAAGGGGAGTTGGCTGACGTCACTGGGAAGTCCAGGAGTACACTGCCTTCAGGCATAGCTGCATCTAGGGACTTAAGCAGCATCATCAGGAAGCCGCTGCCCTTTGTCTCCGCTGGGCTTCCCTTTGTTCTGCCTTCATCCTCAGGAGGGCTCTCATCAGATGGTGACAAGGAGGCCGTCTGCCGTTCCAAAATCTACTGAACCGGCTAAGCAGCCCTTCCAGAAACAGGAAGGGCTGCTCTTTCCTGTGACTTGATGGAGGTCCACAGCAGGGCTCTCATTGGTTTGGCTTGGGTCCATTGACCATCCCTGAACCAATCTGTGGTCAGAGGAATGTGGTTCACTAATGGGCGAAGCCAGGGTCTCGTGGCTGGTCCTGGAGCTGGGAGGTGGGGCCCATTTTTTTTGAAAGACAAGACTCAGACTCCACCTGAGAGTGAGGAGGGAGGTTGCCCTCAAAGAAAACTCAAAGACATGGAAGTTGAGCAGGCAGGACCCGCAGAGGGTCACCCTTTGTAGCATATGGTAAAGACAGGGTCCTGTTGTTTTAAGTCCGCTTTATTGAGGTCAGTTTACGTCTGATAAAATTCACCAAGGTTTAGCGTACAGTTGAATGAGTTTTGACAGAAGCATTCCGTTGTGTGACCCACGATCCTGATGTAGACCCCTGAGGGTTGGCACTTGAGCCGGATACCCCTGCCCTGCCGTGTGTTCCCTTGAACCAACGATGGAAAACACCCCCCGCCCCGCTTCTATTTCCTCACCTGTAAAATGGCGATGAACTTCCTTATATTATGGGCCTGTGTTGAGAACTGAGCAAAATACCGTATCAAATATTATACGACTGAGCATTGTGTCCAGGGTATAACTGTGCTCAGGAAGCTGCAGTCCTCTGTATTACCTGCTAATTAAATAAGGTGATGCATAGAAAGTGCAGAGCTTCCTGCGTGAATAGAGGATTCTCCGTAAGTGATTATGATGGGTTTTACCTGTTTGTCTTAACTTCTTCTTCTTGCCTTCTTGTTCTCTTTTTGTCTTCTCTCTCTTGGAAGAACAAGGGAGCTGTGTCCAGTATGGGCCGCTCTCTGCTCATCTCCTTTGGCCCCTTCCTCCTTGAGAGATGGCCACAGGGATTTCTTTAAGGGTTTAAATTGATTAAGCTGACTGGAGCTGATTGGATTCAGGGAAGGAGGGAGACAGCTTGCTTTCGTGGGCAGCAAGAACGTTCGCATCCATGAAATGGAATTAAATTTTATGCTGGGAATTCACGTTGCTTCCTTCCCCCTCCACCTAGGAATGGCCCGCTGAAAGAAAGGTTAAAAGTCTTTCACTTATCAATTTTAATTGACTAGATTGCTAGTTGAGATCACTTAACTGAACCTTTTTGGGTAGCTGGCCATTAAGAAAGTAATGGCTGTCTGTCTTTACCCAGCCCCATCACAAATTATGTCTTCGCTAAAGGGCGCCATCCAGAAAGTACTAGGAATTGTGGGTTTTATGAGCACATGGTACTAGAATAAGATATGCATGTGTTATTGTTTGACTTTTCTTTCTTCTTTTTATTCTTCCTGGCGATTGTTCCTAAATGCTGGATCTCCCCTTCCATTGGGGAAAAGTCAGCACGCTCTGCACGTCACAAAATGCCTTCTATGTACATAAAATGTAGGCAACATCATAACCTAGACGAAGGCATTCATATTTGCCAAGCGATTGGAAACTGGGCATCCTCCTTGTGAGCGTAGTAATTTGAGGAGGCTGACTTCGGGGAGAAATGCTGGGGGCTGGTCAACTTTTCTGGAAGGTGATGTGATACGGCGGACAGGCACAAAGGAATGCTAGCTCCAGCCGACCAACAGATCGCAGGAGGAGGTGACTTAACCTGTATTTACTGACCTTGTCACACGTTGATAAGAAACCACAGCCCCATCACATATCTCCAGACCAGCTGTGAGCCTCTGGGTCGGGTGTGGCAGGTGAGCTCTGACAGGCTGGCTCCTGAATAGGAGCCTCGTGGAGGCCTTCACCCCTGCCCCTCCGGAAAGAAGCCAGCTGCCCGTGCTCGAGCCTGTTTTGTTTTTGTTTTTGCCGGAGAGGAGAGTGGCTTGGGGCAGAGGTCACAGACTGGCAGCGTGAAGGAAGGGAGGGCAGGCGGGCAGGAGGCAGGGAAGGGGGATGGGAAGGGAAGGCTGGCTTGACTAGATAAAACAGATCAGACTTTTAGAGAGAATGGCCCCGTGAATCACCACCTACCCCGCCTCCAGCTTCAAAGGTTATTACTCTCACTGCCCCTACCAGTTCTCTTTTTATATACCCGCACCCCGCGTATTAAAGCAAATGGAAGACGTCGCATCTATACATACTTGTCTCTAGCAGACAAGGACTGGGGGCTGCTCTTGTTAACTGAATTGGTTGCCACCCTTGCAGATGGTGAGCTTGCCCGGCCCCGCTGCAGCTCCAGATGGAGCCCGGGCAGGAGGGAGGGCTGGCGGCACCGTGCCCACTCCGACAAGCCATCGGGCTGGTGGCATCGCTCAGGGCCTTAGGGTTCCTGAGGCTCAGCGGCCTTGCCTCTAAAATGGTTCTAAAGACTTGCCGGGGAGCTGTTGAAAATCAGATGAGATCACGTTGGTGAAGCTGCTGGTGCCGTGCTGGGCCCATCGTAGATGCTCGGTGAGGGGAGAGCTGGCTGTCGTCCCTGGTGCAGCTGCTGGAGAAGTGATGTAGGGCTCACACTGCGGGGGTCCGTGGGGCGGGCATCTTCAGCTTTGGCAGCGATTTGGAGGAGCGTATCCTGACATGTTTGAACCAGTTCATCACTTGTATGATGTCCCCATTTTGGGGGTAAGAAAGGCCGCGCTGGCTCCCTGCGTCCAAGTGAAGGGAGCCGCACAGGGCAGGGCACTCCTGCGTGCTCCCTGATGGGCCTCCTGACCGACAGGCCCCTGGAGTGCCCTGAGGACAGCAGGCTGTGACCAGAAGCCAGCTTCCTGCCAGAATTGGCACCAGGGCCTTCTAAAAGGAGTCTTGCCTGTTTCTAGAAAATATGGCCTATCACGGTAGGGAGAAATTCCCCCCTTGTCCATATATCCTAAGTAGATACCAGCCATCCTTGTGAAACTCCTGGATTCCTTCCCAGCCTTTTCCACGTGGCCACTTGACGTTTACATAGTGTGGCCGTAGCATATGCGTCCCACACCTAATCTTGTCCCCTGATTTTCTAGACCCAGTCCGCAGATCCATCCATTCATTCCACGATGTGTTGGGTGCCTGCTCTATGCCAGGCACAGTGACGGGAGCTGGGATGTGATGGTGAGCTGAGGCCAGCTTGCTCTCTGCTCTGGTGGTGCTTCCAGTTTGGAGTGGGGGTGGGGGGGGCCGCCAAAGGTAAGGAAGTAAGTACACAATCACAGGTTGTCGGAGATGGTCTGTGGAGGCAGTTGGACGGGCTCTGTGCTCGAGAATAAGTAGGAGAAGAGACCTCCTAGGCTGGTTAGAGAGGCCTGTCTGGTCAGGCACCGTGCAAGGAGGGACCAGAAGATTGTGGGAAAAGGCAAAACTGAGGCCCGCCAGTTAGAGGGGATGGCAGAGGTGACGCCGGAAGGGGAGAGAGCGTAGTGTGTCCGGCAGCTGGTGTGGCCAGCAAGGGAATGAGGGGCTGAGATGAACCAGAACTCAGGCCCAAGGCAGCGGGAACCCATCTGAGCATTTCCACAGGGACATCGGTCCTTAAAGTGTACTTCCAGGTCACTTGGTCCCAACAGAGCCCCAAGGGGCTGGAGAGGCCACGTGAGAGGTGGTTCTGAATGTGGGCTTGGGGACCAGGCTGTGTCTGGCGTGAAATCCCAGCTTTGCCCTTGTAACGAGCTAGCGTATGGCCTTCTACAAGCAAATTTCGTGTCTTAGTGCCTCAGTCTCCTCATCTGTGAAATGGGAGTCGGTGGGAGGAGTGAAGGAGTTAATAGGTGTGAAGGGCTTGGAGCAGTGCCTGGTGCGCTCGCCGGCCAGCCGTTTGGAAGGCCCGGCGGGGTTCGGGGATCAACCAGCAGTGCGAAAAGGGGGATGGGAGCACGGACGGCATTTCGTGGCGATGCTGGAGATCCAGCTGGACTCTGGGCTCTGAGCTTGGCGACAGTGTGGGCAGCAAGGGGTGGGGCTGGGGGGACAGCGACTCCGTAAGCAGGGGACCAGCCCTGGAGGAGGAGACGAAGCCTAGTTGGGTGGTCACAGAAGAGGTGCTGAGCGGCGGCCCGGCCGTGATGCCCAGGGCGAGGGTCGGGCGTTGGCAGACACTGTCCTCGGGAGAGGTTCTCCACAACTGTCACGAACTTCGCAGTTACCGTGTCGGGCAGTAGAACATTGGCCGAGGCGTCTCCTGGGACCGTTGCATACCTGGTGGCATTTCTCCTTGTGCCGTGTCACCACACAGATGGCTGTTGCTCACAGGTGCCCACAGCAGTTAGAAACCTAGGTTGCACAGTCTGTGCGAGGGGGTCCCAACCCTCCAAACGCGGGTCTGCACACCAGCAGCTCTCTGTACTCTGGGCCTGCCTCCTCGCCCAGACTTGGACACACCTGTGTGGGGGCCTGGAAACAGGCCCGTGGAGGGTAGAGCAGTGGTTTCCTGTGGTTCCTAGACCTGGGGACTGCACTGCCCAGTACTGTGCCAAAACGATAAAACCCCAACAAACCCCTGGGGTTGGGATTGTCAACTTTTTATTTTACGAAGTCTTTTTTTTTTTTAAAGCATTTATGAACTACCATTTCATAAAAGAAAGGAATCCCAGATAAGTAGGAAGGCCATCATTTCAGAACAAGGGACAGACTTTCCAAGAACTATGCCAACGTGCTATGTTTTAATGGGGTCTATCCTTTTATTCACCTTTGAGAGACAGACAGACAGAAAGACAGAGTGCAAGTGGGGGAGGGGCAGAAAGAGAAGGAGATACAGAATCCGAGGCAGGCTCCAAGCTCTGAGGTGTCAGCACAGAGCCCGGCATGGGGCTTGAACCCACAAACCGTGAGATCATGACCTGAGCCGAAGTCAGACGCTTAACCTACTGAGCTGCTCAGGTGCCCCAGTGGGGTCTCTTCTTTAAGTAATTCAAGTGCAGGCCAATTACAAGAACAAAAGTGTCTCTGTCGTTTTTGAGCTCCGTCTGGTGGGGGAGGTGAGGACGGACCACCTGCGCACACAGAGGAAAGTCAGATGGCCACTGTGTTAAGGCGCCCAGGGGTTGCCTGGAAGTCACAGAGGTTTTTGAGGGAGCGACCACCCATCTGAGGGCTGGGTGTGCATGCAGGTGCCTGGCAGGAGCAAAGGCCCTGGGGTTGAGGGGGAGTTCAGGAAGATGAGAAGCATCGGTGTGGCTGGAGGGCAGGGCAGGGTGGTGAGAGGACTGCGTTTGCCTGGGGCCCAGTGTGTGAGCCTTGCAGGTCGATCAGGGTTCGGGCTTTCTCCTAAGAACAGTGAGAAGTGTTTTTCACCTGGTGATACGATCGCATTTGTATCTCAGAAGGCCCTCTCTGCCCTCAGTGTGAGGGTGGGTTTACGGGGTGAGGGGCAGCGTTCCAGCCAGGAGTCCTGGAGAGAGGCCAGGCCTGTGAGACGGATCCTGCAGAAGCGTTGTCCAAAAGGTGGTGCCCACAGGCTTCTTACACAGCCCGGTTTGCCCCAGCAAGTGGTTCCTGAGCGCTCTTGCTTTCTGCTCTAGGGCCCAGGTACAGGGACTCTTGATTGCTGGGAGGCCCATCCTGTTTGATCCAGTCTGTGCTCTTGAACCTGACCCAGACCCGTCGTGCCTTCAGAGCTAATTATTAACAACAGTGATGTCATTTTGGTTGATCTCGTCTCCTGCCCGGCAGGGCAGGCTGCTGTGGGCCATCCCCCAGCGCTCCCGGCTGTTTCTAGGCCAGGACCTGCCTGTTTTGACAAGGGAACTGAGGGTGTGGAGGAGGCCTTGGGTCCCAGAGCACTGCGGACTCGGGAGAGGACGGATCTGACATCTGGATCCCAGCTCTGCCTCTTCCTCGCTGTGTGACTGGAGACACATCGATCCACCTCTCTGAGCCTCGGTTCCTCATTTGTAAAATGAGAGTAGCAGTGCCCGCCTTTGCAGGGAAACAGCTGTGCAGACAGGTTGCAAACATCTGGCCCTCAGGCCCACGGATGTAGTTGGGTGTCTGGCAGAATATGTGTAATTTTATGTTAGTCGACAACATTTTATTTATTTACTTACTTATTTACTTATTTATTTATTTTTATTAATTTTTTTATTATTTTTTACAACATCATATGCTCTGTTTTATTGCATCTCGTGTTGGGCAGAAGACAACACCTACCTCAATACCAATAACATGTTGCCAACATTTGAAAATCGAGGTATCTTACTGCACAAACCCAGATACCTCTCACTTTGAATGTGAAACGGTCTGGTCCCTTGGGGCGGAAATGCTCGCAGGCAGTAGCGGGCCGCCTCTTTGCAGGGGCATCCTTCGCACCAGCTTGTGCTGTCTCCAGCCGCGGGCCTGCGCTGGACCCCAGCCGCCCGCTCGGCACCTCCCGCCTGCCACCACAGCGGACTCGAGCTCCCGCACCGACCTGCCTCCTGCAGCCTGCCCCGTCCCCCAGTTGGGGGCATCTCCGTGCCGGTGCTCAGACCCCGGGCTCGTCCTTGATACTTTCTCTCCAACCCGCCTTCCGGTCGGCCAGCACCCCTGTTCGGCTCCTCTGTCCAGCTGTATCCAGATCTGACCACCTCTCTCAGCTCCACCGCCGCGAGTGCCCTGCCATCTGTCACCTGCTTTGTTGTAGTGGCCTCGTAACCAGTCATTTGCTTCTGCCTTGTCCCCTGCAGTTTATTCTCAATGTAGCGTCCAGCGTCATCTTCTTAAGCCAGGGGCGCCTGGGTGGTTCAGCCAGTTGGGCGTCCGCTCTTGACTTGGGCTCAGGTGGTGATCTCACAGTGTGTGGGTTCGAGCCCCGCATCCGGTTCTGCGCTGACAGCACGGAGCCTGCTTGGGATTCTCTCTCTTTCCCTCTCTCTCTGCCCTTCCCCTGCTCATGTGCTCTTTTTCTCTCTCTCTCTCAAAATAAATAAACTTGAAAAAAAAAAAAAAAAAAAGCTATCACAGTGGCCTCCTTCCGACCCTGACTCTACGGCGACTGAGAGGCTGAGTATTACCTAGCGCCGTCTGGCTGGCTCTGCTCTCTTGCTTGTCTTCAGACACGCCAGGCACAGTCCCACCTCAGGGCCTTTCCTCTGGCCGTGCCCCCCACCTGCAAACCACTCACTCCCCAGAACAAGTGCAGCTGTGGACACTTACACGACCCATGGAAACCCGTGTGTGTCAGCCGTGCTCCACATTCTGCATGTGTGTTTGAGTTTGGACCAAGGCCCCCGCTCTCTGTTATCCTTTCGTTTGTTGATGAATAGGAGAGTGAACGTCATGAGCGACCCTGCGGCGTTTCCCATTTCCCCATTTCCTAGCACTCTGCGTGCTCATCCCAGTGCCCTGACAGGCCAGAGTTTGCAGGCCACTTGGAAGTTCTGGCTGTATTCATCACGTTGCCGAGATACTCTTTTCCAGCAAGGGGATTGTGAAGCTCCCCAAGCAAGTGATGTGGTTTGACCGTAAGTCCATGAAAATGTCAGCTCATTGATTTGCTTCTCTTGCAAGGCCAGTGATAGTCTTGTGGTCCCATCTGTCAGTTCTGGAAAACTCTCCGTGTTCTCTGGCTTTGTTGATGGCCTGGTCATTGTCCTGTGCCTCATCCTGCCAGAACTGATAAAATGACATCATTAATGAAGCCTGTGAAACACAAATCCAGAGTGTGGGACATTCTAAAAGACAGCTGACTCGAACTTCTCAAAATCGTGAATGCCATGGGAGACCAAAAGAAAAAAAAAAGAGGGGAGGGCGTCCATTCTATTATTGTTCTAAATTCTCGAAACGGAGGAGACCCCACTGTCCATTTGGGTTGGGTCTGACTTAGACGGAGAGGAACGAATAGCTTGAAAGGACTTGTTTTTGAAAACTGAGATTGGGAAATTTGCACGTGGACCGTGATCGGGTATTAGGATTGAGGTCCGCATTACGTTTCTTAGGTGTGATAACGGCATCGTGATTCTGGGGGAGAGCGTGTTTGTTTTTAGGAGGCGCAGGCTGAAGTGTTGAGGGCTAAGCTGAATGCTGCTTGCCACTCGGGAGTGATTCACAAAAATGTGAGTGTGTGGGTGGGGTGAGAGAGGAAGCAAACGCAGCTTATGTGAACAGTTAGTGCATCTAGGTGAAGGGCATGTGTGTGTTTATTGTACTATTGTTTAAACCTTTCTGGACCTTTGAAATTTTTCAACACAGAAGCTTAAGAAAGTGGCAAGAGAGACATGGAGCCCTTGAAAATCATTTAATTAACGAGGAGTGGCATGCTTAGGGAAGGGGCCTTGACTTCAGGAAAAACAGCTGAGTTGGAATCCCAGCTGTGCGACCCGGGGCCAAGTAGTTAACCTCTCTGAACTGTTCTTCCTCTTTGTAAAGTGGGGATGATAAACTGCGTCAGGGCTGCTCTGCAGACTCAAAGAGAGAATCCCTCAGGAATACAAAAACCGTCCTTCGCATTTGTCATCTGGACAGCACACGGGGTGTGGAACGACTTTTCTTTTGAGAATGTTCTCTGGGGGAGTGCTGACATACCAGAGCCTCATGACTGCTTCTGTCCATGGGATACATTGAAAAGCAGAGGTGGTCACACAGGCGCGTTGATTAGACTATGGTTTCTTGGAAGGATGACTTTTAGGAAAGTGGGTGCTGGCTGATTTGGTAAAGAACTGAAACATGCAGGGGAGGCCTGATTCAGACTCAGATGGCTCCTTGGGGGCAAGTCAGTGCAAGCGTTGGTGCCTGGAGCTCAGGAGAACTGGAGCTGAAGCGGACTGATGTGGAATCAGAGGCACGTGTGGATGTGGCCTTCGAAGTCCCATCCGGAGCTGAGTGTGGTCTGTGGCTCTTCAGCCTGCACCCCCACTGCTCTGTGTCTCTAAAAGGTCTATAGTGCGCACACGGTCTCTGCATGAGGACGTGTGGCAGAGCGCCCCAGCGGGCACCCCACCTGGGTGTCGCCTGACCTGCGGACTGGGACCAGTCTCGACCCAGCTCCAACCCCACCCCACGGTCCCAGGGTCACCAGCCCCCTTGCCTCTGCCCTGACTGAAGTTTCTCTGTCCCTAGTGCCTCGTGCTGGACCTGGCACACAGTAGGCGCTCTGAGAAGGCTTGTGGGTTTGAACTGATCAGAGCCTTCGCAGTGGCTTTAATTATTCATAAACGCTTAAGGCACATTCATTAACACGAACGTGGCATTTCTGAATGTTGTCTTGAGTAATTTGAGGCAGTTGGATTGCAAGTTAAGAACCCTGCATTTGAACTGTCTTGACCATGCGTTTGAATAGCCAGGGCCCCAGTGCAGACCGCCCTCCCCATCCCCCCACCCCCTACAGGAGAAATATACCAAGAATCTTAAACTGACCTTGGAGTTTTCTAAAAATGCACATTGTGTTAATGTCAATAGTTGTGCCAGCCTACGTCATCTTACCTAAGAAGTAAAACACTGGGTTTCTGCCGCCCCCCTTGCCCCTCTTTGATACTAGAACCCCGAACTCGATTGCCCAGAAAAAAGCGTGCTTGAATTAACCCACCAGTTCTCTCAGCGAACAGAAAACATGGGATTAACAGCATTTCCCCCCCTCTATGAATCAGGCTGCTTCTCTGTGTGCTTGATGAATAATGTTGCTGGCCCCTTTTCAGAAATGAAGTAGAAATATGGAGCAGTGAAATTTGTATCTTATAAAGTGGCTGGAAATGTGGTTATAATACAGCTGTCAGTTTTGTTCAAGTGGAAAATTTTAAAGTAAACCCAATTGCAGCATTATTTGGTTCTCTTAAAGCAGGGTGATGTAGCCGTTTCCTGTGTATTGATTATTTGATTGGTACCTGTCTGCTGGACTAATTTTTTTTTCTTCTCAGTAGCGCTCATTGATGTGGTTTAATGTATATTCCTGTAATCTTTCCCTGTTTTATAAACTTACAATGATAATTGAGCTACATTAGAGAGCCGTGTCCTGCTGAAATCACAAGGTCACCTAATGACGGTGCCCTCTGTTGTCGGTTGTGTAGTCAGTAGTCCCCAGGATTGTTCTTCGGAAAAAGACAGAACTTGCAATTTTTTTTCCCCCTCTAGGAAGCAGAATTTCTAAATTCCATTCTCTGCATTGGGGAAATGAGGCGTTCTGAGTAAAAGAGACTGGTTTTGAGCTTTTTCCTTTCTTGCCTTTGAAAATCGTCATTTCTGCTGAAGACACTCCACGATGCAAGTGTTTTTTCCCCACATCCCAGTCCTTCCTGTGGGTTTGCAAATGGGGCCACGGTTTTGTTCCTCGGATCAGAGGGGACCTGCTGGCCTAGATTTGCTCAAGGAGCGCTGTCTTCTGAGGCACGGCTCGGCCATTGGGAAGTGGATGGATTTCAGACACGGCTCTGTTCCAGGGCAGCCCCGGCATTCTCACGCTCTGTGACCCAGGCATGTCCCCCTAACCTTGGATCTCTCTGTCTGTACGTCATGGGGCCGTCGGGAGGGAGGGATGCTGCCTGCTGAGCAAGTGTCTGGTGCGACCTGATAGGGCCCGGCCAGCAAAGGCCAGCAGAGAAACTACTCCCACTTGACAGTCTTCCCCAGTCAATAAATGGGAATTCCATCTGCGTAGTCACTCAGGCCAGAAGCCTTGGAGTATCCTGTCTTCTCTCTTTTTCTCACCCCTGCGACCACGCCCTCTGCCAGTCCTGCCGGTTCAGGCATCAGGTAGACCCATGATCTGGCCCCTGCTCACCACGTTCCAGGCCTGCACCCTGGTCCAGGCCCTGGACACTGTCCTCTGTCTGGTTTGCCTGCTTCCTCCCCTGCCCTTCTCCACCAACAAGAGCCCAGGGCATCCTTTCAAAGTGGCCGTCGGAACCCTCCAGAGCCCCCCTCCAGAGCCCTGCCCGTGGCCCACAGGTGCACCTCCGCCCCTTGCCCCCATCTCTCGCCCCTCCGCTACTCCTGTCACGGGGACGCGGGAGAGCCCCCCACCCAGACCGCGGGCATGAGGGTGGCTGATGAGCCCCGACGCCACCTCACTCGAGCCAGCCTCCTTGACGACATCTGGCTGACTGGCGGGGGCAGCGAGCTGCCACGGGAAACAGGAATTCGTGGGGTGCGTGGGGTTGAGGGTTAACGTTGAGTTTCAAGACATCCCTCACTCCAGCCCACTCGATGTGACTGTCTGGGGCTCTGCCCACACAGGGCTCCTCACCCCGAAGCTGTTGGTTTCCCTGCCACCACACGTCCCCTCCCCCCACCCACGGCCCCACCCGGCCACCAGGGACAACACAGGACTCCCCAGGCCTCAGGTGGGGAGGATTGGCTTCTGGCTGTGCTAGCTGATCAACCACAGAACACCCAAAACAAATCTCTAGGGAGGCTGAAGCAGTGACATACAGCGTGACCTTTATTGAAGGTCCCCCGCAGGAACGGGCCATCAGCCTTGGGCCTGTCCTCTCCCCTAGCCCAGGATCCTGGTGCCACTTTCCCAGCACCGGTCCTGCTATCTAGCCCTGTCTGCTTTCAGCCAGTCCTCACCCTCCAGTTCCCCCCAGTCCCCACTGGGAAGTGCAGGAAGCAGGGAAAGGGGACCAGCACCTTCTCTCTGCTCCCTCGTAGGAGGGAGATGTGTTCCATTCAGATCGGTGTTACCACCTAAGTTCCTAAGGAGAGGCCAAAGTCAAGGCATAGGAAGCACCTGCATAACGTGGGGTGGCCACCAGCCCTGACTTCAGAGGCGGCTGTGACGGGGATTGCCCTGCTTCCCGGTGACCAGTGGGTTGTGGGGCAACGTCGGTGGTCTGGACTGACGGTTTCCAGATGAATGTCGAATGGTGTTTGCTCTGCTAGGCTATTAGTAACAATGATGTTGAGACATTCAAAAGTTTAAATTGGCATTTCTGCTTTGACCTGCCTGAAAATAGAAGTGAAAATTGGTTTGCTCCGCTGCCCTTAAGTGCATCAGAGGAACTGCTTTCGGGCATCAAACTTGCCCCTGACTCCCTAGGCCAGGGCAGGGCCCTAGCCCTGGGTGGCTGGTGGGAGGGTTGGTGGTTTCTGGCCTGGGGCTCTCTCTTCCAGAAGAGGGTGACGGTGGAGATCCTCTGCCCGAGTTGTGCCTTAAAGTCAATTTAGGAGCTTCAAAAGCTATCTGTGCCCAGACCCCACTCCAGAAAGTTCTGATTCACTTGTTCCAGGGATCAGGACCTCACATCTCTATTTTTAGATGCTCCCTAGAGGATTCCATCATGCAGTCAGTGTTGAGAACCACCAGGTCAGCCTGAACGAGAAATGTTCTGGAAGTTAACACTTGGTCTCTACCTTGCTGCTCCAGTTCCCTCTTGGAGCTCTCTCCTTGCGAAGCCCCCTAATCGACCGGATGTTGCGGGGACGCTGGCTTTGGCGGCCTGATGCGGCGGCGGTCACGTCTCTCTCTAGGTTCTGAGGTCTGCTTCTAAGGCGGAAACCTTGTCCTGTCCCAGTCAGCCTTACAAACCCCTTGGGAAGGTGGCTTGTAGGAGAAGGACGTCTCTCCACGGGTCGGACACAGCTGGTCGTGATGCCAGGGCTGAGACCGTGGCTGTCCTCCAGCAGCAGAGGAAGAGGAAGTCGGCTGTGCTGCATGAGGGGGGGGGGTCTCTCTCCGGGAGAAGTCCGTCGGGCCCTGTGGGGGGTGCTCAGGGGAGAAGCAGGAGGAGCCGGGCCCACGAGGGAGGCAGAGTCCCGTCTGCCCCGCGGGCCCACGGGGCACGTGCTCCTTCGGTGGGTCGCGGCCAGAACCGCGGTATTTGAGCTGTTCCATCGCTCTCCCGTCCCTTCCTGGATGCACACGGCTGGGTTTGTGTAAGCTAACCACGCATGCGGTGTGCCTCTGCCTCCGTTGAACAGCGATTCACACCCGGGGCCCCTTGTTCCAGAGAGGGAGGGGCCGGGGGGCCGGGGGGCCGGGCTGGAGCTCCCGGCCCAGCCCTGCAGCCTCCGGCTACACGTGTGCCCAGGCAGCCCCCAACCCGAGCCGTGCTCGGCCTCGTTTACGATGGACGCGGGCCGCACCGGAGCCACCCGTGGGAGCCGAGCGTCCCCGCGGCACTGAAACGCCAGCCCGTCCCTGACTCTCCGGTCGTCCTGAACCAGCGCCAGTCCTGGAAACGGCCTGCTCTGTTTCACGCAGAGTCGTAAAGATGTCTCGGGAGCAGACAGTCAGACCAGGAGGCTGAGAAGTCACTGGAGCTGAGCCTGCCTTTCCCAGGTCTCCCGAGTGTTTGTAAGTCATTTGCTTATGATTAAGAGCTACAAGTTCTCATCCTGTCGTCTTCCCTTCCTTCCTCCCTGGGTCTGCTCGGGGCCACTATTTTTTATAGAAGGTTCAAGGTGAGATCGACCTCTCCTCTCATTGCCAAATCGCGCAGAAAAGCCCCGTGCAGCTTCCTGGTTTTCGGTTTGGCATGTCCGGATTATCTTTGGCATCCACTGCTTTCATCATCGGTACCCAGGCCTTCCAGTTTGATAATCTGCTTTGCATTTTTCTAAGTGCATTTGGGGTTTTCCAGAGCCGTGCAGAGCCAGGAAACACGCATGTCATTTAAATGATTCCAGTTAACCTGTACCCTCTAACTGGTTGTTCACAGAACCCGCCTCTCCAGTGATAGGTTGCACTCTCCAGGGCAGCAGAATTGGTGAAAGTCTACAGCTTTCTCTATTTTGTGCTGGGCCCCTCCCCTCTGCCGCCTCCACTCTCATGAAGCCCCAGTCCCAGACTGTCAGGAGGCTGCAGGTGGAAGTCCCAGACAGTGTCTAGGGAAGGTTCTAGGCTAGATTTGTGCCGCCTCGTCGCCACTCCCAGAGGTCTCCCTTGCCCCCCCCCCCCCCCGGGCCCCAGCCCCTTCCCTTCCTGTCCCGGCATTCTCTGCAGTGATGATAGCGACCATTCCTCGGTCCGTTTCTCAGGTCGGCCGCTACTGTGAGCATTCTGCATGGGTTTGCTCATTTAAACCCTCTCATCCCGCCAAGTAGGTCCTGTTATTTTCCCATCTTGCAGAGGAGGAAACCTAAGCACAGAGAGGTAGAACGAGCCGCCTGGAGACACGCCGCCAGGCAGCAGGGGCGCCAGGGTGCACACGCAACATTCAGACAGCAGAACTTGGACACCTGACTCCAGGCTAGGGCTCCTCCGTTCATTCACGCACCCACTCACCCGTCCGCCCGCCGTTTACCGAGTGGGCACCGTGCTGGGTGGTACGACACAGAGAAGAAAACACAGCCCTCCCTTCAGGCAGCTGCTGGTGTCCCGGCAGGATTTCCATCAACAGGTGGATACAGGTGCTCTGGGGGAAACTTCGAAGCACAGAGGGGAGAACTGGGGTGGGGGGCCGTGGTGAATGGTGACAGCGATTGCTTCTGGGAGCCCCAGCTTTTGAGCCAGTTGTTCTGAGGGTGTGTTCAGCAGGCCGATGAGCTTGGCAAGAATGTTCCAGGCAGGGGATGTTCTGGGTGAGGGCACAACAGTGCCTGTGATAGCCCGGCTCAGTACCCCATGTCTGGAACATCAGCTGGCCTAGTCGTTTCCTACTGTGGCTGTAGCTGATTTCTGCAAAGTTGGTGACTTCGCCTGGCACACATTTATCGTCTTAGGCTTCTGTAGGTCAGAAGTCTGATGTGGGTCTCACTGGACTAAAATCAACATGTCAGCAGACCTGCTTTCCTTTCTGGGAGCTCAGGGAAGAATTCATTCATTTCCTTGCCTTTTCCAGCTACCCGAGGCGCCTGCATTCTTTGTCTCATGGCCCTCTCCTGTCTCCCAAGCTAGTAATGATGGGTTGAACCATTCTTCTGTCACATCACTCTGCTCTCCTCTTCCACTTTTAAAGACCCTTTCTGATTAGATGGGGCCCACCCAGGTACTCACAGTGTAACCTCCCCATCTCAAGGTCCTTAATTTCATCACATCTGTGAAAATCCTCTTATAAGGGAGCACGTTCACAGGTTTCTGGAATCAAAGCATGCCACCTTCAGAGGCCATCATTCTAGGTACCACAGGTGGGATGCAGAAAGTGGCAGGAGATGGGGACAGAGAGGTGGGCGGGAGCTCTGCGTGACACCCTGCGTGAAGGAGCCTCCAAGAACCAATAGCAGATGCACAGGGTAGGACATTTGTCCCCTGGATGTTCTTGGGTCCTGGGCCCTGCCCCCTGCCACATCCTTGGCAGGTCCTTCTGACCTTCCCGCCCCACGGAGGGCTGCGGCATGCCCATAGGGCCCTATTTTAGTGGTACAGGCTAAGACTCTTCTCTCTGTGTCTCCCCACTCCCAGCCACTATCCCCGGGATGTCCCTGATTTCTGCCCACTGACATTCCCCAAGCTGTCTCCCCCAGTTCCGGGCACCCAGCCACTTCCTGCCTTTTCTGCCGGTTTTGTCTGTCTGTCCCCCGGTTCCTGCTGCTGGGGCTCTTCCCATGGTTGGTGGTCTCCCAGGCAACCCAGGCTCACTTCTCCCCACAACTCTCCTTTTGCCCTAAAAAGCTCAAATGTCAGACCTCCCCCCCCCCCCCTCTGCCCCCCACACACACAAGGCACCACTCCCTTGGGTCCTCAGGCCTCCGGGGCCCTTTCTTTTTGTTCTTGCACACCGGTAGTGCAGGCAGAGCTGAGGATGGTGGTTGTCTCCAGCGAGTTTGGGCCAGAAGAGGCATTTTAATCAAAAGTCCCAGTTTGGCTTGGAGAGGGACCTTTCTCCAGGAAAGGATCAGATAGTTCCAGTCATTAAACGGTCTGTTGCAGAACGTTAGTCATGGACTCAAGTGGTTGGATTTGAAAATGAAATAAAATAAATGTGTTTTGTTTTGTTTCAAGACATGAGAACATTGTTGACCTTGGTGGAAAAACATTCTGGTTTAGGCCCTAAGTATAACGTATGGGAACTGAGGTTCCGCAAATTCTGCAGATGCTTCCCTCGATTTTGATGGCTGTCGCTAAAACAGAAACCCACAGTAGCCTTGGATACGACCTGTGTACGCGCACACACGTACGTGTGTGCATGTCACAGGAAAGCGCAGTCACTCGCTTTGTGGAAATCCAGACCCCCCTCGCACAGCGTCGTTCACCCCTTCGGGCCGAGACCGTGGGCTCACGGGTGGTACCACTTCCCCATCCGGGCCACCCTTCCCCAAGACCCAGGTCCAGCCTTTCGCTTCTCTGCCTGCTGTGAAGAAAGTTTCTCTCGAAAATAAGTGACAGCTCCCATCCCCGCCCCGTACGTGGCCCTGGGTGACACCACGGACAAGTACTCGTTTGGGTGAGACCTTGGGGTTGACGGTGAGACTCGGCAAGGCTTAACTTGATGGGTTTGGTGGAGAGTCGGGAAGGACTCTGAATGTGATCAGCAGCCTGCTGCTGAAGCCCTACCGTGTGCCCGACGGGACCCTGGGCACAGAGATGAGGGGCTCTGCCTCTTCTCGTGAAACCAAAGGGACGCACCCCTCCTGAGGTCGCTCGCTCACAGCGGGCTCCAGGGGAGCGGTTCCCTCCCACCCTGGACACCAAGATTTAAAACTTCCATGTTTGGCAAATCTCCATCCCGGTTTGGCTGTTAGGTCGTGTGTGGGCGTGAGACTGTGTGTAGCTTTGGAAACTGTGGGAGGTAGACCGTCAGCTGCACATCAAGGGTTTCTTTGCCCAGTTACAGAGATGGTGGGGGCTCCCCGTTGGTCGCAGCTCCTCCCCCGGCAAGTCTTCAGGTTTAACTCCTGGCCCCAGCCCCTTGCGATAGCAGCGACTTCCTGGAGAACCCAGTCAAAGGCTCTGAGAAGTCCTGCAGACTCAAAGTCAGCCTGGAGCGTGGGGGTGGCAGAAGCCGCCCCTCCCCGGCGGCTCACCCGTCTGCCAAGTGCTGCCTGAGGATGTACGTGTAGAGGTCCCCCCGCCGGGAGAGTTCCCACCAGCACCTGACCCCGGCCCACTGCGTTCCGGCTCCCAGGCTCACACCCAGCAAGCCCCCCGCTCCCCGACCTCTGATCCGTCCTGACGCCACCTGGCCAGTCCCCACCTGAAGCCTGGTTCTTCCGCGGCGCATGTAATGACACCTCCAGCTTCCCCCATGCCGGTTGCGGTGGAAGGTGGGGCTGTGAGCCCGGAATAAACACGGTGCCTCGGCCCTGAGCCCCAGCCCCCGGTCCTGCCTGGGGAGCTCCTCTGTCGGCAGGGAGGGCCGGGCGGGCCGTCTGAGGGGAACCTGCCATGGGGTGTGCCCTTCCGAGGGAGAAGGGACGGCTCTGATTGGCTTGTGTGTGCTTGTGCTCGGCCAGGGATGGAAACGGGCACCGGGCTTTTCACCCGGCCCAGGAGGCAGGCACACATAGCCCCCGTTGGCAGCCCCCGCAAGCTCCGCGCTCCCTCACTGTCTCTCTGTGCGTTGTCAGGGTCGAGGCCCGAGACCCCCTGGGCCCTCGGGCCTGAGCGGTCTGATCCTGAGGCGCTCTCCAGCCACACTGCTCTCTCTGGGACCCAGCTGCCCTCCTCTGTTTCCGGTCCGCGGCGCTGCTCCCCTCTGCTTCTGACTGTCGCACGAGCCTGCCCCTCTGTCTGGGACGATCTCTTCCGCCACCGCGGTCCCTTTGCTTGGCCATCTCCCCAGCATCCTGTAGACCTCTGCACATAGCTCACCTCCCAGCAAAACCTCTTTGGGATCTCACTGTCTTCGTGGCGTTGGCCACCATTTGTGCTTTTCTGAGTTCGTGTGGTTATTTGATTGGCGTGGGTACCGAGGTGCCTGGGGGCGGAAACCCTCACTCTTCACAGTTGAACCTGCTGCTGACAGCACAGTGGGCACCCGGTGAAGATTTGCTGGCGAGGGAGGAATGGAGGTGGCGAAGTGGCTTAGGAGCAGGGCCCATAAATGAGGACACTGGCCTTGTTTTCACACCCCAGGCCGTGATTCCAAGGGCACGTGGGCATCCTTGTAAACGTGCCGTCCCACAAACATCTGACATCGTTCCTCACGCCGGCTTGGTGTCTCTTCTCACTGGGAAGTCGGAAGGAGCTCGAGGCTGGATTCGAGGGCCCAGCGTTAGTCTTTGGAACTCGCCGGCCTTTGTGAGTCACCCACATTGTGCGCAGAGGCGATCTGAAACTCTTAAAGATCCGTCGGTACGTCAGAATACCTAGTAAATCACAGTGCATTCTACCTGATGTTCCTTCCAGTCACTTGAAATGCCCGCCCTTGTGCAGCCCCCCTGGAAGATGCTGCTGAGGAAGCAGCAGCCCGGGCAGGGATGGTGATTCCCTCGGGGAAAATTAATACCGCGCCATCAATTCTGGAGGCAAAGAGGGCCCGCGGCCAGATGGCTGTGCGTCGGCTGGAATAACTCACAGCCGTGTGGGCCCTGGTTTGGGAGGCCTCTCCTGGCCCTGCGTATAAATCAGTTCTTCTGCGGAGAGAGCAGGCAGGTGCCTTTGTCAGGGGTGGGGGAAGGGAGCCAGCCCCAGAGCCCCTCTTCCCAGAGTCTGTCGTCGTCTAGGGGGCCCTGAAATGCACCTCTCCAGCACCCGTTCTCAGCTGGGCCAAGCGCAGGGCTCCTCCATGGACGGGGCTGCGAAGCCCTTGTCGCCGCTCCTGCTGGGACCACGGGCAGGGGCTTTTGTCCCGGCTGTCAGAACGTAACAGGACAGACCCGCTTTCACAGCGCAAGCCTTAATTGGATGGTCAGAGGGCACATCTGTGGCTTATAAAAAACAAACGGCCTGACAATTTTAGTGAAGGAGAGAGAAAACTTGCCTCGGAGTGAGCCCTCAGGGAGGGCAGACACACTTGTCACTCGCCACGAGGCCTCAGCTGCCCCCTTCATCTTTACACGTCTCTGCTCTCCCATCTGCAAGATGAGAGTCACGAGGCCTGACACCCTAACAGTGGCCCTAAGGGGGAATGCGTGTGACAAACACTCGGTTGTTGCCGATGTGCTTTGGGATGCCAGAGCCAAGGACACCTTCGTGGCGTTACCTCCAGGGGTTTCATCCCACTGTGTGTGGGACCCCAGTGCCAGGTGTCATGGGCTCTATTCTTCGGGTCAGGCCAGGCTGGCTTAACCCAACACAGACCTCTCTGGCACTACAGGGGTCTGCGGGGGGCGGTGGCAGGGGGGTGGGTACCTCGCTCCCCACATCACTCAGGGACCAGGTTGGTGGAGGCTCCACCAGTGGGAAGGGCACCCACGTCCTAGCACGAGGGGCAGAGGGGAGTGAAAGAGCCAGAGGGCCCTGACCGCCCACCCCCCCCAGGCCCTCCTGCCCCATAGGGATGCCCGGCTGCCTCCCTGGCTCCCAGGTGTGGGGTGGGGAGGGTGTGGCTGCTCGGCATCCGGTGAAGGTCTCGGCCACGTTCAAGAGTGCACACCCTCTCTGCTGGTCCCTGGGAACCTCTTGAGGTCAGCAGCTGGCGTTTGGGGATTTGGGGATCAGGGACACCCAGGCCTGCCCCCTGCTGACCCAGAAAGAAAGCTGGGGAGCTGGCAGTGAAGGAGGCACAAAGACAGACTGAAAGAGAAAGGGAGGACCTCGGTGAATTAGGGCCTGGACCCATTTTGAAACATGAGGCAAATTCCGGGCTGGGCTGAGACGGACCAGGCCTGTGGAGGCCGGGTGGGAGGGACGGGATGTGGCCGTAATTTGCACACGATCATGTTTCTGAGCCATCCCTGTCGCTGGCTGAGCAGCAGGTGCCAGTGGAAGGCCCAGAGCTGACCTTGGGTTACCCCGGCGCCCCAGTACCACTGCCGGAAAAGAGGGAAGCTGGGAGAGCGTGAACACATCTTGGGCATTTTGGTGGCCTGCCCCTGTGGGGGCTCGGGACTGATTTGCACCCAGAGAGCTAGTAACACGGGTCGCGAGGCTGAGGCCTGCGTGGTGGGGGAGGCTGGAGAGCAGGGTGGGTGTGAATGGGAGCTTTGGGGGCCGGCTGGCCTGGGTCTTATTTCTGGCTCTGCCACTTGGTGGCTGTGTGCCATGGAAAGTGACCTCGCCTCTCAGGTTTTCAATCTCCTCCCTTGTGCAGGAGGCGGGGGTGGGGAGGATAATAAATAACGGATTCTCACCAGGGGTGTCAGGAGGATAATGTAAGACCACGTATGTAAAGCACAGAGCCACTCTGTTGAAAGTGCCCTCCTGCCTTCACTGCCGTCGTTCTTGGGCTTGGTTTCCATGAAGATTCCGTCCGGGGAACTTTGGCTTCTGCACAAAAGCTCCAAGCCGAGGAGAAGGCTCAAGTCGGGGTCCCTGGGCTCGCACCAGGGCCTGAGGGGTAGGGTCGTAGGTGTGGTGGTTTGGAGCATGGGCCCTGCGGCCCCTCGCAGCTCACTTCCTGTCTCTGTGCCCTGAGCAGGTCACTTACCGTCACTTGTACCACGGGGATGGTAACCGTTCCCCCCTTTCGAGGTATCCTTAGGAGGGGCTCTGTGGGAGAATCACATTGTCTTTACAGTGCTTTGCTGTGATGAGTCCTGGGGAGAGTGAGTCCCGGGTAGCGGATTTCCCTGTTACAGACTTCGCCGAGACGTGTCACGTGACGGGCGTGACCGCCTGGGTGCTCCCAGTCCCTGCCCTTCCAGAGCCTGGCGTCCTCTTCTGAATCGGTGCTGCCCTGTCTCTTCCATTCTATTCATGCCCATCCCAGCTCTGCAGAGACATTTCTGTGTCCAGGTGCCAGCGCCCCCCGCCCACTGGCGGCATTCAAGCACCACCTCGGAGAGGTTGGCCGTGTCAGAGAACCTACTGTATTATCATTGATTTAATATATATATATATTTTAACATCGTCACAGTTTCTCCCTCCTGGGGCCAGGGTAGGCAGGGCGAATCGTCACCTGGACCCATGAAATGTGGGGATCCATAAGCCCAGTGTGTGTTTTCCTCACTGCACACGGAGATAAATACAGAATGACCAAAATAAAAGCAACCATTCACACGCGTGCCTTCTCAAACCCTCTCACGTCCCCTAGGGGCTGCACATATGGTTTACTTGTCAGCTGCCTCTGGGACCCTGCCTGTCCACACAGCCCCGGCTGGTGCCCAGGGCGTCCAGGAAGAAGCCTCTCCCTCCCTAGGGGTCAGGCTGTAATTTTCATCCTAGAGCAGCAAGACAGAGGCAGTTTGTGAAACCACGTTTAATGTCCAGCACTGTCGTTCTTAATTTATCAAGTGAACGCTAAACTACTTTGGTGTTTTGTTTTGCTTTGTTTTATGGCCACCTAGAGATATTAAACGTGGACAGATTTTGCTTGGTTGAGGGTTAGTTTAGAAGGCTGGGTTTCAGTAATAGTAAGATTCAACCCAGGATTCCCAGTTCGCCCCGGGGAAGAACGTTTTACTCCTGCCTCATCAACCATTGAGGGAAGCAGAGAATACATACAAATTATGTATCACAGTCACACGGATAGATACTGAAAATGCAGATAAATTGACGCAGGGTCGCGTTTGATGCAAAGCTCCAGGCGTTCGGGGACGCACCTCAATTCATTGGTCCCCTTTTACATAGGTTCACTGAGGTGGGGGTCGGGGGCATTCTTGTGGAAACTTTCTGCATCTTTGAAGCAGGTAACGTCTTCGTTTTGCGCCCTTGAGGACAGAGTCTCGCCTTGGTGCCAGGGTACGCGGCTAGGACGTGGTGGGACCGGCCACCCACGTTGAACTGGGGATGGAGAACGGGCCCCGAAAACCTCTGTGTTTTCTCACACCCAGAGAGGGCTGCTTGGAGAAGGCCCACAGTTACCCCTGCCGAGCCCTGCCAGGGGGTCCTTTGCCCTCTGATGCACCGCCCCAGGCTCCAGAGTAGACTGATGGGCTGCTCGATTTAGTGCCCTGCGCACCTGCTCTTTTCCTAAGGGCCTGGAAACAATGCACAGTCGAAACCTTGCCATTGGGTGGAAAATTGGCCCGTTCATCATGCCATCTGTGGCCCCTCGTCCACCCACAGAGTGGGTACCTGTCCTGGGCCCAGTCAGGCAGAGGTCCTGCCATCGAGTCAGTAACCTCACGTCACCGAACAATAAGGAGGCACATTCGCGTTGTAAAAACCTGAGTCGGTACGTTGTGTAAAAACTGAAAGTGCCCCTTCCACCTCCCAACCTTCTCGCAGCCGGCCTTCCCCGAGCCCCCAGCCACTCCCGCGGCGACCCCAGCTCGCTCCAGACACGTGTCCTCGTAGATCCTGTTCCCTGTACTTGCCCTGAAATAAGTTCGTGCCTGTGCACACAGACTTGTCTCCCTCACCACCATCAGCCCAGCCCGACATGGGGCCTGGCACTTAGTAGGCACGTGATAAATAGTTGTCAAATATGTGACTGTCCCTGTAGTTTTTACACAAATGGACCACGTACAGCTTGGTCCACAGCTTGGGTTTTTGCAGTTAAAAGTGGGGCTCTCCTGGGGTGCCTGGGTGGCTCAGTCGGTTAAGCGGCCGACTTCAGCTCAGGTCATGATCTCGCGGTTCATGAGTTCGAGCCCCGCGTCGGGCTCTGTGCTGACAGCTCAGAGCCTGGAGCCTGCTTCGGATTCTGTGTCTCCCCCTCTCTGCCCCTTGCCTGCTCACGCTCTGTGTCTGTCTCTCAAAAATAAATAAACATTTAAGAAAATGTTTAAAAAAAAAAAAGCGGGGGCTCTCCTGTGTTGGGAGACACGGGTGGGAGACATGGGTGGAACTCGTCTGCGCGTTGTTGCATTAAACAGAAGTGCCCTGAGCGCCGCCCTCCTGCAGCCGCCCCCACCGATGGGTGTGTGAACCGATTCCAGGTGTCCACCGTCCCAAAGAACCGGGAGAGTCGGGCCTCTGGACCCGCTCCGTTCACAACTGCCGTGCGGTGGTGGGAGGGAATCCTAGCTGCGAAAGGGTCAGGTGAGAGGTCGCTGTCTTGATGCTGTGCGAGCTGCCGTCAGACTGACCTTCACCAAAGCAGCCGGACCCCCGGGGCCTCTTGCTGGCAGTATAAGGGGTGCCCATGGCCTCCACCCTCCCCCTCCCCAGCCACCACGAGCCTTCGGAATCTGTGCCAGTGTGACCTCGGGGACGGAAACACAGCCAGCCCCTAAGCACTGTCAGCCTGCCTGAGTATTCAGAGGGAGCCGCGGGAGTCCCACCTCCCAGATCCCAAGCGGCCTGTGGAAAGACCCAGCTCAGAGAAGGGCAAGGCCGCTTGCTAGGGAGCGCGGGTCCAGCTCCCAGCCTGGGTTCAGCAGCCCACCCCACCCCCCCCAGCCCACAGTGCCATCGCAACCAAGCAGCCCTGTGGTCTCCCCCACCGTCCCTGTCTCCGCACATCAAAGGGCCCCACAGCTGCAATTGTTGACTCTCTCTCTCATCCGTGTCTAAAGGACACACAGCTGTGTCCTCTCAAACCTCTGTCATTCTTCGCTCTCCGAATATCCGTTCAGACGTTCCCGGTCTTCCGCCCGGCAGATGTTTGTTTTAAAATAGTACCAGAAATATGCTTGGCTCCTGGCCAGATCCCCGTCTCATGAAAGCGTACGTCCCCTGCGTGAATCTGGCTCCTCAGAAGCACAGAAGGGGCCCTGCCTCGTGAGAATGAAGGCTCGTCAGTCCCGCGGGCTGCCCGTCGATGTCCTGTCCCCGTCGACATCCTTGGCTTCAAGAGCTTTAGGAGCGCGCCTTTCCTTTCCCATGTCTGTGGCTTTGCCGGATGGTGCTCGGGGACTGGTCAGGAAAGACAGAGTGGGGGACCAGAACCAGAACCCTGGCACCACGAGCATCCTCGGGGAACAGTGGGATGCTGGCGGGCCATTTCCAGTACCTCCCCCCCCCCCCCCCCCCTGGGTCAGTCCCTCCCCCGCCCCACTGCCAGCGAATCCGCAGTCCTGTGACTTGGGGGTCCGGTGGATTTTGCTTTTAAAGCTTCCGGCCTCCTTTCTTAGTAAAGTCCTGCGGTAAGCACTTTTTCCTTCTATGTTTATATCTGCCCCACCTCGCACTGTGAACTGCGGCTATTAAAAGAAACAGGAGACTGCGAGCCTGTGCGGAGGAAGAAATCACTTACTCCAGAGGGTGGAAGGAAGCTGTGTGTGCCTTTCAGTGAAAGCTCTCTGGCCTGTTCAGTGTCAGGCACTCGAGGAAGAGGGCCGCTTTGGGGTGGGCAGAGCCCGGTCCCCCAGGTCACATAGGGAGGGGCCCTGCTGCAGGGGCAGGAGGAGGCGGAGGGTGAGCGGTGTGCCCCGGAGGCCGGCCGCCAGCCGGAGGCCCTCGAGCCAGCTCTGCCACTTCCCACCAGATGACTTTGGCATGACACTGAGCGTGAGCCTGAGTTTCCTTCATCTGGAAAATGAAAATTGTCAGGAGGGCCCCAAGCACAGTGCCTGAAACACGGCAAGCCTCTGTGACATGTGAGCCAGAGTTTTACGACGGCTGCAGAATGTGACCTGCTGGGCCTTTGGTGACTGAGCCGCGGCCTGTCCCCTTTCTAAAGGACCTACCTTTCTTTGCAGGAAAGGGGTACCCATGTACCCGGTCCCAAGCAAGGGTGTTCTGACCCCCTGGGGGCAGTCCCCAGCCATGTCACATGGCAGCTGGTACTGCCGTGGGTTCCCTTGGTCGGAATGCTTCCCTCCTCGCTGGAGGGCCTGGTTGGGGCTGATACACAGGAGCCCAGCATACGGCTGGAAGTGAGCTCTTTGAAAACTCGCTTAGGCCTTTCCCTGGCTTGCGGGCATTTCCAGAATTTCCTTGGAAGTTGATTTGCAAATGGAAATTTGAACCTTTGAACACTTCCCTGTCCCACCCCACCCCACCCCCGCCCCTCCGCAAAACCTGTGCTTTCCTTTCTTTTTTTCTTCCTGTCTTTCTTTTGCTCTGGGCACAGTGGTATGAGCAGGGCTTCCTTCCAGAGTCAGTCTATCAGGGGTTTGAGCTCCAGGTCTATCATCGGTTAGTGATAGGACTCCAGGCAAGTTCCTTAAACTCTGCGGACCTCCGTTTCCTCATTTGTAAAACAGGGCTATCGTGAGGATTCCTCCGTAACAGAGCAGGAAGTGCCTGGTCCAGCACCTGGCCTGTAGTGTGAATGCCCACCACCTGGCAGCTGTCATTACCGTCCGTGGAGCGTGACCTGGTGGTCCTTGTCTCTTCTCTGCTTCCCTGAGTGGAAGGAGGGCAGTGGCAGATCGGCCTTCTCTCTGCTTGCATGCTGCCTGGCACTGGGTAGCCACCACATAAATCTCTCTTAAAAGTAAGCTTACTTCTGAAGAAGGAAACATCAGCCAGGCATTCAGGGGTGGGCGGGAGCACGCCAGGCAGGAGGCACAGTGTGTCCAGAGAAGGGCAGAACGGGCCCCAGGGCCGAGCGGCATCTCAGGCGGGAGAGCAGAGGGCACAGAGAGCATGGTGGCGGCGAGAGGGGGTACCCTCGGAAGGAAGGGCAAGCTGTGCCTCAAGCAGAGGCGTGGCACCCTGGGATGTGTGCTCCAGAATGGCCACTTTCACAGCCATAGGCGCGGGCACCCAGGAGGTAGCCGGCCTGGAGGCGGGGACTAGGGGAGGCACCTCCCACTGCACCTGGAGCCGGAGGGTGATAGCGGCGGCCCCTGGCCTGGACACCTGTCAGAGAGGGAGGAGTGGGGGCCAGCGCCTTTGAATGATGGGCAGGTCTCCCCGGCCCACTCAGGGCCGTGGCGGTTTATTTCTATCTTCTTTTATAGCGGTGGCTTCAGGAAATAGGACTGATCCCATTCTTCTAAGGGACACCCCAGCCTCAGCCTTTTGCCTGGGGAGCCTGCTGGCTCTGTAGGGCCCTTCCCAGCCTGGGTCCTAATGAACCACCTTGTAACGGGCCCCACTGCTGTGTCACCTTTGAGTGGCACAAGACGCAGGCTCCAGGGCCTCAAAGGAAAACTCAAAGGTGACGTGAGTCACGGATTCCAGGGGCTTGACCCAGAAGGTCCACGCCAGTCCCAGTCGGGCCTTGCCTGAGAAGTTTCCAGCCTGGTGTGTGATTACAGTAAACAGTTTGAAGGGCCCCTACCCGATCCACGAAGGCCAGGCTTCACCTGCAGGTGCAGGGTTTGTGGGAGGAGGCAGACGGCGCTTTTGTGGCTTAACGGGCCCCCCAGGCACCAGCTGCTCAGGCAGGGGCCTCTGAGTCCCACAGGAGGCCCAGGCCGCTCAAGGTTGAGGCCTTTTCAGGCACTCCCTCCCCGCCCCCAGTCCAAGTTCTTGTTGCCACAGCTGACCACACATAACCAGCCATTTCCCTTCTTGAGAACTGACCTTGTGCATCTCGTGTGCATCTGAGTTCTTTAGAAAATAACCCTCCCCCCCGCTTTTTCCTTCGGGGCCCTGCATGCCTGCCTTGGCCCCCACTGCCCAAATATGCCTTCTCTCATTTCCCTACAGCCTCTGCTGTGTATAGTTCATAATATAACTCAACTGTAAAAAGTTAGCTCTGCGTGGTTGCCATGAATTTTACATGAATCACATTTAAATCGATAAAGTCTGTAGAATGAATCAAGTTATCCTTATTATGAAGCAGTGGGGGCCACTTTAGAGGGGCTGTGGGCCTTTGAACATGGCACCCCTCATCAGGGTGGAAAAAGTGGTCCACCGGTGAATTTGCACGGCAAAGCACATAACCTTTCGAGGCTCTGGGCTCCCTCGGTCCCCGGGATGCCTTTGAAGTTTCTCCTTTCTTCTTGGGAGGTGTGATCAAGCAGAACCAGAATGAAAGTCAGATTTTCCATGACTTGTTTCTTCTTTGAACGGTTGCTAATCTTTTTTTTTTTTTTTTAAGTTGGTAATCTTTTAAATGACATTCTGTTTCAAATGTGTGATCTTGGGATCTTTGATGTAAATAGCAGGAAAAAGTGGGCGGTAATGTTATGGAACGTGGAAAGCTTGCCTTTTCTAGGCCATGCTCTAAGAGCGAAACCCAGAAAGAAGAAAGACAGGGAGGGTGGCAGGAAGAAAGGGGAGCAGAGAATGAACCAGAAGGAACAGGAAAAAGCCCCCGTAAAGGTTGGAGGCAGTATGGGCCCTGACCCCAGCCTGGCCATATCGTCTTCTAGCCCTGGGTCCTCAGCTGTCTCCGCTTGCCTGTCTTTACTGTGATCGGGCCTGGCATCCTCTCTAGGTCAGCTGTGTGCCAGGTAGGACCATCCTCCGGAGCAGAGGCCTGGCAGTCAGCTACATGCCATCGGATGGTCAAGAAACACAGAAGCTAGAAGCATGGCAATGATCTAAGACTGGCCCCAAAGGGCAGTTCATGGTTTTCAGTAACTTCTAATTACGCAAATACCGTACAAATACATTGTCCTTGTGAGAAAGCAAAACTAGGTGATGCCTCCCCTCCAGCCCCACTTCCCCAGACATAACCAGGTTTTAGTCAGGTGTGTGTCCTTCCAGAGCCATATCCCAAGAAGAACATAGGGACCGATAGGAGAAATACAGGACCACTAAAGTTTAAAAACATTTTGGGCACCTGGGTGGCTCAGTCAGTTAAGCATCTGACTAAGGCTCAGGTCAGGATCTCACGGTTCATAGTTCAAGCCCCACAACAGGCTGGCTGCTATCAGCACAGAGCCCACTTCGGATGCAATGTCCCCCTTTCTCTCTGCCTCTCCCCTATTTGTGCTCGCTCGCTATCTCTCTCTCTCTCTCTCTCTCTCTCTCTCTCTCTTTCTCAAAAATAAATATAAAAAAAAATTTTTTTTATTATGAAAGTATTATTGGCTCCTGTAGAAAGTTTAGAAAATAGAGATTGCTTGTAATCCTACCATAACCCAGAGATAACCATGAGTTTGCGTTATTTACACGTAACAAGGTCGTTCTGTGCATGCTGTTTGGTAAGTTCTGTTTTTCACGTCCTCGGCCGTCCTTCTCAGCTGTCCTTGTCAAGGTGCCCCTCCCACCCCGTGATGGCTTGGGTGGTACACCTGTGAATGTTTAGTCCGGATGAATAGTTGTGCCCCTTATTGACAGATGATGCTAATTTTGCACTTGTGTAAATGATACAGAGTTTCCTTTTAAAATACATAGAAGTTAAAAGGGAGGGACAGATGGAACAACTATGGAAAAATCCTTAGGGTGGTACAAAAATGAAACACGGTTTTAACAGCATTTTCCCCTACTGACTCTGTAATACCCAATGATGAGGGTCTGCTAAGATTTATGTTCCTCTTAATTGGTGAGTTTTTCCTCATTTAAGCCCCCTACACACACTCTCTCTCTCCCTCTCCGTCCCTCTCTCTCTCTCTCTCTCTCTCTCTCTCTCTCTCTCTCTCTTTCTCTGAACTTCCCTATAGCTGAATATTCCTGCGAGGCCACAGAGATTCTAGATGTAGACTTGGAGGTTCAAGGGCAAGCCCAGTTGAAAGGTTTTCTTTCCCTGTGGCCAAGTTGCCCTCCAGGAAAGCTGTAGCTTGGAACAACAGTGTGAGTAACCCAGGGCTGTTTTCCTGATTTAAATCCACAGCTGTAAGGAAATGCCTCCCATCCCTTACCAATCCTTATCTGAAAGATTTAACCAGTCCCCTCACCCTTGCCAGATTTCGTGCTCTCACTGTGTTCCGGGGGCCTTTGTAAGTGCCTTTTAATATTTCCATTGTGTGTGTTAATCTTTAATTAGAATTTGATGTATCAGAAATATTTTTAAAAGGCTTAGCTCAATTAATTTCTTTCCCTGCCCTATTATTTTATGTCTTTCTTTACTTGAATCATTAATGGCAGAGAGCACTGACATATAGGACCCAGTTCAGGGCTGTTGTAATTAACTCCCAAGGATGCTGTAAGCAATCCGTCAGACCTGGGGTGGCATTACAGCTTCGTGTATTTACTGGTGTTTTTTTCAGTGTGCCTTCACTGTGCCTGAGAAACTCGCCAGCTTTCTGGCCCCGGTGGACATCTGTTTTGTGAAGGTCCTGTAACATCTTGCCCCAGTGTCTCAGAGTAAGATAAAGGAAAGGGTTTTGTGTTCCATTTTGTTTTCAGTGAGCAGCGGGCTGCAGGTTCCTTGCATGCTCACGCAGGTGCACGAGCCTCTCCAGCAAGGCTGAGCTCATTGTTGATCAGGTGTGGCCTTGGCCAAGGCTGTCTCCCCCAAGCTGGGCCAGGGGAGTGGGGAGGGGTGCCAGCCCCCTCAGGTGACTCTAGAAGGCAGTGGTCTGCAGCTTTGCTGCAGAGCAGATTCCCCATGCCCAGCGCGTGCCCCGCGCCCGGCTCGCGCCCCATACTGCTGAAATCAGACTGCCCAGAGTGGGAGCTGGCATCGGTAGTTTTAAAAATCCCCAAGAGATTCCATATGCAGCCAAGTTGGGAGCCATTGCTGTAAGGTTTAGCTGAGGCCTCTCACGGTGACCATCAGGATACTCAGTGCCCGCTCGCAAAACAAAACCCACCCAGTTCAGGGAGACGCAGAGCGTCCGAACCACGTCCTGCTCAGCCTCCTCTCTGTAGAAGGGACCGTGAGCCCGCCTGCCGGGAAGGTTGCCTGTGCACACCCGGGACAGGAGGACCACGGGACAGTCTAAACAGCCACCAGGTATGTCCACCCCGGCCTGTGTCGCCTCTGAGTCCCTTTCCCCCTGGGAAAACTGTCAGGCTCCTCAGCAAGGAGGGTGGGCTCGGCTACAGAGCTTCTCCTTGAAGAGCCAGGAGTAAGGAGCCTCAGTGTAACCTTCATAATCGTGTCGGGGCTCTGTCCACCCTCTGCCGGGCCTGCCCCTGAGTCCAGAGTCCTGAGACCTGCACTGACTGCCGGTGCCTGGGCGCGTCAGGCTCTCAGTGGCCCTCACCGTGAGCACCGGGTCTCCTTCTGTGGTGGATATCTTCGTGGCAGCCTTTCCAGCTGTCGTGCCAAGGGCTAGATGTGTGGGAGGAACTTGGCAGCTTGTTTCTCCCACGGGCCTCTCCTGCCCCTCTGCTGCGCCCAGCCCCATGTGGAGGCCAGGATGCAGAGACACCCGGGCAGCGAACACCCAAACCCTGTGTGTCCTCAGAGGCCTCGCCGGAGAGAAGCAGATGGCCCAGGAGTGAGCCGAGGGGTGCTGTGACCGTGGCCGTGCCATCATCCCCAGTGCTCCAGAGAGCTGGGTGGGATGTGTCCCTCTGTGGGATCTGCAGGGGCCATGGGGCTGACACGTGGGCGCTGAGGCTCCCACGCTGAGTGAGCCGAGAGCCATCCTTTCTGGGTCAGGGAGCTCCCCGGCCCAGGGTCACGCCGTCTCCTGTCCCCCGGCTTTCCCGAGACAGGTCATTTTCACACAGAGCTTCTAGCCGGAGTTGAAGCCAGGCCATTTCTCACAAGCCCACACAGTGCTCGGGACTCCTTTCTCCTTGGTTCCCGCTGCCTGCATGCAGCTATCTATTCAGCGAGTGACGAGCACATTCAGTGTGAATAAAACTAAAGTTTCTGCCCCTCAACCATACCTGGCACATTGAGAGGCTCGGGGTCCTGGGTGGTCAGCACAACAAAGAACGAACATTTTCATTTTACTTCATTTTCACTGGAACAGCTGCCTGTGGCTGGCGGCTCCTGTCCCCAGACAGTACGCACGCAGGACGTTTCCCTCCGTGCGCGAAGTCCTGTTGGGCAGCGCCGTCAGGTGGGGGAGGGACGGGCTCAGGAAGCAGGAAGAGCGCAGGTTTGGGGAGTCTTTTCGGAATCCTGCTCCTGCCAAGCCGTAAATACCCCCGTATGTGGCCCGGAGGCAGGTGAAGCAGTGATGACAAGAACCACGATGTGTGCTGGGCGCTGACCTCCGCCGGCTTATTCCCCAGTGCCTGGGAGCTAAGTGCTGTTATCGCCCCTATTTACAGATGGGGAAGTGGAGGCCCAGAGCCCGCACTGTGTGTAAACACCCAGCACGTGGCAGGCAGTAGAAACGGTGGGGCCTGTGATTCTTGGGGGCGGGGCGGGGGGGGGGGCGGTCAGAGGCATGGCTGCACCCCTGCCCAGCGACCGGGCAGGTCTCTGCAGCCTGGCCGTTCCTTCCTCTGCCTGGGCTTTCTTCTAACTTACCAGGAGACAGCCTGGCAAGCTTTCAAATAAAGGCCTTTTCTTTGCTTCCCTCTTGCCTAACACATTTGAACCTCTGGCGTCCTAGCTCTGAGAACATGCCCTGTGCCTCAAGCTTAAGAAGGTACTGGGTTTTCAGCACTGGCCACGCTATGGCAAAGAGGAAGATGTGTGGGGCTCTCCGCTCCTACGGGCTGGGCTTTCTTGGCACCTTCTGTTCCCTCCTACCATTCTGCCAAGATCTCTGTCATTCTTGAACCATTCCCTGTCCCTGGTGGCAGATTTCCTCTGCCAAGAGATGGGCAAGGTAGCTAAAGGCAGCGATGTCCATGCAGCCCGATCAAAATGAAATCACCGCAGCTGTGTCTGGGCACGGGTGGTCAAACACCATCTCCTCCGCTGGTCCGGATTCACGTAACTGAGCGCAGAGCGTGACCCACAGAATCCTTTTTATATGACCGGGGGTTGGTTTCGAGTGTGTGGAGGAACTTGGCCCTGACTCACGATGGGCATTTCCTGCCTGGCGTACTGGGAACTGACCTTTACTGAAAATCACAGCGTCACCACCTTGGGCAAGTCAGTAACCCCGTCAGGGTCTCCGTTTCCTCATCGGTAACCGGCAGGTGATAATAGCACCTTCCTCCTTGGATTGTTTTGAGGGCTTAGCACAGAGCCAAGTGCTTATAAAAATGTTCTACGAGCTGTAACTGTTATTATTTGACATTGGTATAGGTGTGCGTTTGTAAGTGGAACTTTTGGAAAAGTCTTTTTGCAGGATTTGCCAAAGGAGCTTTCGAAACCAGTCCTTTTTTTTTTTTTTTTTTTTTGTAATTTTTTAATGTTTATTTTTAAGAGAGAGAGTACGAGTGGTTAAGGGGCAGAGAGAGAGAGAGTGAGACACAGAATCTGAGGCAGGCTCCAGGCTCTGAGCTGTCAGCAGAGAGCCCGACGCGGGGCTTGAACCCACTGGTCATGAGATCCTGACCTGAGCCGAAGTCAGACACTCAACCAACTGAGCCACCCAGGCGCCCCTCGAAACCAGTCTCTTTAACTGTAGGACTTGCAAATGAACTTTTGAAAAGACTGTACAGCAGGTTAAGCATTCCCTTCCCATTGTGTTAGTACAATTCCTACTAATAGATCTATTTCAGTTCTTCCTTTGTGGTCTGACTGCACTCACCAGACTATAAGCTGCATAGGGCAGGGACCTTCTCTTTCACCCCTGCATCCTTAGTACCTGGGACTGTGCTTGGCACAAAGCAGAGACACAGTAAATATTTGTTGAATTAATAATGATAATAAAAAAATGACATGATCGGGAAATCTTGTGAATTCTCTGTATGTCCTTGGTGAGCCCTTTTTTCACGTATCCTGTAAGACCCAGACTGGCTCTTCATTATAAACTTCCAATTAAAGACCCGAATTAAGTTTCAGTAAATAATCACAGGGAAAACCTTCAGTTGCCATGACAACCCTCCGTTAGCTCCCATTTCCTGGACATCTGTTTATACTCCTTGGCGTCATGGCTTGAATAAACAGCCCTTGCTGACCAGCCCGCAGCCTCTGGAGCCTTCACCTCCCACCCCGGCCCCTCTGCCTGTTCCACACACTGCAGCCCCGCCGGACGGAAGTTTCTCAAACTCACCTTGTCCCCACCTGTCTCTGATTCACGACACATGCCCCCCCCTTCTGCTGACCCCACGTCCTCCCAGTCTGTGTGAGGACCCGCCTGCCTGGAATAACCAAAGTAGAATGAATGAGTCCCCTTCTCTGATTCTTCGTGAATTTACTGGCGTCGTTCCAAGTTCCCTCCTCAAAGAAGAAAACCTCGGAGGGAAAAATAGTTGAGATTCTCGATTCTTATTTGGCTCAAAACAGCTTAATGATGTAAAGATGCCCAGGTGATTGGGTGCGTGGGATGATACAGAGTTGGGCTGATCAGACTTGGTTTCGTAGTAACCGTATCCCTTTAAATCCCGTGCCTTGGAAGTGTTGTCCCAGGGCCAAACGTTTTACTGATACTCCGTTTGAGCACGAGCGATTAAAAGCAGGCAGTTTGGTGTGTGAAGTATACAGCTTTTGTTTAAGCCCCAAGGTATGGCTTGTCTCCACCAGAGTCCTCCCATATTTTACTTTAATGTTTGATGTATACGGAATTCCCACAAGCTAATTAAAAATCAGACTGCTCTGCCGGTAAGCATTCACTCTGTGAACTAATTTCTGCCAAACGGCCGTAAATGTGTCCCCTGGTGTGAAATTTAGACCTTCTTTCCCCATCAGAAAAGAGCCGTGCGGTTTAGTCCCCGTCTCTTCATTTGAGGGAGAAGGAAACTCAGGCCCCACCCAGAAAGGTCAGTTGCCTCCACTGAGGCCCCGAAGCCTCCTAAGTGCCCTGCTGGGATTCTCCTTGCTCCCACCCCTCTGTCCTCACCAACCCCCGCCCGCGCTCGCTGCTCTGAACTCGGAACAATTGTATGGTTCCCGAGTGCGGGGGGCTCTTCTAGCCCCGGACGGGTGTCCTTAGTGCTCATGGCAGCCCTTCCGGGAAAGTGCCGTTCCCACCCCGCTTGCCGGGTGAGAGACCCAAGGACCTGAGGGTAGCCAGCAGCGTGCCGGGGTCCCCCACCCGTGCTCCTCGCCGTGAGGCTGTGCTGCTCTAGGATGCTAGGAAGCGTCCAGAGAAGGGACAGATGTGGAGGGAGGACCCAAGTGGTAGGCAAGGGAATGCGGGCCATTCCAGCCAAAATAACGCAGAGCCTGGAAACCCCAAAGGATTAGCAGAAACTGGGAAGCCTGTGCGGGGCCAGGAAGGGTCAGAAAGTATCTGAGGAGCCGGCAAGCCCTCCAGAGAGGGGCCTCAGCTCGGTTCTGGCCGGTGTCTGGGCTTCTTGGAGAATGCGGTTCAAAATGTCACCTCCTGCAGGAAGCCTTCCCTGACTCCTCTTCTGGCCTTTTTCCCCCCTGCCACGGCCTTTGTCAGATTCTATGCAATTGTTACTTGCTTGGTCTCCCCAAGTGAGCAGGAGCTCCTGAGGGGGCAGGTCTTGTGTATCTCTGTGGCCCGCTTGGTCAAGCACGGGGTGTAGCACCAAGGAAACATGCCGCAGAAATGTTTGAATGGAAAGTCTGAGACAGTGAAGGGAAAAGCGGGTGTCAGTGGTTCCAGCTACGAAGCCATTTTCTTCTTCCACAGCTGGCCTGCTTGCATCCAGGGTCTGGGTCGACTCTTAGCAAGAGAGAACATCCCCCACCCAGGAAGGGCCTCGAAAATCAAACTCAGAGTCATGGACCAGAAGAGTTCTCTGAATTCTAGTCAGCACCCGTGGGTGCACAGATGCCCCACAGATGCCTTTTCTAGTGGTATTAACAGTATAAACCCCACAGGTTTTGGGGAAAATGCTCTAGCTCGTATTCCCTGTCAGGAGGACTCTCCCTAGCCCAGGGAGGGACAGTCCCTTGGGTCAGGATCTGCTCACCAGAATACCCTTGTGCACTTTTCTGATGAACTGTCAGGGGAAAGAGAAGATTTGACCCTGTCTCCGAGAACCTTCTATCTGAAGGGAGAAAGATGTGCCCACACAATCATGCTCGTGGAGAGAAATCGCAGGATTTTTCTGTACCTCATCTCCTCTGCTCCTCACAGAGCCGCTGTGAAGCAAGTGGTGAATCCATTCTTCAGATGAGGGGAAAACACCTGGGGCTCAGAAAGGTCACTGGAGCAAGGACTCCTCCTCCTTCACTGCATGAGAGTTATGTCGCCCGGTGCCTGGCACCTAGGAGCCACCGGGCAAAGACCAGGTGGAGGAACAGAACAAGGGAGAGGCAGAGCCTTGATCCGAGCCCAGGTCAGCCTGACCACATCCTGGGGTGGGGGTGGGGGGGCCCAGAGCAGAGGAATCACGGGGTGGGGGGAGGGGCACTGGGGCTTCTGCATCAGCTGCTAGGCTGCTGAGTGGTAGCAGGCCGGAGGGAGCCATACCGAAAGCTGCAAGTCGACTCTGTGTCCGTCTGTCTCTCAGTGTGCAGCGGAGAGCTTAGGTATTCAAATCTTTTCTTGGAAATCTCAAGTATTCCATTCGGCTGCCTCAGAGTTAGGTAACTGTATTTACTCGTGCTAAACAGGGCCATTTTCAGAGAGGAAATTATGCAGCGTGCCATGCAAATGCGGCATTCTGGGAGATAAGTGTGGTCGCCAGTGCATTATAACGATCAGATCGCGGTGCCTCTGGTGGCAGCCCCTGTGTCACTCTTGATAAGAAAGAGGATGTGCCACGCTCTACTTGGAATTGCTGCTCATTTGGATTCTGTTTCTGGGAATTACGTTTTCACCAAGTTGTCTGTCTGTGAACTTGCTTTAGTACAAAGAAGGAACAGGGAATAAGGCTTTTTTGCAAGTTGCAACAACAAAAAAAGTCCTCCTGATGTCTCGAGCAGTCAGAGGGAGCTCCCCCCCCCCCCCCCCACACACACACTCACGTCTAGACGAGAGGGAACAAGAAAAGTCAGATTACTCCCTTTTTGTTCTCCCAAGAAGAAAGTCTCTTGAAATTCTCAAGGGGGAAAGGTGAAGACATGTGATGGGTTTTCTTGGCCACCTTGTGAAAATAGGTCACATTATTTTACTAGACATGGCGTGTGCTTTTCAAGCAAGAGAAAGGAAGTGGCCATGGAAAACCCCTCCTCTGGAAGCAGATGGAGCTGAGCCCCAGCCCAGGACTGTCCCCAGCCTGTGGGCACCTAGGACAGACAGCCGGCCTCCCCACGCCTCAGGCTTCCCTGTCTGAAAAGGCACCAGTGCCTGCCTTCCAGTTGGTTGTTGCTCTGGGGTCATTTACAGTCACGAAGACATCGACACATCATTGCTTGAGTAATTGCTGAATGAACATATGACAGACCCACCCCCCCCCCCATATCAACACAGTCGGCACAGACGTCATGTCTTTGGCGGCCCCAGAGTCCACGGGGTGATGGTAAGATTCTGCAAGGTCAGGGATCACTAGAAAGAGCGCTATGGGTGACGAGCTACAGTAACCGCATTAAGCGTGATACGCAGGGGGTCGGTGAAGAATCACATCGTAGGCACCGTTGATTGCCCAGCCCCGTGTCCCGACGCCGCTGTGTGCTTGTGTGACTTCCCTGACAACCCGAGCAGGTCCGTTCAGCCCCTGGCGTTTTATTCTGAAAACAGTCCAGCACACCGCCGACTTGAACGAATCGCACAGCAGACGGCCTTGCGGTGATAGGTGACACCGAACGGTTCTCCCACCACCCTTCCCCTCTGCGCGTTTGATCGCGTATCTGCTTCTCCATCCACCACCGCTTTCCTTCTTTTCTTTGTTTCAACGTGTGACACATTGTAGGCCTCGGTACCCTTCTCCCTCAGTACGTCAGCACACGCATCACCAAGTGGAGCCATAAAGTCGGTTTATTACCCTGGCCTACAGATGAGGCCGCCGTGTGCCCCGGGTCACGTGCCCAGGGTCACCGCAACCAGGAAGTGGCAGGGCTACGCCTCCTCTCCAGGCGGGCAGCCCCCGACGCCTGGCGCGTGGCTGTCCCCACGTGGCTCCCCCAAGTCGAGAGCCGTGGTTACGGGAGAGGCAGAGTCGGAATGCAGCACGAGACCGCAGAGGTATCTGAGCAGGGCTTCAGGCGCTTGCCTCTTGGTGCTCTTGGTAGGGGTGCGTGGAGAGGGGGCCCAAGGCCAGGTGGTGAGCGTGGCAGCTGTTGGGGCAGCCCCGCTGACCTGGTGGAAATCTAGAGCCAGCACTCGGTTACAGTTTCCGCGGGTGACTGGATTCCGGCACCTGTCCTAATATCTGCATCCCTTTGCACATCAGGGGACCATCACCGGTGCGTTTTTTTTTCCCTTTGTTCTTGAAGGGACCTGACTCCTGTGCCTGGTGGTAGAAATGTTCCAAGACCTGCTCTCCATCCAGGAAGCATAGCACTTTACAGCTGCCCCCAAGCTGTGCTGGGAAGGAAGGCTTTAGGGAGCTTCAAAGAAGACAAAGTAATTGATTGCTACTTGGAGCAAATAACCCATAAGCTGTCCGTGGGTTGATGGAGAAACGGTTACTTAATTTTCTTCAAAGGATTGATCTGACTGTCAGGAGAAGCAGCCAAGCTAATTGAGTGTGCTTGTTCGCACCCTACGCGGAAACAGTTGACTCTCATTCTTGTTTTGACATCAGAATGTCCCGGGTCTTGCCTGGAGTCTCCCCCTGGCATTAATCAGGCTCAGGAAGGTCTGGGGTTGCTCATGCAAGACCATTCTCCTAGGGTGGGTCTGTAGAATTTGCCAGGGCCCGGTGCCTGTCTGCCCCCAGCACGAGGCACCCTTTTCAGAGCCCTCGGGACTTGCGTGTGTGATCTCTTACGCCCCAGCGCGTCTGTCGTTTTCATTTTGGTAGTGCATGTTGACGGAGTGGTGACACTGGGAGATGGACCGCCCTTCCCCGCCGGGCTTCTGATGGACCGCCCCGGGGGCCTGCGTCTAACTCTTCCCCCAGGCCCCCCGGAGAGCCAGCCTGAGCCCGGTGAGTCATCAGTCGCTTCCCAGCCATGCATTGCTGGTCAGTTAAGGCCTCTCCCCTCAGCTGCATTCTGTCATCGGGGAGCCGTGCCAGGCTGGCTTTCCCTGGAGCCCCTGTCAAAGCTTTATTCACTGCCATAGAGCACCTTCTGTGTCTCACACAGGCCAGTTTTCAGAGCGTCGGACAGCTCCAGAGGGTTGCCATCTGTGTGCGAGTGTGGAGACCCCGTGAGCCCCTGGGCTCGGCTTACCTTGCTCCCACCGTATCCCTGCTCCTGAACGGAGCCTGAGGGGCGGCCTGAGTGCCCAGCATGAGTCTACCTTCCGTGGCAGGAAGGGGGAGCCTCCAGGGTGAAAGAGAAGCGGTTTTTGTCCTTCCGCTAGAGAAGGGCCCAGGTCTGCCACTTGAGGGGGCCACCAAGTGCCCGGTGAAGGGGAAACTTCGCGAGAACGGTCCAGGAGCACGTGGGTGGCTCCGCGATGTCAGCCACCGGGAGACGAGAACCCCTGGGGCCTGCCTGTCGAGAGCCCGGGCCATCTGACTGTCCCCCTGCCAGAGCCAGCCAGCGTCCTGCATCCTCAGGAGCTAGCCCAGGTTGGGGATACCCCCTTTCTGAGGGAAACGAGGATCGGTCCTCTCTCTGGCCGCATCCACAGGACCGGGATCCGGGTTACAATCAGCTTGTTCCGGATGGTGGGAAGGTCCCATGTTCACTCCGGCTTCCTGTTGCACGTGTCATTATCAGTCATGTGTCCTTGGGAGGTTACTTGATGTCCTGCGTTTGTGTCCTCTGTGGTGAACCCACCTTACAGGATCCTGGGGAGCATGTCAAGTGGGAACTCAGTGCCCGGCATCTATACAGGAGCCCTCCACACACGTTGTCATGAGGCCAGCAGCCTCCGATAGGGGTCCCCTACCCTCAACCCCAGCCCTGACAGTCTTTCCGTATGCGATTATAGAGGACCAAATCCCCACTGGACAGAGCCATTGACTCCGGGGAGGGTCCGTAATCCCATTTTAACTAATCTTAGCCTCTCTGATCCCAGGCACGCCTACAGATCCTAGAATAGAAAGCCAGGCCACTCTTGGACCCCGCATTCCTCGAGAAAGCAGTCATGTGGCTTTCTGTGCACCAAGAAATCCTGGTCTCCTATCAGCTGTGAAGTCTCGCGATGGGCCCGGTGTCTAGGAATCCCAGGGTGGCCTGCCTTCCTCAAGGAATCTGGGGACCCGTCCTGACCTCTGGTTAACAGCAGGAGCCTGAGAGGCTTGGTAGTGATACGGAGTTGCTAATCTAAACTCCAGCTGTGGTGGCGTTCCAAGAATTGACTCTAAAGCCCAGAGTATTAGATTTCAAAGCGCTGGGATTCAGCCGGCCTAGAAATCCCACCGTAAGGATCAAGACTTCGCTTCTAAATGCATTTGGAGCCACCAACGCCAAGAATTAAATTACCGTATTGGCTTCCATATTTTATCATGAAGGGATTATTTAAATACAGCAAAAGTCAATCAGCCCCACTTATTGCTCAGTAATGAGCCACGGCCTGTCGGGGGGAGCCGTGGAGGAAGGCCTCAGCCCAGAAACTGAAATGACAGCTGGTCGGGAAGTCCTTTGCCTCCAAACCGGAGGACCAAAAGACACTGGCATCCCTCCATCTCGTTGACAAAGACTTCTTCAGTGCCTCCCCCTGCCCAGAACCTTCCTGGGGGTACACAGCAGTGAAGAGACCGGCCAGGGCCCTGCCTTCTTAGGGCCTTCTTATGTCTAGACAGGAAGCGGGCCTCAACCAGGAGGGAAGGGGTAGATGGGATATTGGCAGGCAATGGGGCATGGGCGGGGGTGAGTTGGGTAGATGCAGTGGAGAGTGACACGTTAGAGGGACAACCACGGATTGGGGGGGGAGGCCCTCAGAGAGGCCAGGGGCCCTTGTCACTCACCTACCCGTGAGCCCGTAGCAGTTCTGAGAAACAACCCAAGACCATGAATCATTTTGTCCCTCCAGCCTCGCTTAGTCTAGAGCCTCCATTCAGAAGGCGTGACTTTGCCCCGGGCCGGAGGGCTCTGACTAGAGAAGCGTGGCTCCCGAGAGCTAGGGTGCCACCAGGCAGCAGCCGTGGCTGGTGAAGGCCGCCCAGCTGGTGTCCGTGACGCGCGCCGGGCCCTGCGAGCCGAGTGGCCCCGGGCCTCTCCCCCATCCCCTCGACGGCCCTGCAAGGGTTAGGTCTCGATTTCCTAAGGGAGGAACCTGGGACCCACAGAAGGAAGTGGCTTTAGCGTCACATAGTTGTTAGTGGCAGAGCTTGAATTTGAGGCCGGGTCCCACGGCCCCAAGCCCAAGATGCTTGTACCGATCCTGTGCTTCGTGGTAAGGTGGCTCCTTCACACGTGTTCCGTTTCTCCTCCTCTCCCTCGACGCCTTCTGCAGGAACATGTCTGCCTTGCTTTCCGTCCATGCCGCTAAACCCTGCAGAACCTTTCCCGCGTCCCGCTTGGCCAGCCCCGAGCTGTTTCTCCAGATTAGTCTTCCAGGACACGGTGTGCGGTCTCTTGGTGGCGCCGGAGGAAGTCAGCGTCTCGGGAGTGCCTGGATTCCGCACACGATTACAGTCCATCACGGTGACCACTCGTGCAGTTCTTCACCGCTGAGTGACAACCACCCCTAGAAGTGAGCGGCTCGGGTCACCTCCAACAGCTAGGGTCACTCATGTTGCTCACAGGTCTACAATTTGCCCAGCGGGGCTCCGCAGCGCTACTCCGCTCCACGTGGCGTCAGCCGGGGGCTGGCAAGTTGGGCCCCGGGTCTTGCTCTGTGTCTGCGGGTGTCCGTGTGGCTGCTTGGGCTTCTGCAGAGCATGGTGGATAAGTTGGTTCCAAGGGCGTTTGGAGACCTTGCCTTGGAAACCACGTGGGATCACGTCGACTGTTGTCTTTCGGTCCAGGCGGTCGCAGAGGCCCACCCAGGTTCCAGGAGAAAGGACATAGACCCCAGCACTTGGTGGGAAGAGGGCCAAGGCCTCACTCTAAGAAGAGTGTGTAAGGTGGGGTTGGTGCTGGAAAGAATGGTCCATAAGGGAGCCCCTGGGGGCTCAGTCAGTTAAGCATCTAACTCTTGATATCTGCTGAGGTCAAGATCCTGTGGTTCATGGGTTCAAACCCCGTGCATCAGGCTCTGAGCTGACAGCACGGAGCCTGCTTGGGATTCTCTCTCTCTCTCTCTCTCTCTCTCTCTCTCTCTCTCACTCTGCCCCTCCCCTACTCATGCGTGTGCTCTTTCTCTCAGAGAAATAAATAAACTTAAAAAAAAAAAAAAAAGGAACAGTCCATAAGAAACCCATTTCACTGCTCCTCTGGTTCCTTCGATTATATCAGGGAGGTCTCAGATTGGCTCTAGTTTGTCTTTGAATTTGTAGAACTCTTGGGTCTCTCTTTGAATCCAAAGAGCAGGCTTTCGGCTACAGTTTAATAAAAGGGTCTCAATCTGTTTCACAGTCAATTTATCATAAATCTGGTTTTTCGCTCATGGTAATGATATGACGCTTCCTTTTTAAATAAATTTATTTTAGTAGAACGTGAGTGCCTTCAAGAGAAGGAAGCATAGGCCCTCCTTTGCTGCTATAGATTTACTCTCACGTGCACATACGGACAAGGAGGTTTCCTTCCTCTGTTGCTGCAAAGCTTATGAACAACCTGAATGACCATCACCTGGGGAGCTGTTCGGTCAGAGAGTCATTAGAGAGCGTGGCTGTGACCAGGAGTGAGGCGGGCCTGTGTTCGAATGTGTCACCGAAACGCATGGGTACGTGGCAGGAGCATGAGGCCGAGCACGTGCCGTGCTCCCTCCCCTTTGTGACTGACGGACAAGGCGGGGAGAGCGTCGCCACACTTGGAAACGCGCTGGGGGTGGATGCCCATAAACCGGGATGGTGGTTGCCTCTGGTGGGGGGTGGACAGGGGAGACTTAATGATCCTCTGTCAAGAAGGTCACAGCTTTTTCAGTGGGAGCGCAGGAATGTGTTATGCAAAGAGAAGGACCCTCTAAATATCTTCAAATAAAATGGCAAAGAAAGGGAACAGAAGCAGTGAGTGCCCTGGAGTAGGGGGGCCGGTCCTGTCTCCCTGGAGCGAGGCCCCACCAGGAGGCAAGCCACACCTCCGGGGCCCTGGGCTTCGATGGAGACCTCTGTCCTCCCTGTGTCTGTAGGGTGCCGTCTCTTCCCAGTTGCAGTCTTGGCCTCCGCCGTGTTCTGTGGTCCTGAGCACGCTGGGGGCACTGGCTAGCCTTGTGCTTCTCGGTCTGGCCGCCTAGGACGATGCCTGACCGGATTTCTCGGGCTCACACACATCTTCCGGTCGGTTTGGAAATGTGCATGCCTGTGTACCCAGAGGGGCTGTTGGAGAGACCCCAGCTTCTTGTCGTCGCTCCGTTCGTGATGGTTGTCACCGCCTTCCAGATCAGGCAGAGCCCCCGGGCCAACAGCTCAGCCTGGTGCTGCTTCCCAACCCTTGTCGGGCCCCAGAAAGGCCTGAGGCCCCTTGTGGAGGGACGTGGAAAGAGATTCACTTTCCTCTTTGCTACCACAGACAGCATAAAATGACCTTGACCCCCTCACCCTTAATCCCACCTCATCCCCTCCAAAAAGGCAATCACTGTGCACCCTGCCAGCCGTTTTCCTAACACTCTCTCTTTTACCACCCACATGCTGGAACCCATAGAACATACACGGCACGGTTTGGCGAGGTTTAATTTTACACGAATTGCGTTAACACTGTGCATGTCAGGCTGCAGCTTGCTTTTTCCAGTCAACAGTATGTTCTTGAGACTTGACCGTGTTGAAATTGCCGGGAATCTGAGTCGTTCCTTGTTGTTGCCATGTTTTTGCGCTGAATGAACGTGCACGTTTTTTGTGTTTTTGTTTGTTTGTTTGTTTGGGTTATTTGTTTTTTGTTTGTTTGTTTGTTTTAGGCTATCCCTTATTGTAGGACATTTGGGTCACTCTAGACCCAAATCCTGCTATCACCATACTTGTTCATGCCTCTTGGCCCTCGTGTGTGTTTTTCTTGGGAACATACCAGTTGCCAGGTCATGTGGTATGAAAGTTTCACTTTAAATAAAGAATGCTAATTTGCCCTTTGAAAATGTCTATGTTAATTTGTTCTCCTAGAGCTCTTGGGAAATCTTTGTCAGTTTTTCTGTGTCCTCACCACTTGTCACCTCCCCGTCGATGGGTAGAAGGTGGTGTCTTGCTTAAAACTTTTTCCCTGTGTTCTCGTGAGGCCGAGCACCTTGTTGTGTGTTTACTGGCTGCCCCCATTCTCCTGTCTCTGAATGGCCCCTGGGACTCCTTCACCATTTGCTGCAAGATCATTTGTCTCTTAGAGGTATTTTGCAACTGTTTTGCCCGGCCTATAAAGTCACTTGTTATATGGGAGTTAAGTGTTAACATTGCTGTAATCAGTTTGCCGATCTTGTATTCATTTATTTTTTGTATGTGTTGATTCTTCTTTTTTATTTATTTATTTTTTAATGGTTATTTTTGAGAGAGAGACAAAGTGCAAGCAGGGGAGGGGCGGAGAGAGAGGGAGACACAGAATTGGAAGCAGGCTCCAGGCTCTGAGCTGTCAGCACTGAGACCAGTGCAGGGCTTGAACTCATAAACCGTGAGATCATGACCTGAGCTGAAGTCGGATGCTTCACTGACTGAGCCACCCAGGTGCCCCTTGTACTTCTTTTTTAAGAAAACCCTGCCCTGCCCCCAAGATGACATGAGGATTCCCCTATGTTGTCTTCTGGTGATTTCCTGTAAATTTTTATTTTTATGTATTTATTTATTTTATTTTATTATCATTTTAGATTTTATTGTTTTATTTTTTTGCGAAAGAGAGCGAGCGAGTGGGGGAGGGGCAGAGAGGGAGGGAGACAGAGGATCCGGGCAGGCTCCAGGCTCTGAGCTGTCAGCACAGAGCTTGGTGCCGGCCCCAAACTCAAGAATGGTAAGATCATGACCTGAGCCGAAGTCGGATGTTTAAGCAGCTGAGCCACCCAGGCTCCCCTGTAAAATTTTAAACTAGAACCCTAGGCTCCACCCCTTTTGAAAAAGTGGAGTTGGTAGGGGTGGGACCCAGGAGGTTCACATGGGCAGCAAGATCGGGGCAGTGCCCGTGCTGCCCGGGGCCACAGGCTGTTCCTGGGGGTCAGACAGGGAGGCTCATGGGATCACCACACCCTGACAGTCCTCCCCATGTCCCCACATCCCTCCCAGTACCTCCACCCTGATGGCCCCTCTGTAGTGGAGCAAAATCCAGGGTGCCTGCGTGAAGGCAGCAGCCCTTGGACTAGACCGTGGGTGGGACTGGGTTCCGTTCAGCAGCCCCTCCCCTGGGCCCCCCTCCCCCCAAGACATCCAGAGATGAGCAGACAGGCCCTGTCCCCAGGGCTTTAGATGAGAATACCCATAGCCAGTGTGGGAGCAGCAGAGGGCTGTGGTGGGGCGGGGGAGGAGTTCCCCAAGATGACACCAGGAGGCCCACAGATGAGCCCCCACAGCATTGCCTGGTCTCCCTGAGGACCCCACTTTGTTTTCCCTTAGGTGCCCCCAAAGCTTCTGAAAAGCCAGAGGCTCCCCCACTCTGGAGGTCCTGGCTCCCCGGGGACGGTTGCCTTTTACTTTTCTTATGAAATGCCTCACGGGGAGAGGGAGGGGGGGTTGATGTCTCAATTGCATTTCTGAACGTTGTTCCGCTTTGGGGTTTTGTCCTTCCTTTTTTGTTCTTGGGGGCAGAGATAGTGAGTCCCTTTTTGGCCCCCTGAAGCTCTCAAGGACCCCAGGCTTTATGAGGGTGGTGCCTGCGCCCAAATCCCACTGTTTCAGACAAAACCCCGTTGACATTGCCCATTGCCACCACAGCTGTGTCTGCCTTCCCCGGTCACGCCGTGAGGGGCACATCCTCTGTGGATGTGAAGAGAGAAGAAATCCTAGGATTCCGCCTTCCTGCTTGTTGGGGGGGGGGCAGGGGATGGGAGAAAGGGGAAAGGGAAAGAAAAAGCATCCCTCACCATTTTGTTTTCTACATAGAAAAGTAAAACCTTGTCGTTGAGGAAAACGTTTTAAGTCCCGAGTGAAGAAAATAAACTCTACATACTGCAAAGAACATGCTGGAAACAATGGGCATGCTGGCTTCTACTTCTGAATACAGAGGGCCAGTAGGGACATTAGACATTGTGGATGAAATAATTTTTAGAAATCTTCTAAGGTGCTTGGCTGGGTTGTTGGGAAAGGGGGCAAGATCCTTGCCACAGAATATGAAGAAAGTCGAGGGTTAATCCCACCTGGTGTTGGTGTTTGCCGTGGGGCTGCTGGCCGTCCTAGGTGGGCCTACCCCTGGGAGAATGCACAGAGACATGAAGCCCTTAAAAGCCCAGAGGAAGCCATCCCCGTGAAGCCGCAATCCCAAACGGATTAACTTTCAGAGGGTTAAAACGGGGCTGTATATAGGAAGGTGGTGCTGAGAGAGGAGAGGAGTTTCCCTGTCCTTCCTAGATCTTAATGGAGAGTAAAAATGGGGGGGGGGGGGTAAATCCTTGGGGAATACCTGAGCCCAGGTTCGTCATCACGTGTGTCTGGGGCCAAGAGTTCTCCTGTCTCTGTAACCTTCCCTCCCCTCCCCCACCCACCCGCCTCCAATAACATAAGCCAGATATGTGGTTACAGTGCTCTCGATAGAACCCACTGGGGCGCTTCAGGTATCACACAGCTGGAATGTAGTAACTCACAGCTGTAAATTTGCTAAAACTCCAGCTGTATGCTTAAAATGGGTGCATTTTATGGTATATGAATTATAACTCCGTAAAGCTGCTTCCAAGAAGAAGAAAAAAAACCCATCTACAATTCTTGTCATCAGAAACGTCTCCTCATGTTTCCATTTTATTTTCTGCATTTGTGTTTTCTTTGTAGGGATACTTCTTTAAAAAACAACAACATCAAAATCAGAATAATACAGTTCTTATCCTCTTCCATTTCAAATTTCAGTGGCTTTTCCAATGCCGTTGCAATTATTTGTAAATAGGATTTTATACTTGGGTTTTTAATATGTACTTGAAGAGTACATCTTGAGTAATTTCTCATTTTAAAATAATTTCAAGGAGGGGCACCTGGGTGACTCAGTCGCTTGAGCCTCCGACTCTTGGTTTCGACTCAGGTCGTGATCTCACAGTTCGTGGGTTTAAGCCCCGAGTCAGGCTCTGCACTGAGCAAGAAGACTGCTTGGGATTCTCTCTCTCCCCCTCTCTTTCTGCCCTTCCCTCCCTCCCATGTTCTGTCTCAAAAAATAGCTATTTAAAATAATTTCAAGGAATACAGTGCTATATAGTACAAAGATTTAAGTTCTGCCATCGATGCCCCCACCCCACATATGCACTCCCCCCGCCCCCCCACCCCCCGCCGACCATTCTCACTTCCCTTTCCATAGGCAACTATTGTTCACAGTTTGGTTAAACATAATTTTTAAATGGGTAGATAATTTTGCATGTGATGGGAAAAAAAATCATACTCAAATTTTTCCCCTGTTTGGGGACATTTAGGTTGTTTCCTGTTTGGGCTATTTAAAAAAAAAAAAATTTGGCAGAGGATTCCATTGGAGGCAATTCAAAGCAGACAGTAGATTTAACGGTCCTGTCTTACTCTGGTGATGTCAAAGCCATCAAGGACAGGCACTAACTTAGACCTCGAATTTGAGGATGATTTCCAAGAGAAGGGGCCCAGCACACGGTAAGGATTCTGTGTTAAATGCGGTTCTCCTTTAAAGCACAAAACATCTTGGGGAGCCTGGTTGGCTCCGTCGGTTGAGTGTCCGACTCTTGATTTCAGCCCTAGTCATGATTCCAGGGTCGTGGAGCCTAGCCCACTGTTGGGGTCTGTGCTGAGCATGGAGCCTGCTTAAGATCCTGTCTCGCTCGCTCTCTCAAAAAAAAAAAAAATGTGTGTGTGTGTGTGTGTGTGTGTGTGTGTGTGTGTATATACATGAAGCACCAAGCATCTCAGAATAAGGGAGATTATTCCCATCATACAGATGGAAAACTCTGGTTCACAGGGGCCAAGTGCCTTGCCCAGAATCACACAGCATCTAGTACAAAGGTCAGCTCTCAGTTGCCAGACACCAGATTGGAAGTATGACAGTTCTAGAACCAAGCAGGGCACTCTTGTTCTCCTGCGCCTTCCCTTAATTCAGGCAAACACCGTCACAGCTTGCCACCCATCATTTGTCTGCAAGGAAGCCCTGAAACGTTACCAGGATTCTCAGTTGAGTTTTCTTAGCTACAGTTTGAGCGCCTGGTGCGTGGTAAACATTGTACTAATAATGCCTTACGTACCTTACTCAGCCATCACTTTGAGAGGGGTGGGCATCATCCCAGGTCGCCCCTCGAGACTCAGGGGAGGGCCTCAGTCTCAGGTGTGTGTGTGCCTCCAGATCTGGACTCTGCCCGCCAAACGCTGCCGCCCAGCGAGTCAGTCTGAGCGCCTGTCTCCGTCAGACTGGGCCGCTGGACTGCCCCTCATTTTGTTCTCCCTCTCCCTGTTCACAGACAACAGTGACCTGATCGCGTGCACCGTGATCACCAAGGATGGCGGGATGGTCCAGCGATTCCTGGCTGTCGATATTTACCAGATGAGCTTAGTGGAACCCGATGTGTCCAGGCTTGGCTGGGGAGTGGTCAAGTTCGCAGGCCTGCTGCAGGTATGATGGCCAGGAAGACTGGGAGCTCTTCTTGGCTGGCTGTGCACACACATACACACACACACACACACGAATCATCTGTCTCTACGGTTAATTTCTGATGACACAAGGACTACATGAACAGATTGTTATTGAAAAAAAAAAGTGAAAATACTGCACAGATAAGGGTCAAGTGTGCTTTGACCCAAACCCTCTATTCTTAAACTTTCTCCTGCATTATCAGTATGGGCCTTCCAGAGCTGCTGCACATATAAATAAACGCACATATAAATATAACCGCACATGCTGTTTATAAACACGTACTTGAGAGAGAGAGAGAGAGAGAGAGAGTGTGTGTGTGTGTGTGTGTGTGTGTGTGTGTTTAATAGTGTCACGATGAGCGTATTCTAAACTCCCCCCGCCCCCCCCAGGAGATATATGTCTTAGAGCTGACCGCGTATTATGTGCAGGCTCTCTGATGTTCTTTTCACTGCTGTGTGACCGAGCTGAGGCACAGTTAGCCAGTGCCCCGTGGCTGTCGCCAGATCGTTACCTTTACAGACAATGCTGCCTCGAAGAGAACCGTCCTTATTTCCACGTGCAAGCGAGGGCTTCCCTAGGCAGTCTCCAAGAAGCTGGGGCGTGCCTATTTTCAGCGTTCATAGACGCTGCCAGATTCCTCTCTAAAGCGATTGTTGCCACTGACAGTTTAGGAGCGTGGCCTCGTCCTCACCCCTTTTCTAGGAGGCATGGGCTCTAAGTCGCCAAACGCAAGTTGGGACGTGGGTTTTCGTATGGTTTGTGGGTTTTCTTATTGGCAGGTGACTAATGTCAGCTCCATAACTGAATGAAAGGAAGAACCAGCAGTGTTGAAAACAGCCTTCCAGTCCCCCCCCCCCCTCCCACACCCACCCCCCCCCCCCCCCCCCCCGCCCCGTCCCCAGATATGCAGCAGAACCTTCCAGGTCCGAGACGTGCCCTGCTCCAAGGCAGGCCGTTCCCTTGCTGGGCAGTGCGTGGTCGCCGGCAAGGTCTCGCCCAGGCTGACCTGCGTTCCCCCCTCTGCACAGTGTGACCCACTGTCAGCATCCCACTCTCTAAGGGAGTCGCCCACGTGTTCCTGGATGCTGTTGCAACCTTTTCCCCAGCCTCCTCTTTTTGAAGATCTCTCCCTTTAAAAAAGGTCTTTTACAGAGGGGGATGCGAGAAACTCGACGAAGAATCTTCCATTTAAAAAAAAAAAAAGACTACCCTGTAAGAGGTTGTCCGTTAGGTGACTTAGTACGTCTTACGTATCTAGACTTATGATCAATTTCCTTTAGAATTGAGTGTCAGGAAAGTGTTTTTCTCCCTCGAAGGATTAATACGTGTCCTCCGTCAGACGACGAAAGCCACATCAACCTTTCCTTTTGGTCGCCTTCCAGTAGCTGCTACTTACTTGTCAGGCCACTCCTGTGTGCCAGGTTCTCCGCCTTAAATGTGGAACACCCCATCTAATCTGCTGCCACATTTTGAGGCAGGTACTATTTCCAAGGACCCTGTGCCCGATTTAATGCCCACAAACAGCGACCGTCGTACTTCGTGAGCCTTTTTAGCTCATGTTCCCCACCTCCTCCAGCACGTCTGACTTCCACGTCTGTCTCGCCTCGTGCCTTTATCTTGCATCACCTCAAACTCTTGTGCGATGCAGATTCTTTATACAGAAAATCCTTTCTGAGGTTTTAGAGGGATTCATCCTTATGACGCTTGCTATGGGCGAGTTTCTTCTACACCCTTCAAATGCAGCTTCCTTCACTGCCTGCTGAGTGGCCCTCCCTGTCCCTTCTTGGATTAGCATTCTCTGTTAGGGACCAGAAATTCTTCAGAGACGTGCGTGTGGGTGTCAGGGATCCCCCCCCTCTTCTGAAAAGAAGCCAGGAAGAAGCTGGTCAGTAGATGAGTGCGCGTATCTCAGACCATGGCCAATGGCGACAGGCATTTTGGGTTGTTGTCTCAAGTATTCTCAGAAGTGAGGAAGGACTGCCACAGTCCGGCTATTGGAGGTCCCTTGGAGAGGCCAGTGCACCCGTTTATTCCCTAGCAAGCCCATGTCCTCGGGGGCAGGGTCCCAGCCAGCGCGGGCTCCCCGTGAGCACCTGTGTTGCCTGCCATGTCCTGTTCGCGAGGCCTGGTCTGGTTTGGGAGGCTGCTCTTTTCGGGCAAAAGCAGAGTTGGGGGAATTTGGGGAAACTCCTTTTCTATTCTTTTCTTTTTTATTCTTTCTTTCTTTCTTTTTTAAAAACTATTTATTGGGGCGCCTGGGTGGCTCAGTCGGTTAAGCATCCAACTTCAGCTCAGGTCATGATCTCACAGTTTGTGAGTTCGAGCCCCGTGTCAGGCTATCTGCTGACAGCTCAGAGCCTGGAGCCTGCTTTGGATTCTGTGTGTATGTGTGCGTGTCTGTGTCTCTCTCTCCCTCCCTTCCTCCCCCAGTCGTGCTCTCTCTGTCTCTCTCTCTCTCTCTCTCAAAAATAAACATTAAAAAGAAAAACCTCCCCATTTATTTATTTAAGTAATCTCTACACCCACCGTAGGGCTTGAACTCATGACCCTAAGACCAAGAGTCGTGTGCTCTTCTGACCAAGTCAGTGCCAGGGAACCGCTTTCTTGATGAGACACGGATCCCACGGCTTCTGAGCCGCCACCCTCCTCCCGAACGTAACGAACACCCTTGCTTTTGCCACTTCCCCCACAGGACATGCAGGTGACCGGCGTGGAGGACGACAGCCGCGCCCTGAACATCACCATCCACAAGCCTGCGTCCAGCCCCCACTCCAAGCCCTTCCCCATCCTCCAGGCCACCTTCGTCTTCTCGGACCACATCCGCTGCATCATCGCCAAGCAGCGCCTGGCCAAGGGCCGCATCCAGGCGAGGCGCATGAAGATGCAGAGAATAGCCGGTGAGTGGCCGGCCCTGGCAGATGTCCCCAGGGCCCTCGGGCTCGCACGCTGACCGCTCGGGGAGGACACGTGTGGCTTAGAGGAGTTACTCGTGTTGTGGTGACAGAACGGAGGATCTGCTCAGACTCTCCCCTTTCCCAGGTGTGTGATTTCTAGAGAGTTTCTAGGGCCACGTGGAGGGGAGGAGAACCCTCCCCGAACGAGCAAGAGGCCCTGAACAGACAGGCGTCGGTTTGGGACAGCTGTTCACTTCCCACACACGGGAATCTTCTAGCTTACGTGTACAAAAGGCTTGGACATTCCTCTGCTACTCTGGATCCTTAACCCTTAATAAGATCAGGAGGGTCTGTCCTGTGCATTTTACAGAAGAGTAAACTGAGGCTCTCTGACTTGCCCAAAGTCACACGCACAGCTGGTTGACAGAAGCCCGGTGCGGAACTTCCTCCTGAAAGCCCATCCCTCACCCCCTCCCTCCAACTCTCCTGAGAGGCAGCCCTGCTTGGTGAGGGCACCACGATGACCCAGCACTAAATTTGGAAGTCGTCCGTTTCACAGGGGCTATGGTGAACGTGTGATGAGGCCTTGCGCCACCCTGGGCAGGAAGGCCCGAGCTTTCTTAGAAATAAAGGCTCTGTACCGAGGGCATTCCGTTCACCAGGGCCAATGGCACGGCGTTCCCCCGGGGGAGCAGGCATTCTATCAACTCCCCAAATTATAAATAGCCGTTCTCCAGACACCAACGCCTTTCAGTTCGAGCACCAGTGGTCATCCTGGTGTGGCTGCTGGGAGCAGTTCCAGCCCAGTGAGGGAGGAGGAGGGGTGCTTTCTAAAGGGATTACCTAAAAATAAACCCTTGGCGGGCCGGGTTTCTGGACGCTCTGGATTGCGTTACTTACCGTGCGTGCTCCGTTGATTTGCACAGGCCTGTGTCCCATGCGTCCCTTGTTTTCTCGCTTAGCTGAAACTTGGCCTATGAAATCATTACAGAAGCATTTTGTAATGTGCAAAGTGACTTAAATCATTCTGTCCTTCCTTTTAAGATTTATTTGTAGAGGGTTGTTGTTGTTTTTTTTTTTTTTTAATGTAAAGCAATTTCTCAGCGCTGGCACGAAGGCTAAATATTTCATCTGAAAATTGAGAATTATGCCGTAAAGTGGCTGTTAGAATGAACGCCTCGGGTATGCCTTCAATTGATTTTAAAAAGCCCCTCCAAATTGCTCTATCATGAGATTTGTTTCTGGGAGGGAAGATAGCAACCGTGACAGATAAGCACAAACTCATAAATACACAGGCGCACGCGCGGATATGTTCTCCCTCACACGCACCTCCCCGTGCGCGTGTACATGTCTGAACTTTCAGGGCAGAATTGGCCCCGTTTGCTTTGGGGTCTAAAGTCGTACCCGCAGCGAAGCCTCGCTGAGGGTCTTTTTGCCTGTGGAAGCCAAGGGTCCAAGGTGGACACTGGCCAGCGTCCATTTCTGAATCCCTCGCGAGGCACCGGCTGTGTCCTGAGCTCAGGCGGGACCTCGGTGTCGCGCCGGTCTCCCCAGCTCGAGGCCGCCGGCCGCCTGCTTGACGCCATCCACGCGATGTGCCCGGCAGGGGCCGCGGCCGCTCCGGCTGCGGCCCCAGCATCTACACCCCCGGCCCATGTGACGAGCATGAACCACGGTGTTGTTTGAACATAGCCCTCCTGGACCTCCCGATCCAGCCGACGACCGACGTCCTGGGGTTTAGACTCAGCTCCTCTTCCTCCCAGCACCTGCCTTTCCGCTTCTACGACCAGTGCCGCCGGGGCAGCAGCGACCCCACCGTGCAGCGCTCCGTGTTCGCGTCCGTGGACAAGGTGCCAGGTAAGCCGCCCCGACCCTGCGCCGCCTCGCGCCCCCGCCCCAGGGTTCCGGGACCTTGTCTGTTGAGTCTGTGTGAGCAAGCTTCCCTTCCCGTGTCGGAATCCGGGCGGCTGGAAGTACCCGTTTCTTAGAATTCGTCAAAGGATAGCTCAAGATGCAACACAAGCCCTAGAAATAAATCTTGGCTTTCTGTTTGGTGTTCTGCCGCCTGGGTTTGGTTTTCCAGAGATTTTCTGGGGATGTGGAAGAATTTCTCAGAATTAAGACTGAGAGCTTTCTTGGGAGTTTCTTGGAAATGCTCAGATTGTTAGTAATGAGGCCGTGGGGGAGTCCTCTCCTTCTCCAGGCGGGATGACGAGCGAGGCCGTGTGCATGGTTCCTGTTCCAACCCCTGAAGAAAGGAGAGCACAGAGAGGGCTGTGCCAGGGCCTTCCCTGTGGGGGCTGGGAGCACCCCTCCCACTTCCTCCAGAGCTCATCTCCCCAGAAAAGAGAAACATGAAAAGAAAGTTCGAGTGCCGCTTGCTCCTCCCAAGGGCTGGCAGCCTCTCCCCTTCCTGTTCCAGTGTGTCTAAGATAAGTCCACGTGCACCCAGTCCTTCGAAAGAGAGCCTCGCTCTTGATTGCAGAACTTCCCGAAGTTGGCCAGGCGGCCCCCTGCAAGCGTGTTAGGGTTTCGAACTCGCACTGAAATGTTGCAGAATGTTTTCAAAAGCGGCTATTGATGGAAGATGAGTTGTTGATTTAAAACGCAGCGATCGGGACCTGTCCCAAGTCAGGGTCCTTGTTTTCCTTCTGCTCCATGATTTATTCTATATTCGTTCTTTGATTGCATTAATTCATTTTAGAAATATGTACGTTGTAAGTATGTGGTATTTTAAGATATAAACAGGACGTGATAAAATGAGAAATAAGTCAGCTTTGCCCCCAGAAGTAATCACTGTGAACAGTTTCTTGCCTGTGCTTCCAGAAATGTTCGTTTGTATGCCATACACGTTTTTCTGGTCTATTTTTACACGCGGAGTCATACCATCTATGTGATTCTGCCCCTTGCCTTTTTTCACGGATACTTTGGTGTTCCACGTCAACGCACATAGATTCACTTCATGCTAGGTGACGATGAACTCTTACATGTTATTTTAGCACATGGCTGGACCAGAAACATGTCTCATAACGTTTTGTATTGGCAGGTGTTTGGGTCACTTCCATCGTTTTGCTCCTCCAGTGTCATTGAACATCCTTGGGGGGTCTCGGTAGAAGTGTGCAAATCTCGACTGTCTGTGGGACACATTCTTAGCCGGGTCCAAGGGGAGGCTTTTCGTCGTGACACAGGTAGTCCCAACATGTGCTCTGGGACAGTGCACTGGCTCACGCTGCCACCCACTGCCTGGACCGTTTTCATTCTTAAGACCCGTCTTAGTCTCTAAGGCTGATGGTGACACTGCTTTTGTTTTCAGCTACGAAATGCGACATGATGCTACCTTTTCCAGGGTCTGGAGGGTCCTTTGTCAAAGCTTGTTCAGGCTGTGTCATGTTCTGTAGAGATGGTTGCTAAGTAAACATAAATAATGGCCATGAGTCTAGGTTAAATGTAGATTGCCTTGGTAGGAAATCGTTTCTTTCTTTCTTTCTTTCTTTCTTTCTTTCTTTCTTCCTTCCTTCCTTCCTTCCTTCCTTCCTTCCTTTCTTTCTTTCTTTCTTTCTTTCTTTCTTTCTTTCTTTCTTTCCACAGAGTTGTAATTTATTATAGCATTTCTATAAGCACCGCCTTGTGATTTTTTAAATTGAGATCTAATTGACATATAACATCATACGAAGAAATAATTTCTTTAGCATCATTCGGGTTTCTTCTTGGGAACGAACAGGTTAAAAAGAAAAACCTGGGCATTACTTCCGTTCAGTCCTATTTGGACAAGGCAAGTGTAAATAAATAAATAGAGCCAAGTGTCACATTCTTCAGCATCTGCATAATCATCTCTCTTGTTTGCAGAACGCTTTACAATGACTTATTACCAAGTGCTCCTACCCTCCCTGGGCTCCCAGGGAGAAGTGAGGTCATCCAATGCTGGGGGTATGGGCCTGTCTCCTGTGGCCTGGGCCTGCCCAGTGGTGGTGGGGGGGGGGGGGGGGAGGAGGGTTGCCCACTGCCCTGCTACTGGCCCCAGGGTCTGGTATTTAAGGTAGAGCCAGTTGGGACTGTGGAGGGTCAAAGGTAGCTGCCAAAGCTGGCCCTCCGCCCCTTCCCTGTATCTGTCCCCTGACAGCCTCTGGAAGTGCCACTCGGGTGTGGTGTGGGGAGTGGGGACACTCTCACAGACGTGGCCCTGGGGGCAGCTGCTCTGGGCCCTTGGGTAGAGAGGCCTCGCGGCCTTCCCTTCCCTCGTGGCCCGACCAGCAAGTGAGATCCCCAAGCCTCAGCGTGACTCAGAGAGAGGGAGGGGAGCTCTCCCCACCCTTCCCCTCCTCACCACTGGCTGTCTCAGCCTGCCCCACGGCCGCCCAGCATCTGGAATCATCCTTGGTCCTCCTCTTCACCGTCCCACCCCTGCTGGCCTGCTCTGCTTCCAGAAGACACCTCCCTGTGCCAGCCAGCTGCCCTCTCCCTAGATCACAGAGCAGTACCCTCAGCTTCTCAGGCTTCCACCCTCACCACTGCCCTTCGGCCAGAGGGATCTTTCTAGAACATAAGTCACATCACATCATGCCCCTCCCTGCAACCCTCCGGTAGCTTCCGGTTGTACTTGGAACAAAACCCAGATCTCTCACTCTGGTCCTGCGTGGTGGTTGTGAAACGGGCCCCAGCTGGCCTCTCAGACGCAGCCACCCAGCTTCCTTCATCCCACCACCCCCCACCCCCACCCCACCCACCCCCCAGCCACACCGGCCCCTGCTGCTCCTTGAAGTCAGCACTTTGCAGAGTTTGGGCCTCGGGTCCCCTTTATACCCGTAAAAAAAATATCGAGGATCCCGAAGAGCTATAGTTTATATAGACCTTGGGTGGTTCGGTCTGTGGCGCTTGGACTAAGCAAGGGACACAAGGGAACCGAGACCCCGGAAGATCGGAAGCATTCTCCCGCTTAATTTCTGTCACCAAAGTGAACGAGATGTTCCCCCCGGGCAGGGCACATGCACCCACGCAGTAGACTTGGAGCCATTGCGCATCAGCCGGGTTTCGTCGCCCTCACCCTTGGAAGTTTTCAGAAGCCAAGGGGTGGGGCCGGAGGGGGGCTTCCGAAGCATGGCCTGGGTTGGCCTCTGATGCCGTGGCGCCACGGCCGCCTCCGGGCTCATGAGTGCAGCGCTGTCTCCCCACCCCCCACCTTTTGGAAATGGTCTTGTTCTGTGTCCCTTGCCGTGGGCCACATGATTGCAAAACCTGGGTGGGATGCCCACTCCTCTCCTGCCCAGAGGGGATCCTTCACAATGGGAAAACAGTTCTGGGTGACTGCCAGAGGGGCTGACTCTGTCTTGCCACCCTTCCCATTTTATCTGCCGGCCAGGTGATGGTCACAGAGCTGTGTGTCTCCCCCTTACCAGCTGTAAATGATTATATTTAATGAAAATACACCCTCCATTTCCTTGGAAGAGATACTAAAGTAGAATATAAATCAGGGCTCTTAGGTGACTAGCCACTTTGGTATATTTCTCTTTTTCCACTGGGCTCGGAGAGAAATCACAAATCCTATTTATTGGCCGGTTTTATGTTCCTGGCCCTCGCCCCTGCGGCAGGTTCAGCTCAGCTCAGCTCTGCGAGGGCAGAGGCATGGGTGCCCGCCTGGCCAGGGCAGGGGGCGGTCATCAGCAAACAGTGTGTCCCGGTGGGCAGGCGTGACCAGATCTAGAGTCTGCCTTCGAGGGGCGGCCCTCCACCGTTGGTGCCCTCGAGGCCTTGTCCCACCAGCCCTCAGAGACCGCCGATTGCCAGAATCTGCCAAGGGAGGCAGGGTGTCCAAAACTAGACTGCAAGGGCATCTTTCCACACACAGCACGGCTGGTTCCTTCTCAGCGCTCAGGACTCTGATCAGATACCTGCTCAGGGGCCTCCCCTGCCCCCAGGCACAGCTGGTTTTCTTTAATTGAGGTGAAATTCACATAACAGAAAAGAAAGTGTGTGATTCAGTGGCACTTAGTACGTTCATGGTCTTGTGCCACCACCACCTGTGCTAGTTCCAAAATACCTTGATCCCCCCGCAAATAAATGCCCGTTCGCCTGGGCCCTCCCTCCCCATTCGCCCTTCCCCAGCCCCTGGCCACCACCGCTCTGCTTCCTCTATGGACTGCTCTTTTCTGGATGTTCGTATACGTTGTATGGTGTGTAGCCCTTTGTGTCTAGTCTCTTTCCCTGAGCATCACATTTGCGTGGAGGTTCCTCCACGTGGTAGCGTGTGTCCGAGCTTCCCCCGTGTGGACAGACTGCTTTTCATTCGTCCATTCTCGCGCCGTTGACGGCCACGTGGCTGGGTTCCACCTTTTGGCAAGTGTGTTCGGTGCTGCTGCGAGCATGCACGTGGAAGTTTTTATTTGAACACCTGTTTGCAGTCCGTTGGGGTATCTCTGTCGGAGTAGAATGCCTTTCTCACGGCCTCCCAAGCCCTTGCCATCCACTGGAGTTGACCCATTTGTCTTCCCGGCTGTGTCGCTTGCTCCGCGCTGGCTTGGAAGGCTCCGGGGCACTGTTCGGCTTGCCCTCCACCGCCGATGCTTAGTGAGCAGGTGCCCAGTGACTGTCGAATGCGGGCGGGACGTGGATTGGTGGATGGAGGCTGGGCTGGATGAGCTGTTCAATGTCCTGTCTTCCCATCAGACCGTGAACTGCGGCAGGGGCGTTGCTGTCTTGCTCCCGGCCCTGACACCTGCATCAGTTGGTGGTGGTGGCTCAGGATGCCAGCCACAGAGTCAGACTTCATCCCACCAGGGACGTCCCACTTTCCTCTCTGGTCCCTACTTCTTGTCCCTGCTGGGTCCAGGCCACCATTTGTCTCTGGGCAAACATTTAAATCCCTGAGCACAGGGGGAGTGCAGCGTTTTCCACGAGTGTTATCTTTATGAAAGGCAAACAAACCGGCCCTATCGGTCACTGACCCAGAACATTTAATAGTTCCGTGGAAAGGCAGCTTAGTTCCAGAGCCAGCCTCTGGCAGCTGAGTAACTGAGGGAGAACGCAGAGATCGCAGTGTGCTCAGAGCCAGCCGCGCTGACCACGAAGCCTCCAACTGACAGCCAAAAAAAAAAAAAAAAATCAATGTTTAATTCATAGACCTCGGTCCTTCCTCCTCTCCTGGGATAACGTACTAGGTGCTAATGTCATCTCATGACAGTGTTTCCCAGAAACTAATTTTTTAGGCCTGTTATTTTTCTTGTTTCCGATTAGAAAACTGGAGCCACTTCTCTCCTCCCGGCTCCCCAAGGCAAAAGAAACGCCCTTTCTGGAGTCACACAGGAAGGAGAGCCTCCTGGCACCTTCCTCCAATCTTCTCAACCCCCTGTTAACCCCTCCCGAGCCTTCGGATCCCTGGCCAGAGACTCTAGCCACTGGGTCAGTGACTTACAGAAACTTCATTCTGACCTTCACACCTTTGTGTGTGTGTGTGTGTGTGTGTGTGTGTGCGTGTGTGTTAAGTTTAAGAGAGAGCGTGAGTGGGGGAGGGGCAGAGGGAGAGGGAGACAGAATCCCAAGCAGGCTCCACGCTGCCAGTTGTAGAGCTCGACGCGGGGCTCAAGCCCACAAATGGGATATCATGACCTGAGCCGAGGTCAAGAGTTGGACACTTAACCAACTGAGCCACCCAGGCGCCCTGCTCTGGGTGTTTTGAGCAGAAAACATCATCTGTTTCTGGGAGCATAGCGTAGAGTTTGACCGGAAGAATTTACTGTGCCAGGCACAGTTAATTCCGTGTTAATTCTGTATGTGTTAATTCCGTGCTCTGGATAATGCTGGGAGCTGGTGTGGCTTGCCCTGTTCTACATACGGGAAACCAAGTCTTGGACCAAGGCTGCGGAGCTCACACAGGGCAGGCTGAGAGCCGTACCTGCACTGCCTGCTTCTAAATCCCACTTGTCTCCAGAGGTCGGCAAGACAGACCCCCATTAGAGAGGGAGGGGCCTGCCGGGCGGCCCTGGCATAGATAGATCATTCCCCATTCCCATCTTATGCGCAACACTCACACACTCCAAGCCCCGCCTCGCATCAGGGATAAACCTGCAAAGCAGCTGTCTGGAAAGACGCTCCCTCCCACCCCCCGCAACCACCACTTCCAAACTGGGTAGAGCTTGGGGCCGCGTAAAGACCCCATCATGGCATAGATTTATTTGTTCCCAGTCTATCAAGAGCAAAAAGCAGAATTGAAACTTAAAAATGTTGCCTGTGTAAAATCAGGATCTGAGCTCTCTTCAGAGCTCTCTGGCAGAGGTCTCTAAGAGAGCAGCCCTTGCGTGGTTGGGTCGGAGGTGTGGGGATCAGGTCCCACTCAGAACTCATCCCTGAGCTGAGTCCTAGGGTCCCTGCTTTCCACGCCTCTTGTTGGAGCCCCCAGGGAAGCCGCCAAGAGGGAGTGTGAGCTCGTTGTGCAGCTGGGAGCACACAGCCCCGAAGGAGCCACGTTCCTGAGTCAGGGCCCACGAGGCTCCCTCACCTGGAACGTGCCCCAAGATCTGGACGCTTTCCCAGTGCACACACTAGCACTCGGTGTCTGAGGAGCCTTCTTGCGAAACGCTGCGCAGCGGGCGGACCCAGCCTCGGGCCCCAGATGAGCCTCTCTGGGGGTGGAGGCAGGAGGAGGAAAGAGTTCCAAAGAATTGAGTGTTGCTTCACTTTTCGGGGTCATTGGCCACCTCCGACTGTCAGAGCAACCGTGTGCCCAGGAGCCTTGTGCACCCAAGGGAACGCCGCTCCGTTTGCTCGTGGAGAAGAGAGCGGAGAGCCTGGGCAGGATGCTGTGGGAGGAGGCCAAGCCCCGGCTTCACTCTGCCCTTGGGCTTCCGTAGGTCCCGGTGGGCCCCCGAGGGGCAGCCTCGCTGGCAGCAGGGAATGGGCGGGCATGTGTCAGAGCCGGTGGCACAGCCGAGTGCCTGTGTGTGCGCGTCGGCCCACGCCTGTGCCTGCCCTGGAGGACGCGGCTCCTGCCGGTTCCTCGTCCTGTCAGACTTCCTAGGATGAGCCGAGCGTTTATTGTAGGGCAGCTGGAAAAAGTGGAAGAGGACCGAGAAGAGACAAGATGCACTAAACTTCTCTACCCTGAGGTGTCCGTGAAACACATCCAGCGTCCCTGCCCGTCGTTTTTTCCGTTTGTCCGGCATGGGTTTCTGGTCTCAGCAGCAGTGTTTGCCCGGGTAAGAGTCAGCAGAAGGAGGTGGCTTAGCCCATCCCTGGAGCAGACAGTCTGGGTTCAAGTCCTCCCTCCACCTTCTACCCGTTACGTGGCCTTGGGCCAGCACCTGTTTATTCGTGTAAAAAAAAATGAGTGTACTTAACACTACTGAACTATGCACTAAAAAATAGTTAAGAGGGTCAACTTTATGGTATGTGTGTGTTACCGCAATTAAAAAGGGGAAAAGAAGCGGGGATGAAAATGTGACCCACCTCATCAGGCTGTCGTGAGCATGAAAGGAGTTAATTCACCTAAGTGCCCAGAACGATGCCTCACGCGTGTGCGGTGTGCAGTGAAGGTTAGGCTCTCGGTATTTTTTATTGTCATTGTTATTAGTCACGGTTGACCCTTGGGACCCCAAATAATAGGTTCCCTCTCTACGCATTCAATCAGTTTGCACGAAGTTAATCACCCAGCAGCTCCCTGTGCTGCACGTCCCAAAGACACAGCACAGTTGTACAGATTTGCTCATTTAGAAAGGCTTGTCATCAGGTACTGATAAAACGCGGGGGCAGAATTTGCCTCCTGCAGAAGGGCCAGGAGGATTCCGGTGCTGTGATGTGCCAGGGCCCCACAGCTCCTGGAGGCAGAGCCAGGGCCAGAGAAGAGGGGAGATCCGTCCCCAGCGCCCCAGCCCAGCACGTGCCCGCTCCCCCATGGTACTGACTGCCATCACTTAGTTCTCGCTGACCCACACACCGGGCCTGGGAGGCTGGCACCGTCGGTCACTCTGCGGACAAGGAAACCTGAGCACGGGAAGGAGAGTGCCTGGCCCACTCCGTGAGCCCAAGCCTTCAGTCCTGAAGATTATTCAGGGGCAGAACACCTGGGAACCAGCTGTGCTTTGGGAACTCTTGAGAACTTTTATTATATTCCATTCAGTCGTGTGGGCCAGGAGCATGGAAACCAGTAGAAAACATGACTGTATTCTGTGGATGCAGGGGTCTGCGTCCGAAGGAAAAATCCATAAAATTATCTGAAGAAACTTGATGAGCCTCTTTCTTCTATGGATGTTTGTTTTTTCGCTGCTGAGTCATTTGTTTTTACCAACTGCAAGTTCTCATTAACAGACGAGTGATAGCAAATGATGAGGATCAAAGGCTCGTTTGTGGGGTAAAACTCAGAAACAGAGAAGACCCCGGCCCTTAATTTTAGCTGGGAATTGGAAAAAGACCACGTTGGTTTGATGTTTGCCTGAAAATGTCTCTGACTAGCCTAGGGAACCCTAGGGTCCCCCCTGGAACTGGGTTTGAGAACCACTTTACCACTTCCCAAGACCCAGTCATGGTGCCTGCCTTGGGACCCAAGAGCATGAGGTGCCAACCGAGTGGCATCACTGAGTGTGCAGATGGCTAAAACGAGAGTTGTCACTTCACGGGGACCCTCCTAAGGGTGAGAGGAACCAGAGCAGAAGGCTGGCATGGGACACAAGAATAGTGCTGAGTGTTCACAGAGAGGAGGGAGTCACTGGGTCCTCCACACGTCCCTTTCCTCTCTGCCCGTTCCTTCGTGGCCTCTTCAGAGCGTGGCAGCCCCTAGGGCCCAGGTAGGGGACCACCAGGGAGAGAAGGGAAAGGGGGACAGATGAAGGAAGAGCTGGCATTTTTTTGAAAAAAATTGTTTGATGTTTATTTACTTCGGAGAGAGAGAAAGAGAGAGAGAGAGAGAGACAGAGCATGAGTTAGGGAGAGGCAGGGAAAGAGAGAGACACACAATCTGAAGCAGGCTCCAGGCTCTGAGCTCTCACCAGAGAGCCCGACGCGGGGCTTGAACTCACGAGCCGTGAGATCATGACCTCAGCCAAAGTTGGACGCTCAACTGACTGAGCCACCCAGGTGCCCCTTTTTTTTAATTAAAAAAAATTTTTTTTTAAGTTTATTTATTTTGAGAGAGAAAGAGCACTCGCAAATGAGGGACAGTGATAGGGAGACAGGCTAGAAAGCCCAGTGGGGTCAGAGCGCCTGAGGGCTTCTGCCTGCTGAGGGGTTGAAATTTTACCTTGGGAAACAGTAGGAAGCCCTTGAAGGTGCCAAGGCCAAGGAGCGAGGAGGCAGGGGGCTTGGCTTTTGCTTTACTGGAGTCAGGAAAGGCAGAGGAGAAGGGGGTGGGCAGGAGAGAGACCCAAGATGCTCTCAGCCCTTCCGATGGCACCCCCCCCCCCCCCACCAGCTGTGTTGTAGGTGGTGCTCTGCCCTTGGGAAGGATGAGAAAGTCTTTCTGCAGAGCTTCTCCCTTCCTCAGCTTGGTGCACGTCCTTCCATATCCCTTTCTGCGTGTTTCCGTGCTATGCTTGTGCTGGCCTACTGCGTTGCCCTTTTATTTCTTGACATAAACGAACGCCATTTTCACTCAACACTGTGTCTTAGATTTTTCTTTCCTGTTAGTTCGTGAGAGTGCCCGCTTTCGTTTTTATTCCTGCAGAGCAATCCATCATGTGGGCACACCAGTTTATTTAGCCAGTCCCCCTTTGATGGATGTTTAGGTTGTGGCCAGTTTTTTGCCCTTGACAAATAACGAGCGCCTCTGCACACCCTTGCACAAGGATTTCCCTGGAGTAAGTAACCATGAAGTGAGTCCAGAAATATCTAGGGCCGTGGCCCTAACTGGACTTGGGTGACCAATGAAGCACGTGGGTGGAGGGAGGGGGAGGCCCAGGGCTAGCTTAAGGCAAAATATCAAGGACTCTCACTTTATGTCTGAACCCTCTCCTCTCATTTAGCCCGCGAGGGCATTTTGGTGATCCCAACTTCTGCCCGAGCAAAATCCTCATTGCTTGTGGGTAGTGTTCTATCCAGGAGGCCTTCAGGAGCTGTGATGATTGGAACGGTTCCCAGAAGCGAGCGGGGGGCCTCCAAGGGCTCGCTGACCCACCTCTTGGCTTGTCATCCCAGACAGGACATGATGGTATGATGGGACCCCCAGTAGGTTCTCCTCTGACCTCCTGGCTTCTCCACTGAGGTTAGGACTTTCTTCGATTCTTTCCTCTCTGTAGCCAGCATCCCATGACTCAATACAGCTCCCTTTATTTGTGGCTGGCCAGCCATGGCATTTTGTATGAATGTGCTTTTCTCCAGAAACACATACAGACTATTATTTGTTCAACATCTCAAATTCCCAGAGGGCCAAAAGTCAATATTATCCCAGTGTGGCAGGAACAGCTGTCTTGTGACATCTCTTCACACTTAAACAGCCCGTTCCTTAAGCCCCGGAGCGACCGCCAAAAGATACCCCAAAGCCCATCGAAGCAGGGCCGATGAATTGTTTTAGTTTGTCTCCATTGCTTCCTGCTATGAACTCAGGTCCTTGAATTCACATGATTCGGGCAGTAGGCGCTTCAGCTGTGTGAAATAAGAAGTTTGGGCTCTGATTTGCAAGGACTCCTCTGAAAATATTTGCAAGTTTGGTAAAAATTCAGGTGCTTGCCATGTGCGGTATACTTGTAGCTTCACAGACTTTTTTAAGGCCCCAGGATGAGAGTCCCATTTATTGAATGCCTGCTCTGTGCTTGCTAGGTACTAGACTAGTTGCTTTACATAAGATAAAGAGAGAAGTGTGTAAAAACCATCATGTCGCTAATCCCACTTCTGCGGCCGGGGCGACCAAGACTCCAACGCAGAAGCCCCTTCTCCAGGGTCCCAGAGAGACTGAGCCTGGTTTCAGACTCCTGTTCTTTGTAATGTTTCTACCTGCTTCCTGAGAAAAAGGTTATCTCTTGTTGGGTGTTCTTTCCTTTCTTGCTAAGTTGACTTGAAGGTTCTTTGTTGCTTCTGAGATAACGCTGCCCTTTGTTGTGGCTTTCTGAGTATGCTGACTTCACAGGCTGACAGTTGAACCTGAGGTACTGGGTACCACATGCACTCCAGCCTCTTGGATGGAACAGGTCCTCCTAAATCATTGGGTCAGTCCAGTGGCAGGAAGAGTCGGTGTTGATGGAAAGAGCCTCCCCAAACACTCCTCCCACCCTTACCCTTCGTATCCTGGAGAATGTTCTGAAATAGTTGACATTTATAAAATCTTGGACGTTCTGGAAAAATGCTTAAAAGAAAAGAAAGCAACATATTTCCAGCCCGATGCCCAAGGAAAATGTCCCACAGCTCAGAGCAGCGTTCTGTTCTCCTGAAACAGTGCCCGGGGCCTAGTGGAGGCATGGCCTGCTCGCTACGCCCTCTCTGACCTCTCCACGCCACCCTAGCAGAGAGCAGATGCCGAAGGCCCCCCGTAGCGACTTCTGTCCCCACTGGGTCGGCAGAGGGGCCCCTCGTGCCTGCTGGGACACCCACAGCTTCAAGCAGCTTACAAGCTACCACCGTTTGGACGTCCGCTATATGCCAGAAGGGTGGATGCCACCGTGCTGTTTAAAGCATGCTCCAGCCCTCCCAGGGCGTTCTTGCCGTGAGGAGGTTTGGGGCATATGCCCTGGAGTTAGCCTACCCAGCTTTTTTGGCACTGACCCATTGCTGTCAGGAAGTTCTGGAAGGCTCCCTGAGCCTCAGTTTCTTCTTCTATAAAACGGGGCTCCTGATAGAACCTGCCTCCCAAGGGCGGGAGCTTGGCCCAGGGCACCTGTGAGGTGCCTCACGATGCCCCAGGAAGTAACTGTCGCTGACATCGAAGAGGAGAGGCCGGGGCCCTGAGGGCTAGAGCACCCTGGCCAAGTTGTGCCCTCGGGGGGTGGGGTGGGCATGGTGCGGGCCAGCACTTTGGGCCTCCTGGCCGGGGCTCTCGCCCCTTGCAGGGCAGCTGGCCCAGCCCCTACAGGTTACTCACAGCTGTTCTGGCTGGTGCTCTGGGGCTCTGCCAGTCGAGGGGGCTTCCGGGTGCCCGCCCTGCTAGAGCCGCCAAAGCCAGGGCCACCTGAGCCACCGCGCATCTCCCAGCCATTGCGCACGGAGCACCCCTTGCAGCTCCGTTCCCGTCTTCGTGCAGCTGGCAGCCTATGGGGGGGAGGCAGACGTACAAATGGGGCGTCCCTGTTCCACAGGTCACTGGGAGGGGGCGTTCGCTGACAGGCGAGCCACCTAGAGGCCCAGGGCCATCTGCTCGTGAGGATGGCGCTGTCCCCGCGAGGTGTGTGTAGCTAGCACCGTAGGGTCGGGAAGGCCTTTCCCACCGGCACTCCCAGTAACGCCCTGAGGGCAGGGGAAGGGGGAAGCCGAGTCCCGAGAGGCAAGGTGACCGTCCGGGTCGTACCTCCAAGAAGCCGCTGTGTGCTTTGCCATCGTCAGGTGGAAAGGTCTGCGTGGCTTGGGCACCACGGAAGAGCGTTTCCTGTGGCTCACCATGTCACCAGCATCTGGCCAGGTGTCTCCACGATGGGGATCACAACCGCCTGGGGAGGAGGAAGGCCCTGTTACTATCCCTGCTTAACGTGTGAGGGATGTGAGGCCCAGAGAGGTTAAGTCACCTGCCCCGGGTCACACAGTGGTCCCGGGTGCTGCCGAAACCCACTCCTTGGCCACCTCACCCCGCGGCCTACTCAGTCCCCTGTCCTGGGATCCTCCTGGGGGCCCGGGGACCTGAAGAAATCCTTAGGCTTGCCTTGGCACAGCCACGTTTGAAAGCCGGGAGGCCATGTTCTCAACTTCAGCCCTTCACACGTGGTCCCTGAGCCGTCTTCACTCCCGGGCCGGGAAGGGTTTTCTGAGCACGCCTGTGGAGGCGCGCTGATAAATCAGGCCCGAGATGCCTCCGCTTGGCTGGCAGCACTAAGTGGTTGTCTAGGCTTCCCCGGGCCAGTTGACATCTGCCCAGTAGGTGTGAGGCATTAACAGCTTATTCTCCTGCTTTTCGCAGCCTGGGCTGGCTCTCCGCCAGAAGGCTTCAAAGTAACAATAATAAGGCGCCGACCTGCAGTGGGAAACGCTTGTGCACCAGCTGAACACAGGGGCCCCTGCATGTGAGTTTGGGGAGTTCTGCATCTCGTTGCCATCATGGCCCCCCAAAGATGGGCTTCTGTGGAAGGCCATGAAGTTCACCTTTTCATGTATTCTGTTGTTCAGGCTGCGTGCACCGAGCGTCTGCTGTGTGGCAGGTGCTGGGCTTGGGTTTGAGGTAACAGCCAGGAGCCTCCAGACACCCCTGGCCCTGCCACACGGAGCTCGCAGTCTGGTAAAAAGAACAGGCCTTATTCATCCATTTGTACCAGTAAATGATTAGCCACTGCTAGGGAGCCTGCGGGGATCAGGGAGGCTTCCCTGGGTACGTGGTGGGGGCTGAGGGCGGGAGGATTCCTTGGAGCAAACTGGATGGGCGGGGACGAGGTGTTCCAGGCAGGGGACAGGCGTGTGCAGGGGAGCTGAGCACAGAGTGAGGGCGCTCCCCGGCTCCCATCACTGTGACAGAGGCCAGGCTCCCCATTGCTGCTGCCATCGATGGGCCACCTTTTGTGCTTCGAACTCTGTACCAGTCCTGCTCCGTGGGTTCGTTATCTCACCTTGTGAGCCTAGGGAGCGGCAGGCTTACGCTCACTTTGCAGTCAAAGTTTCCTCAGCCTGGGGGGTTACCTGGACTTGCACAGCAGGTCAGCATCCCCAGCGCCCGCCTACCTCCGCCTGACCCCAGCCCGCGCCCTTGCCGGGCTCCCTCTTCTCTACGTCCTGGTTGTTACTCTTCCTCCCTGTCCTGTGTTATCGCTCATGTGGCTTAGAGGCCTGCCGGAAGGATCAGGATCCCGTGGCCAACAGGCCCATTGGGCGAGAATTCTAAGTTCCCGACCTCTAATTCGCAAACAGCTGGAAGCCCAAAACCATACTTTGCAAGTGCGTCCTATCCCTGGCGCTCAGCACTTGTTCAGCAAACCCCTCAGCTTGGCTCCGGACCCCGCTCCATCGAGCTTAGAGGAAGCACCCCCCTGAGCCTTGGTCAGGACTGCATCACACACAAGGCACAGCAGTGCCTTCCCCAAGGAGCGGAGAGAGAGGCCCAGCGCTCCAGGCGGCGTCGGGGGCGTCCCTCCAGCCTCAGGTTGGAGAGTGGCCTCGTTCTGCTGTGGCCGGAGGCAGCGGGGCCTGCTCAGCTCGGCCTGGCCTTTGGGGCAGCTCCTTGCTCTGCGGGCAGGTGGGCCTGTCCAGCTGGGTGGTCAGGAAGTCAGCCGCCTAGGACACCCTCACTCAGCTGGAGAGGCCCACGGGACCCGCCCTTGTGGTTTCCTGGGGGCAGCAGCACAGCCTTTTAGCAGCATGGAGTCCCGCCCTGGCTACGCGTTTCTAGAATCGCCTTGAGAGCATTTGAAAAGCCCCCGTGTCCATGCCAGGTGCAGCCCAGTTAAAGTGAGGAGAGGGTCACTGGTGTTTTGTGAGGCTCCCTGACTTGTTCTAAAAGCCCTCCGGTCTTGAGAACGCTATGAGAGAGGAAGGCATCTCACTGAATTTCTCTCAGGTGGCTTTACAAGAGAGTCTGGGCGACCCCTGGGGTGAAATGCCGTGGCCTGATTGTCGTTTCTTTAATCCGCCCATCCTCACCGCACTCTTACCGCTGGGTTGTGCGGCATGGGGCCCACCGTGACCGAGGTCCCTCCTGCGTAGATCTGATGCACCCCTGTTACCAGCTCCATCACCTGTAGCACAGAGATGGATTGACGGCCTGGAGAGCGGGGCTTGCGTCCAGACCGGCTCTCTCCCATCAGAGCAGCGAGTGAGGGCTGCCTGGGCCTTCAGAGTTTGGGAGCAGATACATCTGCTGCCCTGGGCCCGGTTTCAGGAGAGGCCGGTGTTCATCACACTTCCAGGACACCTGTCGCGCTCTCAATACACAGTCTGAGCCTCACTGCAATGGTGTGGGAGCCCCACAGGGGCACCGGCCCAACCAGAATTGGAGGGCAAGGAAGGTTCTGGAAGGAGGTCTTGACAGATGGGCCAGGTTAAACACGGGGCATCCTGGGCAGATGGCAGGCTCTGGGCTGTGAAAACCGTGGTACGCGTGTGGGTCCCGCAAGCAGCCTGAGATGTGTGGGGCAGGAGATGAGGCCACCTGGGAATGACCTCCTGCGCAGGGTTGACCATCTTGGACTTCATCACCGAGGCCACAGGGGCCGCTCATGGGCTCCAAGTCGGGGAAGGAGGGCGCGGGTGTTTACGGCTGCCCTCCGAACTGACCAGGGCTCCCACAGCCCTGGGAGCGGGAAGACCGTCATTCCCAGGGATCGGCCCCAGGCTGGGCTGCCCATGGGATCTGATGACCTATACTTAGCTGGAAAGAAGCAGCCGCTGGAAACAAGTTCTCACACAGAGCACTCATGCACTCCAGGGCTAAAGCTCGCCCGGCCTGTTAGCGCACCTCACCTCGGAAATGTGGTCAGAATCCAGTCCCTCCCACCCCTGTACCCATCTCCTAGGCTGGGGTTGGCTCACTTTTCTTAAAGGGCCAGGCAGTCAATATTTTAGGCTTTGCCAGCCACGCGGTCTTTGTCACAGCCTGACTGCCTTTGCAGCCAAAGCACCTTGTATAATATGTAAATGAGCAGGTGTGGCCACTTCCAGTGAAACTTCACTTAGAAAAACAGGCCCATTGCCTGATTTGGGATTTGGCCTGCAGGATGTTGTTTGCTGACTCCTGACCTTGGCCTTCACAATCTCTGCCTCTTCAGTATGTTCCCAGCACCATAGCTAGAAAGATCCTTTTCAGGTATAAGTCAGATCATGTGTGTCTTCTGCCTAAATCCATCACTGGCTCCCATTTCACTCGAAAGACAAACTCCTTACAGTGGCCCCCGGGGTCCCACACAATCTAGACCCTCTAGACCTCACCCCTCTCCACTGTCCCCCTGACGAACTCCAGGGTGGCCACAGGAGCCTCTGGCCAAGCCTTGATGTGGCCGGGCATGCCCTGCTTTCCATCCCCTGCACTGAGCACTGTCGTCCCAGGTACCTGTGTGGCTCTGTCCTCACTGCCTTAGGATTGTTCCCCAGACTTCTCTGTCTCCGGGCTCTTCCTGAGCAGCCTGTGCACATCACAGCCCTGCCCTACTCCCGGCACTCCAGGTACCCCTGTCCCGCTCAGTTCTCGTCAGAACACTCATTTCCTCCCAATGTCTTCCCTTTCTTCATTGCCTGCCTACCCCGCACCCCGTCCTTCCCCAGCCCATTATTGAACTGTAGCTCCAAGAGAGCCGACACTGTGTTTTGTTTTCTGCTAATTGCCCAGCTCCTGGAGCTTCACTGGGATGGGGTACCATACAGATGGTGCTTGGGAAGTCCTGGACGGGTGGGTGGGTAGATGGATGGATGGGCAGGTGGGTGGATGGATACATGGAAGGATGCATGGGATGGGTGGGTGGGTGTACGGAGAGGAAGAGAGAGAGATCGATGGATGGATGGAACCACCAAATCTTCAATACCCCCTTTACGTGCTAGACATTGTTCACTGTGGACCCAGGGGTATGCTGAACAGACCAGTCCCCTTTGGAGCTCCCAGGCCCCGAGGATCCCGTAGATGCCAACCATGGCCAGGGCCCTGAAGGCATCAGCTGAGAGCTAGGATACTATGCCACAAAGGGTTCCGACCGGGACAGAGAGTCCAGGAAAGCATCTCCGAGGGAGGGTTGTTGACCTGGGAGGAAGTGGAGAAGCAGAGCTGGGCAGGAATCCATCCCAGACAGGAGGCCACACAGATGGGAGAGCTGTTGACGCCTGGGCCCACAGGCTGCCCAGATCCCCAAAGAATGAAAACAATGCTGTCCGGGTGATAGCCTGCCACCAGTTTGGGCACAGAATTCCCCTCTGTTGTCACTTTCCGCCCTGGCCAGATGAGAGTGGTGCCGAGTCTGGCCCTATTTCCCAGGAAGGTGCCTGGTCCTTCCCAGCACGTCTCTTTCCGTGTGAGTGGGAGGGATTTTGCAAGGTTCATTCAGCGGAGCTGGGGGTACATGTGTTCGTAACCCCCTTGCTACAAGTCATAATCGTAACTAGTTAGAAGGGGGCGGTGTAGTGGGATTGCACATTTCTGTGAGTAGACTAAAAATCACTGGATTGTACCTTGAAAATGCGTAGATTGTCCAGTGTGTGAAGTATGGCTTGGTAAAGCTGTCGTATTTTTTAAAACAGTTCTAAACTACTCAGGCTGTCCCAAAGCTGTCATCGTTCTCTAAAGACCAGGTTCTCTCATTTGCATCCTAGTTTCATCATAAAATGGTCCAGTTTATGCAGCATTTTCCTTAAAGTGGTCCAGATATTGGATATTGGGGGGGGGGGGAGGCGGATTGGAACGCACAACACAGGAATGATCTGGAAACCTTGATGCAATCCAGACTCACCTGGCACCCTCCCTCTTCCCTAAAATTTGCCTTTTTTTTCCAATTACTTTTGACTTTGAAGAAAATACTCCGCTCTTACTGGTAAAATAGCCTCTTGTTCCCTTTCCTTTCCTGTAAATTATGAGATAAGTTTGTATTTCATACCTTTCCAGAAATCTCTGTTGTTTGTGGTCTGACCTCAGAAGCAAGACTTCTGGGAAAGAAAGTAGGTATTAGAATCACCGCTTCGAGCATTTGTCGAAAATCTCTGAAGTGGCCAGCAGTTTGTGTTACGCGTTTGAGAGAGAAAACAGGTGAACACCACCTGTTCGTCGCTCAGGAGTCGCTTCCTGGTGCCGGCAGACGAAACGTCGGCCACTCTGTCCAGCTCCTCCAGGGACTTTTTAAAAAGATGATCCCTCGGGGCGCCTGGGTGGCCCAGTCGGCTGAGCGTCCGACTTGGGCTCAGGTCACAATCTTGAGGTTCGTGGGTTCGAGCCCCGCATCGGGCTCTGTGCCGACAACTCGGAGCCCAGAGCCTGCTTCGGATTCTGTGCCTCCCTCTCTCTCTCTGCCCCGCCCCGTTCACGCTCTGTCTCTCTCTGTCGCAAAAATAATAAACATTTTTTTAAAGCTTATTACAAATCGGATCCCAAAGGCTGAGAGATGATGAGGGCTAGTGGCAGAAAGGGGTGAAGGTTGTCCGGAGACAAATGCTCAGAGCCGTGGCTGGTGCTACCATCTAGTGGGGCCGGCTCCCGTGTGGCAAGCAGTTGGTACACGCCAGTGCCTGTGCTAAGCGTGGCTCTGTGCACGTCTGCCACGCATGAGGTGGGGATTGCCTTCTCCTACTGCACCCAGGGAAACGGCGGCTCAAGGCCGCACAGGCCATCCGCAGCAGGCTGGGATTTGAACCCACCTGTCTCCACAGCCCTGCACTCTGTTTCCCTGGCTGTACCCCGGCGCTGAGTGCCCCCCTCCCGGCCAGCACTCGTCCTGCCCGGCCTCCCCCTGGAGGATGGCCGGGCGAGCACAGCAGTCTTGGAGGGTCAAGAATGTGCGCAATGTGAACCCCGCTGGCGCCCTCCCTGCCCCCCGGTGCGGCGACAGACTGAAATGCCCCTTCTCCATGACAGGCAATGTGCCCTTCACAGGCCCAGAGGGGCCCAAAAGACACAGTCCGGCAGTTCCGTCTGGGATGTGCTTCTGTCCAAAGAAGTGCTCTCACGATTATTTATTAATTGTGGCAGGGAAGAAAAAAAACAGAATAGAGTTTCCTGGAAGGGGATAAAAGTTCAATATGATAAACTCCCGAAAAGCAATCAAAGGCCAACGAGGGCAGAAAAATAAAGGACAGAGAGAGTAAGTGAGATGATGAATCAAAGTGGCCGGGGTGTGAGCAGCCCCCCGGGGAGGGGCCGTGTCTCGCGGTGATGGAGGCGCGCAGAGTCTCCGAGCAGGAGCGACCTGGGGGCGGTGGTGACGGCGGGTCCCAGAGCTGCCCTTCGAGGCCGCCAAGGCCCTGGGGATGAGCTGCCGATGACAGAGAGGGACGGGGCCGGTCACCAGTCGGCTGTCCTGCCTTCACCGCAGGCCCGCTCTGTTCATGTGTGCGCTCGTATCTGAACGTGGAAGATTATCGATGCAAACCGTAGAGGGACAGGAAGAAAAAAACCTCCACAGTCCTGCCGCCAGAGAGAAACGCATTGTAAATATTTCCGCTTTCTTCCCATCTGTGTCTTCTCTTTTTTCCCTGATTTTTAGCCACCCAAGAAATACGTGAGTGGATTCTTCATTAAAAAAAAAAAAAGAAGAAAAAATCATATCATTACAAATGGGACTTAAGTCCCCTTTAAATACTCTTCCCTGTTCCCACCCTTCCCCAGACATCCTACTGTTTGGCTTCTCTCCTTCCAGAGCCTTCTGTGTGCCGTTGCATTCTCTGCGTGTGCCTATAACCTTCTCTGCAATTCTGAAGCCCAAACAGCACTGGGGGGAAAAAAAAAGATTTTTCCTAACTCACTTGGTGGCGGAATCTGCCTTGAACTATTTGTGAGTTATTTGTAAGAGTCGCAGATGCCATTTATTGTGAATATATGTGTTTTATTTCTTGCAGAAATGCAATATTTGGGGCTTTGGCTGCCTGAGACCAGCCAAGGGTGTGACTTAACGTATATGTGTGTGCCACATGGCCCTTTAACCCTTAAAGATTCTAAGCTTTAAAACACATCTGGCCTGTGGCGCCTGGGTGGCTCAGTCGGTTAAGCTGTTTCAGCTCAGGTCATGATCTCATGGCTTTGTGGGTTCAAGCCCCGCATGGAGCTCTGTGCTGGCAGAGCCTGCATGGGATTCTCTCTCCGTCTCTCTGTCCCTCCTCTCTCTCTCTCTCCCTCTCTCTCCCTCCCTCTCTCTCTCTCTTTCTCTCTCTCATGTCTGGCCTCAAGAATTTGGGATAAGAAGTCATGGATCTAAAATTTTCTAAGGCGGGGGGTTCCCCCCCCCCCCCAACTTTTTCTTAAACCTGAAAATAATTCTAATCCTGATTATCCTTCTGCAACTTAATTTTCGGACACCACTGTGAGTAAAAAGCTTTCCGTGTCAGTGGGTACAGATTTCGCTCATTCCTTTCCCTGGCCGTGCAGTGTGGGTGCGGGGGTGTCTTTGGGCGTTGGGTCATTTCTAGATTTTCACTCTCCTGGGCAGCGCTGCCGTGGGCATCCTCGGATGCACCTTTCTGTGCACACGTGCAGCCCAGGATCAGAGCTGCTGGGTTGTGGGGTTTTGTTCTTAACACCGTCGCTGTCATGGCAGAATCACGTCCCCCGTCTGGCGTTTTGCTGGCCGGCAGTCTCGTTGCTCCTTGGCTCCTGCAAGGGTCACCCCGATGTGTGCCTTCGTCTTCCCACACAGCTGTCCCCGGCACAGCTCTGTGTCCACGCCGTCCCTTTTCCTAAGGCATTAGAGCCCACCCCTTAAGACCCCGTGTCAAACGAGGTCTGCGGATGACCTCGTTTCCAAATAAGGCCACGTTCTGAGGAATAAGGGCTTCAGCATGAGGATTTGGGGGGAGACACAGTTCAACTCTTGATGGTCTGAAGTTTAGCCGAAATTGACCTAGCCAGGCCATTTACGCTGGCTGCTTAGGTCGTTTCTGGTGCACTATGCCTCGCTCTGTGATGACCACCCTTGTACAGAAATCTTTGTCCACGCTTCCAGTTACTCCTTTGGAAACCGCTTCTTAGAGTCTGCAAGAATGCCCCTGTTGAAGGCTCCTGACAATGCCTTGCCAGGTTGCTGTCCAGAAAGCGGAGTGGGGCAAGGGGTGCCCAGCTGCCCACACCTGTACCCCACACTTGCGCTCAGCGCAGCTCTCCAGACAGGCCAGCCGCACGGTGCCTCCAGGCAGAACCGTCCTCCCAGCACGCATGCGCCTGCCTGCCGGCCTGGCCGCGTGCGTTCCTCTGTCCAGCCTCATTTCTATTTTATCTCTTACTCCTGCCAAAAAGAGAGTCCACAGGTTAACAGCAAAACAGAAGCCGGAGCTCAAAGTGTCTGTTTAGGGCATGTTCTCTTGCAACCGCATATAGGGAATAAAGATTTCAGAAATACTGGGCTTTCTGGGCATCAGGCACTAAATCAATCAGTGACATTTCACTCACAGGGCAGCTTGCCAAGCCAGACCAGGAGAGAGAAGTAAGTTCTCTGGTTTAGTTCAGCCCGCGAAGCCCACGGCAGCCTCCGTCGTCCCGCTGCTTCGAAAGGCAATCCAATAATGAGCACTCAGCCGCTTTGGGGGGGCAGGGGCCGGCCAGGGAGGGGGTCCTCTAGAGCCATTGAAAGCCAGCCAACCCGATGGCTTTTCGGGGTAGATTGGGAGAGCTGGGGTAAAGAACTCGGGGAGCCGGGGCCTTGATTCACAGGGACTTCAGAGAGTGAGGAAGCAGAGGAACCCTTAGGAGACCTGGGGGCTTGGTGTCCATGGTGACCAAAGGGACAGGCAGGGCTGGGTGCTTGAGCGCTCCCAGCTGCGAGGGAGCGTTGCAAGACAGACGCTTCACTCAGCAAGGCCGGGCCGGCGTTGCTCTCGCCAGCTTCGTGCAGAGACCAGAGAGCAGGATGCAGGGAAGGATAAATTTAGCCAGCATTTCAGGGGAAAACATCGATCTCAAATGTAGTACTGTCTTTTAAAAGAAAGTGGAAGCCGTAGGCCGGTCATTTGGGACGATTTCACTTGAACAGATAAAAGCCCAAGAACAGCGACTGCTTGCAACCAGCTCACCCCGCGGGCAGCTCCAAAGGAGGGCGGCCGCTCTCCGCACGGGCGTGACGGATGGCTCGCCCTGGCCCCCCTTTGTTTGTTCCCAAGAAAAGGTGCTGCCTTGTTTTATGGAAAGATTTTATTTAGGTTTATCTTTCCAGTCCCGAAGGTTCCTCTTCGCAAGGAGTGACGCCGGGCCCGGCTCTTGAGTTTTCTGGCGGCGGGCCCAGACTGCTGACATCTGATGTGCTTTGTGTCACTACCAGCCTCCCTCCCCGTGTCTCATAGCTGAGCAAAGGACATCCAGTAGCTGTAGACAGATTTTTTTGTTTTAAACCGGGCACTTCGGACATTGGCACGGTGAGCGCTGTTCCTACCTAGGTGAGGCCGAGGGAGCCACAGGGTCCCAAATAATAGATCGCCTGTGCGAGTGACGTTGGTGCAGCCTCACTTGTCCGGTGGCCGCAGCATCTTCCGCGCTGCCTCGCTCTGACACTGCTCCCTTGTTGGGAAGGGGAAAAAAAGTCCGGTCTGTCAATATTTGGGGCACTAATCATCTGCATTCGGGCGCCAGGGGTCATTGAAAGGCTGAGACGTTTCCAGGAATTCATGGCTCTAAAAACAAGCTGACCGTAAAGGATTTCCAGCGAGGATATGAAAGAAAAAAAACCCAAATCTCAGCCCCACCCCCACTCGCCCGCCCCGAGCACTGTCCACTGGGTCATGGATTCTTGGGAAGAAGTGAAATCGAGGCGCACAGTGATGTGTGGGTCCCACTTAATAATGAATGTGGAGGAAGGAGAAGGAGGATGTTCAATATTTAAACATTTCAGAGCGCTTCATTTGGTTTGCCAGTTAGTGCCCTCCGCCTGCTTCCTGGACGGGTCCTGTGAAACCCGGGCGCCCTTTGCTTGTGTCCACAGCCAGGCTCTGACACCGGGGCCCCACATGGGAGGGAGACGAAACCTCTGCTAAGCAACCTATTCCTGCAGGACGTCTTCTCATTTGCTGTTGGCTTTCTGAAAGGAAGAGGGAAGACCGCGGGAGAAGTGGGGCTTCGATGAATCCTGGGGTACCCGTGAGGAGTTTCTTAAGCTTCAAGGTCATCTCTGGAGTTGTCATAATTGCCCCATTTCAGCTCCTCTTAGAGCTGACTCATGTTAACACAAATTTTGTGCTCGGGCTCTTACCTCTAACAAAAAGGCTCAGCAGTGAGACCCCGTGCTCACGTTTAGGAGATGTCTATCCAGTGTACCTACTAGATACGTTCCTTAAAAGTTGCCGAGAATGCAGAATTCTGTGAATCAATTCCTTTTTTCTTCTCGACACACATTATGTGAAAGGAAAAGCATTCCTTTGGCGGGGGGAGGAAAAAACATTTGGCCCCAAGACATAATAAAATCATGCTTAAGGATGCAGCAAACTTTAAAGTCTCTTAGTTAAAGGAAATCAATACTTTTATGATGAAATATTAATAATACTAAAAAAAAAAATAAGTGAAAACTACAAATGCAGAATAGCCTGGGTGATTTCAGCGTCGAACACATTAGCTTAGCATTTGCAGGGAAGCACAAAGAGAAAGCAGGGCAAGTGGGGCCCATCAGAGAAGCCCCCTCCAAGGCCTCGCAAGCCCCCTTGCCCGGAGCTTTCTGTTGAGAAGACACACGCCCCCTTAAGTGCCAAAATCATTTCCAAGCGTTTTTTGGAAGCAGTTGCCTTTTAGAAACGAAAAGATGACTGTAAGCTGGGGAGGGAGCACGCGTGTGCTTGCACTGACACACAGACCTACACACGGACGTACACGGGATGTGATGGGGACTGAGGAACAGAGATCCGGGGAAAGCCACTCGTTCGGAGGCCCAGGTGGCTGTCACCTCCCCTTCCTCCCGTGAGTGTTTCCCAGCGCACATCTTTCAAAAGGACACTTGCGTTCAGCTCCACCTAAGCAAAGACAGAACACAGGCACGCATGTCTTGAACCCAAACGTGACCGATGAGATTCTAAGGCTCCTGATGAAAATAACAAGAATCCCATCCTCTTATCTACGGTTTGCATATACATCTCTTGAACTTTGTCTTCATTGACTCCTAAGATCTTTGGTCACAACTGAGCACAGGAGGAAGAAGCTTGCTTTGTGTCGTGCCATTTTCTCTAGAGAGCCAAGAGACATACCCCCCGCGGGTAAGGAAAGACACACAGACACGGGAGGGGCACCTGGGTGGCTCAAAGCATCCGACTTTGGCTCAGGTCGTGAGCCCTGCGTCAGGCTCTGTGCTGACAGCTCAGAGCCTGGAGCCTGCTTCAGGTTCCATGTCCCCCTCTGTCTCTGCCCCTCCCCTGCTCACACTCTGTCTCTCTCTCTCAAAAAAAAACAAAATAAACGTTAAAAAAAATTTTTTTATGTAAAAAGGAAAAAAGAAAAGACAAAGATGAAAATCCTCAATTCTTGCCTCATTGGACCCGAGGTCTAGGTGCGACGCATGTCCGTTAAGTAATCAGAACGGCCAGCACCACCTGAACACATGACCTGTGTCATCGCATTCGGCCAGGTGTGCTGCTGTCACCCCCTTGACACGGGAGCGCACACCGGCCTGCAGCGTGAAGCGGCCCCCCTGTACTCGCATGTCCGCGTGGGGCGGCCAGACCCCGGGCTCTTTCTCCACCCTGTGCCCCATGCCCCGTGCCTGGAGTGGGACCTACGGGCCCAGAGCCAAGCGTGTGATCTCGAGGCTCCTCCCTCGCGGATGACAGAGCTGTGTGCACAGCTGCCCACTTGCCTGTGTCCCGCGGGTGTGCCGCGACAGAAGCCGATAAAGTCCCTGTCCACTCGAGGACCTGGGTTATGGCTTTTGAAGATTGTTCTGGGCCCCCTTCCACCGCGATCTCTGTACGGCTCTGGACACACTGATTCTGTCGGACTCGCGTACTTGGAGAGAGTGTCTCCAGTTCTTTTTGTAGATGACGTGGAACGGGACGTCGTCATCTGCTGGTGGGGCCCAACCCCGATCCGTTAAAGCACCCGGTAGGAGGGGCTTTGGTGACGTGGCCCGGCTGCAGAAGTTAACCACCCGACTCTGCGGAGCCCGGGTCCTCGCAAAGTGCACGCGCCAACGGGGCTGCGGGTGTGGGGCTCTGCTTTGGGAGCGTATTTATTAAGTCTGTGCCGAGGGCACGCGCCTTCTGCAGAAGACCCACACGCATTCCCTGGCCCTCGTGCACACCGCCACTCTGTAGAACACACGAGGCGGGCGTGCACATCGGCGTGGCCCTAACCCTGCTGTGGCCCGAGCGCACAGAGCACGGCTGGGGAGATGAACAATTCGGCAGAAAGAACCAGGCGCTCCCAAGGCTGGCGAGAGCCGCGGTGGGGGGATAGGGGGGGGGGGGGGGGAGGCATCCTTTGCCAGCAAGGTGACCCACCCCCGCCCTGGCCAGTGGCTCCAGCTTCTGCCCCGTCGGGCGCTGGGACCGCAGGAGTCAGGGGTCGGTGACCCCTCCGCCCTGACAACTGTCTAATCCGCCTCCCTCTCCCTGCTCTTTCAGCCCTGGTTCCTGCCTTAGTAGAGAGGCAGTCGAGATGGCCACTGCTGAGTTTTCTAATGCCTTTGCTGAGAGAGTGTTGGGGAGCTCTCTGCTTGCTAATGTACAGACGGTAATACCACCGGAAAGGGCAGGGGGCTGGGCGCGGCGGGGGCCCGGGCCTCGGGAATGAAGTCCAAGTCCCGGCAGCCTTCGGTTTTAAAACTCCAGAGCGAGGTGATGCCGCCATAAGAGCCTCTCAAGAGACCTAGTGCCCCCGTGCCCCCCACATGCCGCCGACCCTCCGTGGCCCAGAGAGGGTCCCATGTTCAAGACAGTGAAAAGGGTGCCGGCACAGCAAGGTGCTGGCGTTCACACGGCCCAGACGCTCCCTGGCAGCCAGGGGGCCATCGAGGCTTCGCCTCCCTGGTTGGTAGTGGCCCACTCAGGCAGGCTTCACCTGGGAGCAAAAAACCACTTTGAGGGCCAAGGCCGGGGCAGAGACGGCACAAAAAGAAAGCAAGATACTGAAAGGCCGTTTTTTCCTTTCTGCAGGTTTTCAAGTATAGTCCTTAGAATCCAAGAGGATTTGTCCATGGATACAAAGCTATAGGCCAAAAGATTCTGCAAGTCCCAGCTATTTTTGTACGTTGGACACGTTACCCCTTTCAATGCAACCAGAAATAAAAGTCTTGTGGCGTTTTCAGGTGCAGCCGGTCACTGATCTAGGGGTCACGTGACCCGTGGTGCCGTTGCTCAGGCTCGGCTCAAAGGAGGCGTTAGAAATGCCCCATTTCCCAGGCTCCTGATTTGCCCCCTGGACCAGACAGGAGGTGCACATGAAGCAAATCAGAAACGGTCTCAGGGGCCTGTCGGGGGGAAGCCCGGAGATCACCCCTAAAGCCCAGAGCTTTGTGCACACACCCCTGTAGCAGAAAATCACGTGTGGTTCGTCATGAAGGGAAACCGGAAGGGTCTGTGGGCAGATTCCCGCGTCTTCCACCCTCACCTCAGAGTCCTCGCAGTAAGGGAGGGAGCTGTGGGGGACGCCCCAAGGGTCCTGCTGGCCCGCAGGGTTCTGAACCCGGCACCCGTGTTGGTAGATGCTTTCATTTTGTGTGAATTCTTTGGAAGAGCCATGGGTGGGCACCCAGGCCTGGCCTGGCCCGCTGTGGGTGTGCTACTCTTGGGCTTGAATCTGAACCCTGCCTCCTCAGTCCCCCACGCACACGCTCTTGGAAGACTTGTGGGGTAATTTGGCTTTTCTGGTGTGGCCCCCGACTCCATGGCCCCCAGCCCCCACCACCCTTGGGCGTCACTCTCCTCTTTCCGGGGGTGGGCTTCAGAGCCAGCCTCCTGAGTCCACAGCGTGGACGAGAAAGCTCCGTGTGGTCTGTCGGCCCTACCCTGTGGACTCTGGGGTTTGTCCAGGGCCCCCGGCAGGCTGAGGCTCCAAACTCAGTTCTCCTTAGCCCTCCTCCCGCCCGGACACCTGTCAGACTGCACTGGGAGGGGAAAGGGCAGAACCATCCAGGGAGGAAACCATCCAGGAACCGTCCTGGATGGAAGGAACCATCCAGGGAAGAAACTCTGCGGCGGCCATGCTTGCTGTCTTCGGTTCCTTGCCTGAGGAGGTCACAAGGCATGCCGATGTGTGACCGTTTCCCAGCAACGCTGGGGCGGTGAGAAAACACGAACGCTGTGTCGTGAAAACCTGTCACGAAAAGGCCAGCTGGGGGCACCTAGCCCCATGGGCCTCATTCACATTGGAGAATGCCAAAAATGCACAGGTTGCTTCTCCTGAATCGGCCCTCAGCAGGCTTCATTTTCTGCTTCTCGGTGTGGAACGAGCATGAGTAAATCCTGGCTTTTGCCAGGGCAGGCCGCTTTCCCCCTCAAAATCTTAGAGCTCTTTCCTGAAAAAGCCTGGGCCTTTGTGAGGCACAGCTTCATGAGACCGTAGTGCCCCTGAGTCACGTAGTCCGGACGCAGAATCCTCATGGCAGGTGCTCGGCCACACGTGCTCACGGCCCACACAGGTGGGGGGCGCCCTTGGTTCCCTCGGCTGGGGTGGTCTGCTGCTTGTTTAAAACATGGAACTTGAATTAAGTTGTCAATGCTACTGAAAATCAGGAGGTTTTACGTAAAATCCGCATATCCAGCTTCCCCGGCAGAACAGGAAACCGCGGCCAGGCGAAGGCCAGTGCTCTCAGGCAGCGGCGGTCGGGAGGGGCTGGGGAACTTCACTTTCCCGCTTGCTCCGGGCGCTTGACCAGTCCCTTCTGCCCCCCGCCCCCAACGCAGCGGCCGAGTGTCCACATGATGGGTTTCTTTTCGTGACAGAAGGGAACTAGCCCACATCATAACCAAAGAAGGGAAGACAGGTGGCGGGTGGGGAGGGCCGTTCACCCTTCGAGACGGCCCCTCCTCGTTCACCGACGTTACCGGCCTGGCCCTGCCGTGACCGGGCTTGCGGCCCGTAGCCTTCAGGCTCTGAGGGACCCGCCTGCTGTGTCTCTGAGGTTCAAAGGTAGGACCTGCACCGGTGTCCAGAAGAGCCAGCAGAAGCCCACCCCTGGCAAGGCACCCTGCAGCTGGGGCGGTTCTGCTTTTAGCTCATGTACAGTGAGGGAGAGACGTTTGAAAAGCTCCGTGAGGTGCCATTACATTTCCAGAATGGGGCCCCATGTCCAGGCAGACAGCGGCGTCTTCCAGGAGGGGGTAGAGACAGGAACCTTGCATGCGAACCTGTGTGTCACAAGAGTGAGGTCACTGGGGAAGCTTTTCCTTGAGGTCTTGGCTCCCAGGAAGCACAGAGCCAAACAGGTGAGGTCAGCTTCCCATAGCCGGCAGCTGTTCTGGGGCACTTTTTCAGTTTCCACCTGCCTTTCAGTGGTAGACTCTCATCATTCAGTTTGTGTTTCAGTGGCTTTCAGCATTCAGTATCTATGGCATTCGGGTTTGGGTTTTAAAATCTAAGCCACTGAGGTGCCTGGGTGGCTCAGTCGGTTAAGCGTCCGACTTCAGCTCAGGTCACGATCTCGCGGTTTGTGCGTTCGAGCCTTGTGTCGGGCTCTCTGCGGTCAACACAGAGCCTGCTTGGGATTCTGTCTCTCCCTCTCTGTGCCCCACGCCACCCCACCTCTCTCTCTCTCTCTCTCTCTCTCTCTCTCAAAATAAGTAAGTCAACTTAAAAAAAATAACATAAAATCTAAGCCTCCTCAAATCCTTCCTGGAAGCAGGTAGTACGTAAGAGCATCTGTAGGGGTTGAGGCAGTGGGGCGAGGCGCGTGCCATTTAGCAGAGTGCCGAATCCCTCCTGGGTGAGCTGTAGGCGGGCCAGCCGGGTTCCTTCCCCTTCAGCTGTCCGCGGGGTCCCTGTGGAATCCCCCGGTTGCCGCCGTAGTTCTCTCATCGTCTAGGTTTTAACCAGAAGTGGTGGCACGTAAGCGATGTCCCCCGAGGAATTGCATTGCAACACTGCACAAGCACTTGGCAGACGACAGAGGTCAGCTGGGACCTCCCTGCCCCTCAGAGATTTAGGAAACCTTTGGTTCCCACCCCCCAGTTCTCCAGCTGCATACGTGCAAGCCTTCCCACCCTCTGGTCTCTCAGATCTGGGCCCTCTTGCATGATCTCTGCCTGGCCTGGTGTGAACCCAGATGGAAACTCGGTCCCTTCCCTGGTTTCCACCTAAAAAATCCACTTGAACCTCACAAGGAAAGAGTTGAAGGAGCGTTTCCCAAAGATTGGTGGAGGTGGTTGTGAGGAAGTTCACCTCTCCCATCTCAGTTACCCCCTTTCCTTCTCTCTGCTCACCCCGCCGCTCCCAGCATCCCCCAGAAAGCGCAGACCGGCTTTCCCTCCACCAGCTCTGGAGACCAGCTAGTCCCTGGCCCTGCAAAGCTCGGCTTACATCCCTGCACTAACAAAGCTTTTTTGCAACTGTCAGTTAAGATTAGGTTCGACTACACAGTAAAGAAAGACCCCGATGAGATGTTTATTTCCCTCTCAAGTAGAGGAAGTGGAGATCGTCAAGTACGGCACAAAGCTTGAGGGACCCAAACCTCTACCGGCTCCGTGCTGTCGTCTCTAATATGTGATTCATCCTTGTGGTCCAAGACAGCTGCTGGAGTTCCAGCTATCACATCCATGTTTCAGGAAGCACAGTGGAGGAGGCTTCCTGAAAATCCGACGTGCCACTTTCATTTCTATCTCACTGTCCACAACTTAGCCCCATGGCCAGGCCCAGCTGCCAGGTCCTGTAACTAATGAAGGGGAAATTGGGTGTTTGGAGACAACTCATAGTCTCAGAAATACTGTCCAAATCCCTCTGGACCCCAGAGGATCCCAGGTGTTACCCGTTAAGTGAGGAATGTTGTACAAACCACCTAGGCATCTATGCAGGGAAGGGTCATCTATGCAGGGAAGGGTCTTAGGCCCTACTCGGGAGGGCCACTCCTGTAGAGCCGATGAGGCAGGCTGCGGGAGCCAGACGAGAGAATAGTTAACCGTGCTCGCGGCAGAAACCCTTGCCCAGGCCGTCCCTGACCTTTAGGGAATGGGGAAAGGATTTATGAAGCCAGAAAAGAGGCACAGACGACTTCTAAACCAAGGGAAGATCCCAGCTGAGGCAGAGAGTGAGTGGTCCTTGTCGCTCGGTCTGAGGACCCACGCGGGCCTCTGGAGGCAGGCAGCACCGTGTCAAATGCCCTGCCAGTGATCCCATAGCAGGGAGGGTTTGGGGAAGGAGCCGACACAAAAGGTCTGTGGGGTCTGGAACTTCTCTGAGTCCCGGGGAAGTTCTTTGACCAAGAATCTGGGCATAAGTAGAGTGTAACAACCAGACACCTGGGAACACAAAGCAAGTCAGGTTGGGGGGAGGGAGTCTGCTCCCCACTCCCGTTGCTGCCATGTGGGACTGGGGCCCCATACTGCCAGATCTTCCTATTTGTTTTAATTTTTATTTATTTATTAAATTTTTTTTGAGGGGGAGAGAGAGAGGGAGACAGAGGATCCAAAGCGGGCCCTGCACCAACAGCACAGAACCCGATGTGGGGCTCGAACCCACGAACCATGAGATCATGACCTGAACCAAAGTCGGACGCCCAGCCGAGCCACCCAGGTGTCCCCGGATCTTTCTGTCTTTGAAAAAGCCAGAAGTCCAGATTTGTATGTAAAAATCTCCCAGTGTAAAACAAGAAGACCGTAAGCCTGGTGTGAGAGAAACAAGACACATCTGTGAGCCCCCTGGGCTGCTGTCGGCCAGCTCTGGACCCTGACTCACTTAGCAACCTGCTTCTCCCCAGGGAAAGCTTTAGTGGCTGTCCTTTCCAGAGAGTGGGGTGTGTATTCAACATATAGTTTTCAGCGTCTTCTCCTTTGCCTGCTCCCAAAAAGGTCACAGTGCTCAGATCATATGTGTGTTTGTAGGTAAAAAGTATTGACCATTTAAGCCAAGAGATTTTCACTTACTGTCTTGTTTTTCACATAAAGATGTGGAGACCCACAGAGGAGAGGTCGCGAAGCCATTTGGGCAGAGCTTGGACCAGACTTGCAGTTCTGACTCCCAGCCCAGTGCTCCTTCTATCAGTGGGCCTAAAATAGAAGGCTGACCTTTTTGTGGTATTTGTGTGCTTGACAAAGCCAGAGAGTTACTCATGAGTTCATTTTCCCAGAATAACTGGCAGAAGGGGGCCAGAGGGCGGGAGGAAGACCTGGGCCTGCCCCTGTGACCCCCACGCTCCTGGAAAGCAGGGGACGCGTCTTGCCATTAGAACGCTGCCTGCTCTGGGAGCACTGCGCCTCGCCCTGGTTTTCGCGGAGGCAGTTAGTCTGGGGGAGAGAGCTTTGGAGGCCAGGACAGATCCCAGGGGTGCGTTAGGGCCCCGGGAGCTTGAGCCTGCCCAGGTCCTGTCCCCACCTTCACCCTCCCTTCTTTTTCTGGTATAAAATAATAATCATAGTCAGAATCTTGAAAAAAAAAAATCAGACAAACACAAAAATGAAAACAAGAACTCTCGTAATAAAACCCATGACTTTAGCTTTGATCCCTGCAATCTCTGCAAGGAGGGAGACAGAGCCTGATTTTTTTTTTTTTTTTTTTTTTTTTTTTTTTTTTTTTACACTAACAGAAACATGTGGGACGTGCTTTTTCTAATCTTTGCTCGTTTACTGTGTCCGGCGTTTTCCTCCAGCGTTCATCTTCTCTCCAACCAGCGTTTTTTAGAAAATTGTTTTTAATGTTTATTTATTTATTTGGAGAGAGAGAGAGAGCATTGAGTGGGGTAGGGGCAGAGAGAGAGGGAGACAGGCTCCAGGCTCCGAGCTGTCAGCACAGAGCCCGATGCGGGGCTCCCACCCACAAACAGCGAGATCGTGACCTGAGCTGAAGTCAGACGCTTATCTGACTGAGCCCCTCCGGGTGCCCCTCAAATCAGCATTTTTAATTGCAGCAGAGGGTTTCATCGCCTAGACGTATCCAAGTTCATTTGACCTTTCCGTGTTGTTGGGCATTTCGTACACACATCAGTGCTTCCAACATCCGTATCGTTCCCTCTGTGGGTCCACCCACGTGCTTTCCACAGCATAAAGGTCTAGACGTGGAATCCATCAGATGGTGTGAAAATCCTATGGCCTTTGATACGCGTTGCGCAGGCTGTTCTTGAGCCATCCTCAGGGAGAGCCAGGAATTTTATCTGCTGGAGGCGATCTCACAGAGGCCTCTCTGCCTGTGCCCTTGTCCCAGGTCTGGCACGTCTGCGTCTGCAAGTACTTGGCGTCCATGTGCGTTTGACTCGTGCCCAGAAAGCCCCTGGGCACCTCCGCTGACGTTGATTCACCAAGAACCGCCTCGCAGAGATGGAGCAAAAAGCGGCGGCAAGGTGCTCCGGCCCCAGAGTTCTTTCCAGAGCCTTCCTGACCCTCTGACCGGTCACACTGGCTCTCAAAGTGGCTGCCACTTCCATCTGGGAAGGAGCCCCTTGAAATGACAGGGAGAATCTGGGCACCTGGCAAAAAGAAAAGAAAACGTCCCTGAGCCTTTCTGGGTCCCCAGTGCCAGGGGGCGGGGAGAGAGGAGTACACAGCAGGGCAGAGGAGGGAGGGCCGTGTGCACAGCAACAAGCAAGGGAAGGATGTATTCAGTCGCCTCCGCTCAGCTAGACCCTGCCGACAGGTGGGATCAGAAGTTGGTGATTTTCTTTTTTTTTTTTTTTTTTTGTTTAATTCACGGCACGTACGAAATGTCTGCAGTATTTACGGTCGATCTATGGCCTGACCCTGACCCCTTCCCCACACGAAGGAGCTTTAGTCTCCTGGCTGAATTTCATCACCTTGTCTGCTGCCCCACATGCCCCAGGGCATAAGCCAGGGCTTTAAAGAGCAGGAGAGAGAAGACGTTGTCTTAAGAGAAGAGGTAGGTGACCACCTTAGTGATGGCCACGCTGTCAGTTCATTCCGGCCAGGGCGTCGTCGGAAGCGTAAAAGGCTGAGTCCCGACCCTGTTACCACTCTTGGCGGCCCCGGTGTTCGTCGCGCCGATAAATGCGCAGCTCGGGAAAAGCCATCTTGACGTTTTGATTTGTTAAGACATGATTCATTTTCGAGTCAAGTTAACAGCTTGTAAACTTGGGGGTTTACCGCTTGAAGTGATTAAGAAGTAAGCGGCTATAAAGCCCGTGCTGTGGGGCTGCGGCTGATTGCCCCCTGGGAATCTTCCTGCCTGGCGTCTGGATTCGCCTCGACGTCTGCCGGAGTTCATCCGAGCCTCCCCCTCCGCCACAGACACAGTGTATCGCGTAACGGCATCTCGCTGGGAACTCCAGCTTGTCCGGCCTGCGCTCCCTGCAAGCAAACCTGCGCAGTAGGCCGGGGGTGGGGAGTCGTGCCCGCCACGAAAGAGAAGCTGGTGAATACCCAGCCCGCTCCCACAAGGCCTCACATCCACCTGCCCTTTCATCGCACAGCCCGGAGGGCCTGGCTCAGGGTAGAAATACAGACCCTGCCCGCCCGAGGGGAGGGGAGTAGGGGTTGAGTAGAGTGGGTGCAGGGGAGCGGGAGGTATGGGCCTCCAGTTAGGGAACGAGTTAAGTCACGGGAACAAAAAGCAGAGCGTAAAGAATAAAGAGTGTTATAATAGTGATGTGACGATATAACAGGGCAGAAGGTAGCCTCACTTGTGCTGAGCACAGCATAATGTAGAACCTTGACTCGTCGCTAAGTTCTACACCTGAAACTAATGGAACATTGGGTGTCAACTGTACTCAAATAAAAATCACTAAAAAGTCACATCAAAATAAGATAATAAAGACCCAGTTTTTAAGGAGCCAATCCTCAGGCAAAAATAACTTCACACAAACATTAATACCAAATAGCTCCTCCGCAGGGGCCGGGTACCGGGTCCCCCTAGTCCTAAGCGGGGACGAAGCAGCAGGTTCCCACCCCCCACCCCCACCCCGCCCCAGCCAGGCCCATGTTTGCCCACCGGTGGGTGAAGGGAAGGGGCTCAGGACAGTACGGTTACTCGCCCCGCGGGCTGGTAAGTGAGCAGATCGGATCGGGGGTAGAACCCAAGCTTTCCTGGCACCAGAGTCCAGGCTCCGTGTGCTGCTTCGGTCAAGGGCCAGAGGGTAAAATATTTCAGGCTTTGCAGGCCATGTGACCCCTACTCCGTGTGGCCAGTGTAGCTCGAAAGCCACCACAGACTAAGTATGCAAGCAAGGAACCGTGGCTGTGCTCCAGGTGAACTTTATTTACAAAACAGTGGGCTGTAGTTTGCTGACTGCTGCTTGACCCCCCTGCCGCCTTCTTGAGTTCTGAGAAAGGTGAGGTCAGGGCCTAGAGAACCTTCTGGAAGAAGTGTCAGCGGGAGCCAGGCACTATGAAGTTCAGCCAGTGCAGGTGGCACGAACGAGATTTGGGGCTGGCTGGGGCGGGCATGCTTACGGAGTGGAGAGCTTTGACGTGGTTGGCCAGGAGGTTGGGGTCCCCCCTCTCACCTAGGAGGACTTGCCCCCCAATTCCCATTCCGATTTGGTGCCGCTTCTGAATTACGGGGCAGAAGCAGCTTGACCAGGGTCCTGCCCAGCTCGTGGGGGCTGAAGCAGGAGCCACCATGGTCCACGTAGTCCCCTGGGCTCGTCAGCAAGGCCTTTGTTCCATGGGAACTTCGTGCTTTTAGTGAGTAAAATCAGAAGCTACGGGCCTTGAGAAAAGCAGGCTATGAAAATGGCAGAAGCCACGGTCTGCAGACAGAAAGCACACATCCCTGTAAAAGGGGCTCCTCTCGCCATAAAGAACACTTTGCTCTCCCCGCGTGCCCCGTGCCCCGCTATACCCCCACTGCAGTGCGGTGACGAGAACCTGGTCGTGATACCCCCAGCCCACAGTCAGGGGGTGGTGCTGGCCGCATGTGCTTCCGCGTCCGCGTGGTGAGTAGAGCTCTTGAGTGTCTCCGAAGTGTGGCGCTCGCGGGCCTCACAAACGTGAGGTCCCCGTCTCTCAACCCAGAGCCGCTCCAAGGGCGGGGTGGAGCCCCACGTACGGGCGCCTTTCACCAGAGCCTCCAGAGCGGGGCAAAATCTGGGACAGGGAGAGTCCGGGAGGCTCCTCCCCCTCCCGCCCAGTGGCCTGCCTTGGACAGAACTCAGGGGCGTTCGCAAGGGCCCCAAGACTTTGCCGTGAAGGTGTCTCACATCCCTGCGTGGACTTCACCACGATGCCTCTGAAGCCCCAAGGCTGCGCGTCCCCTTCAAGGGCACAGCCAGCCCGTTGCTGAGCCAGCGTCAAGCGCTCAGATTTATGGCTCGCGGCCCTCAGCTCTACGGCCGGCTGCGCCCTCCTCCTTGAAACAGCTCTGAAGCATGTCCAGGTGTGACCAGAGAGGTCAGCTCACTCTGGGGAGCGGACCCAGACTTTCAGGGCGCCGGGTTGGGTTGGTTTTGCCTTAAGGCTCCCTGCCCCACCTTTGAGGTGCGGGCTTGCCCCAGGGGGTCTCACACGCAGTTGGGGAGCACGGCGCCCCTCCTGCCGGGCCAGCGTGTTTCTTCCTGCTTGGTCACCTCCCCGCCTGTCTTGCAGGCTTTGCCGTGGCCCAGTGCATAAACCAGCACAGCTCGCCGTCCCTGTCCTCGCCACCGCCGTCTGCCAGCGGGAGCCCCAGCGGCAGCGGGAGCACCAGCCACTGTGACTCTGGAGGCGCCAGCTTGTCGTCCACCCCTTCCGCCATCCAGAGCCCGGCAGGTATTGCCCGCGTGACGTGGGGCGGGGGAGGGGCGGTGCCTCGGGGAGCTCTGTGATCCCTCAGTGTCAAGACTGCTGACCCCCAGCTCCTCCTCGCCTCCATGTCTGGGGACACTGCCGCTCCGGGTTCTGGGTTCGTTCTGATGGGGCGTGGCCCACAGGCCGACTGGTTTAGCTCCCGGCAGGGAAGGAGTCACTCCTTGTGCAGGCTGGCCCCCCCCGCTGACCCCCCTCACCTGACCGCACAGCTGGAGGGGACAGATGGCGAGCGGCCGAGTCTGAATGCGCCCCGTTGTCACCCCCACGAGGAGGGGTCTCCCCAACGAGATCGTTTCCAACTGGCGGAAGAATTGCGTCCCTGCTAATTTTTTCTTGCCTTCATACCGTACCAGTCTCCTCTGTAAATGGTGCAGTCCAGTCGTCTGTGCCCAGGGCCCACTTCTCGAGAGTCCGTCAGCATGTGCTGGAGGCACATCTCGCCTTCCTGGACCTCGTACAGGTGCAGACATAGCACGGGCAGACCCCGCGAACGGGGCGTCCGCGGTGAGACGTGTGAGTGGGTCACGCGAGCGCCTCACCGTGCTGTGTGAGATCCCAGGAGGAGGGCACCAGGCTTTTTTCCTGAGCATCGTGGCCCCACCACGCAGCCAGAGGAGCAGGGCACGGAGGGCGGGGGGGCGGTTGCTGGTGGTGGCCTTGATGGTGCGCGAGGCTTCCCACCCCAGCAGCACAACTCTGTGCCCCAGGCCCCGGGCGTCTCTGATTTGGGCAGCCCCCAGTGACTCTGGTCTGTACCCTCATTTGGGGACCCTTCTCGTGCTTCGCTGTTCCTTCAGGGTCTCGTCCACATTGCTCGCCTATCACGTTTCAGGGGCGCCTGACCAAACTCTAGTTAGGTTGTGGATGGATGGGGCTTGATAAAAGCCACCTGCCCCTGTGGTACCAGGAAATTAAGGGCCCCTGGATGTCGTCCCCTCAGCACCAGAGCCCAAGATCTCCTTCGGGGCCCACTCTTCTCCGGAATCTTCAGCCTCTCCATCCCCCAGCAAAGGGTTAACCCAGCCCAATCTCCGCGCCTGTGGCCCAGGGCATCTCAGCGTCCTGCCTGCAGCCCCCCTCCTCCCTCGAGCATCCATTACGTCCATCTACTATTGACATTCACGAGGCCCAGGCAGCAGGGTCACCCTCAAGCCACCTCACTTAGACCCCCTTCCACTCGGCACCTGCTCCACGCCTCCCCCCGCCCCCGGCCCCGCCACCGCCCCAGCTCTAGGGAGGCAGCCGCCTTGTCTGAGCTCCTTCTGAGCCTGATCCGAGCTTGGCTGCATGTGTGGCTGCCATTCCCAGGCCCGTAGCGGGATGTCCAGACGGAGCTTTCTCCAGAAGCCCGGAACGGCCCTCCCCCTCCCTCTGAAGCCTGGTCTCGAACCGGCTCTGGGGACCAGGGCCGTGTGTTCGTGTGCTTGTGTGTGCGCCCACGTGCTGCCTGCCTGTGCACGTTGCCGTGTCCGTGTCATGTGCATCCAGACACACATGAGGTCTCTTCCTGGCGGAGCTACGTATCCCTTGCTTTCATTCTTGGGAAGCACAGACAACGGCTAAACAAACGAGCCGTGTGCTTCTTAGTCTAAAACTAAAACCGGCAAAGACCCAAATCATCAAAATGGGCCTCTGTTTACAGACTCACCTGAGCGTGGCCCCCTGGGGCTCCGCTCTGTGCCTTCCCCCGGAGGTTCAGGGTCCCCAGAATGCGAGTTTCTTCTCTCTTGGCCTCCCTCAGCCCCTCCGTCCCCACCCCCACCATCCCCTGCACGGTGCCAATGACAGGTCTTCTCATCTGACAAACGCAGCGGCTGTCAGCCTGGCTGTCAGGTGGCGAGGCAGTTCCAGTCGATACGTGACGGTCAGGCTCTCCTGGGTGTCTGCCCCCGTTCGGGGCGTCCCCGCAGGCCTGCCGAGGCAAGTGCACGAGTCCCCATTTTTTATGCTTGCCTGACAGTAAAAGCCTGCGGCCCAGCCTGCCTACATGTCTGCAGACGCTGAAATAACTCACCCCCCGACGAAGGGCCCGCCTCTCAGGCGTCTTGTACTTCGCTCTTAACTGAGGACCCAGCTCTCGATGCCTAGAAACAGCATCAGAACCCGCGAGCTCCTCCCCACCCACCACAGGGCCCCGGCTCCAGGAGTCCGTTAGTTTCTCCATGACAGACTTCCAGGCCGAGAGCAGCACATAAGGCTGGGTCCAGGCAGAGAGCAGCACATAAGGGTTCCGTGTTCCTCATAAGGGCAGGCCTACGCAGATGGTTCCAGCGTCTGCCTGGCATCTTACCAGGCCGTGCGGAACAGGAAGCGGAGGGTGGAAGGGAGGCAGGTTTGGTCGGGACGGGTGCTTTTCGGCCAGTTTCCTGGTTTGATATCGGCCTGGAGCGGGGCCTCAGCGTTCGGGCTCCTGACCGGCAAAGGCCGGCCCTGTGCTGCCTCTGCACCAGACTCCCCGCCCGCGGGGCCCGGCCACAGTCGGCCCCAGGCAGCGTCCCTGGAGGGCTGGCCGGGCACCAGGATGGGCCAGGGCCTCCCCCCCACAGCCCACCCGGCCCGGACAGCAGACAACAGCTGCAGCCCAGTCAAGGGGCCACTTGTCCTCCAAGTGGTTTTTGAGGACACAGTGTAAAATCAGAAGCATTCCTCCCCCTGTATTTCCAGAGCCTGTGAGTCCAGGAAGTTCCCGGTGCAGCTGCTAGGCCCTTCACAGCCGGAATTAGCTCCAGTGGCCTCTGCTCTGGAAGCCACACTTTGTACGGTCAGGTGTTCGGTCGGGGAAGCATACCAGAGACGCCATCCGTCAGGGGACAAGACAGGCCCAGTTTTCCATGTCTCTGTGGTTTTGAAACCCAGAATGATCCAAGAATGTCCCTGAAAGCCAGGGGTGACCTTCTCACTGTCTTAGCAGTCGCTGTGGCTTGGGAACTCCCTACACGGCCTTTTCGGTGTGTACTTGGTACGCGGTGTGGACCTGCCCATGGGCCCCGGTGGCTGTACCTCCCCAGCGAGCCCCCTGACCCCCCACGGGCCAAGCACTGTGCTCGTAAACACTTGACAGATGCCCTCTCGTTGAGACCTGCCACCCTGCCCCTCACACTGTGCAGCTGAAAACCCCGGAGGCTCAGAAAGATCCCAGAGCTCAGCCACCACGGTGCAGCCCGCAAGTAGAGGATCCCACACGTGAGCTCCAGCCTGGGCGACTCCAGAACCCATGTCCCGCCTTCCGAGGGAGCCCAGCAGAATATCCACGCAGCTCCTGAATCTGTCTCCGGTGCCTCCGTGTGGTGCTCCAGAGACCGGGGTTCAGATGTCGGTTGGGGGCGGCCCGTGAAGTACATGCCTGTCTCCTTCCAGTGTGCGTGGTTGGTCCAGAACCCAAAGGAAAAGCCATGGCCCACAGGACCCTGGTAACTGTGCAGCCGCAGTCAGCAAGGCTGGGCTGGGTGGCCCCTGTCGGGGGGAAGCCTGGCAGTTCCCCCGAATCAGCAATGGACTACAGATGGCCATGTCTCCTCTGCCAGCCCACATGGGTTCATCCCCAAATGAGGGCGTGGAACCCTCTTGATACTGGGTTGTTTTCCACCTCCACCCTCTGTCCGGCCCGGGGGACCTGAAATTTTCTGCCTGGGTTTGCAAGAGGTCCTTGTTTGTCCCAAACACAGATTCTCTCAGCTTCCCAGGGGGTCTTGAGTCTGACTGACTCAGCTTCTGTGGATGTCAGAGCTGATCTCACTAGGGTGCCTCCAGGAGTGGCCCTCAGGCCCAGTCTCTCTTGGGACTTCTCTGTGCCAGCCTAGAGACCCTATCCCCCGATTAACGATTAACGTTTTCTCACTGGACAGGCTTTTGTGGAGTCCCTGCTGTGCGCAGGCCCTGGGGATAGAAGGTAGCGACGTGTGGGGGAGGCCAGGTTCTGTCAGATGACCGAGCATTGGAAAAGGAAGCCGGAGGCTGAGGGGTTCATGGGACGGGGTCTGTGAGGAGGTGGCCTTTGGGACTCACACAGGCCCACCCAGGCTAAGCCCGGCATCTGGCACGAGACAAGATTGCTTTTCTTCTCTCCCTGGGGTCTAACTATAAATTCTGTCTTTCCAGATATAGTCTGTTTTTGAGGGACAGCCCATGTGCCCATGAGGGCTGAGGCCTGTGGCCCAGTGCTGGCCGAGGGCCCCTCGCCGCAGGGAGAAGGGACCCGCCTGGACCCTGGTTTGCCCTCTGTGCTGGGAGCACCTGCTTCTGAGTCTCCCTCACATGCCAGATATAGAGTGTGGATGCTTGTGAGTGGCTTTTTCAAAGGGGCTGGGGCTCTCATCAGGGCCAAGAGACACCCCCAGTGGAAGGAAAGGTCACAAGTGTGTTTCCCAGTAACCAGAGAAACCAACCGGAAGGAATGGCAGCAAGGGTATTTAGTTTTCGTTGTCTTTTCCCTGTTAAGGCCGTGTCCAGAGAATTATTGTCCAGTTCTAACGCCTGATGTGTGAGTTGACGTGCAGGCAGACCCCTGAGCCTTCCTGAGGAGAGGTGGTGCCCTGGGCCGCAGAAGCGTCCAGAACCTGGCGTCTCATCACCCGCTCGTCCAGTGCAGCCGGCTTGATAGGCCTCAGCTTGTTCCCCAGTGAGAAAATTACAGGGATGGAATTAGCAGGGGTTCTTTTCTTAAACACTTCATTTGAGAAGCTGAAATTGCAGAGAACATACAGCAGGAAAGAGGACATAGACCCCATTTGGAACCAGATGAAGGGCGAGTAGGAATACTTCAGAAATACCTCCTGGGTTACAGCGGTCCCTCGCACGCACGCACACACACACACAGGTGAATGCACACTCACACACTCCCGTGCACGGTCGCTCACACACATGCTGGTACACCTCCGCTCTGTGTGGGGCTCTGGTAAGAACACTTCTCCGACAAGAGCTCAGTGGCCAGCTCGGTTGTGTTTCACACACGTCCTGGGTGAGCGGCTTTGAGGAGGAAAGACCGTCTCTTACAAAACGAAGTCAGGGTAAAGGCCAGCCTGCTCTTTCCGTCGTCCGTCGGCCAGGCCCCTGGAATTATGGCGCACTTTGACTTTTCTCTGGGGTTTTATAGGAAGAAGGAAGGGGTGGGCTCCTGGAGGCCGATTGTCGCCACCTGGCAGGGGTGGGGTCCTGGCCTCCTGATCCTCCCCTGCTCCCTGGGCTGTCTGAACACATGGCCTTCACCAGGTCCCATCTGGGCCCAGTGGGGGCCACACAGCCCAAGACCTGTGTGTGACCAAGCCCGGTTACCAGTCAGGCAGGACTTTAAGGACAGATCGCCTGAGCCATGCGTGTGATCTTTTCTCCCCAATCTTCTCCACGATGTTTCTTCTTACTGCGGTGAATGTACATACCAGAAAGTGTGAACCATGTTAACCGTTGTTAAGCCCATAGTGCAGTGGCATTAGGTATAGTCACATAGCGGCATTAATTTTCAGCTCTGCTCTAATCCCAAGTGCGAGTCACAGATATGGCTCCTTCCTTCCCGAGGAGATGCTCCTCACATTTTTGTTGCAGCCGTTGCAACCTGCCCCCGGCCTCTCGGCACCTTGGTCTCGGGCCCTCCTGCTGAGGCTCCTTCTCCGGGTTTCCAAAGGTTCAGACCAGCCGCGTGTCTTCCGGAGAGCGGAGCCCTGCGGGGGGGGTCCAGGAGCGCCTCGCCCGTCCAGGGCTCTTTCCCAGAGCGTGAGGAGCTGCACCGCTGGCTTTAGTGTGGTGACGGCAGGGACCACTGGCCTCATCAGTTGGGCCCAGAAATCTGCTTGTTTCATTAGCCGGCTCGGCTCCCATCCCCCAACCACACGCCCTTCTTCACACTGTCCTGGGGACGCAGGGCTTTCGTCCCAACTGCTGGTTCGCATGGGGTGCTGACAGGCAGTTCTGTTCTTCTGTCCCTGGAGGTTTCCTCCCCGACGCCCCGTGTCACTGATGACCCCAAGCCTTTCCTTTCCAGCGGGACTGAACCTTCACCATCTTTATCCTCGACTGAGCCCCACGTGCGGGCAAACGGTCGGGTCCCCGGCCGTCCCGACAGCACCTCGTCCTGGTGGGGCGGAGTTGGGGGCTTCGTCCGTTCGGGCACCGCGCCCCTCCCCCCCCAGCTGTCATGGGCACCCGCTGGGACCCTGCCACGCTCCCCTTGCGCGCTCGTCCACGCCTGGCGTCCGCCGCTGCTCTGCGCCCCTCTCCGTGCGCCCTTTCTCTGTCCCGTTGTTAAAGGCTGTCTGTGACCTGTCGCTGTGTTTCCCTCTAGTCAGGAGTGGCAGGAAAGGACGCCGGCGAGTGTTCAGCCTGTCGGAGGCCGACAGTCACGGCGGCCACTGGGTTTAGTGCTTCGAACGGCAGCGCTCACGGCAGCTCTCGCAGGCAATTCAGGCAGGTCTCGCCCATTAGCCTGCACGGCCCGCGGCCTCGCCGGGCCTCCGGGGACCAGGGCTGCGAGCCCCCCTCCAAGCGGCCATTTCCCCAGCTTCCCTTCTCCTTCCGGCCTCGCCTCCGCTGAGGACCGAACCCCCTCCCCTCCGACCCTCCCTCGAGCCCGAGCCCCGGCAGCCCTGGAAACACCGTCCGCCCAGCTGGTGGGGGTTCTCCAGCCCAGTCGTCACAGGGCCCCCTGGATTTGGCCACCAAGGTCGAGCAGTAGAATTTGCAAAAAGCGACCAAGAATTCAATTAGTTTCTTTTTTCTTTTCCTTTTTTACCTCCCCGTGCCCCACTCCACCCCCCGGCTCCCCCTCCCTCCCCCCCTCCACAGCTTTGCTCAAAGCTCAGCAGTAGATTCAGTCCCGCCTCAGCCAGAGGCCAAAGCAGCTCCTTCGTGAGCACTGATGGGTGGTGACTCCCTTGTCCCCGCTTCTTACACGCAGTCCTCCAGGTAGCTGCCGATGCTGCTTGCGCCCTGGGGTCCACGGATGCTCCCTCTCCCACCTTCCCAAAGTTTCTTTCAGGGTTTCCCACACGCACCTCCTGCTTGGCTGTGGTGCTTGCCAGCCAGGGGCCTTTTGCCTTCTTTTGCATTTAAAAGCTGCTTTCTCTGAGCTCTGCCCTCGACCTGCTATGCTCTGCTGCACAACCCCCCCCCCCAACTCTCCCAGCCTGAGCACACAACCCCAAAGATTTCCTGGAAAATGTCACTTGACAAGGGCCAGCTGAGCCCCTGCCCCGGAGCCGGGGATCAGCTTCTGAGGGTGCTGGCCAGGGACGTGGGGACCCGCTGCCTTGGTGTCAGCTAAGGGCAGAGCCGTGGGAGGCCCAGCATCTCTCACGGAAACCTGGACGTCCAGGACTTCTGCTCAGGCCTCCACGCTTCTCCCCGGCTCCTAGCCAGGAAACCAGAATGTTCTCCGAATCTTTCATTTTCAGGGCCAGGCCCCTACTTGTGGCCTTCGAGCTGAAAACCAGCAGGCCAGCAAAAGCAAGAGTTCAGCAGTAACCTTCACAGCCTAGCACTGGGCGAGAAAATAGGTCCCCGAGGGGTAATTTTTCCCTGGTGAGAAAGTTCTCATTTTTAGTTTAAAAAAAAAAAAAAAATGTTGTGGGTGATCGGCAAAAGGTTATTTTTTCCCATAAAAAATTGAAAAAGGCTATTTTTAAGGGAAAAAAACCCCGACCCTCTTAATAAAACTGTTGGTTCTTTTCTTGAAGAAACCAATTTTGTGTGTGTGCTATTGTATTGTTAGTTGGCTGGTTGGTTTTTTAATACATTTGGTGGCAAATTTTCCGTATCCTTGATTATTCTCATCACCAAAAACCCCGCTAGGGATCAGGGAAAGAGATTTGCCAGCTTTTTTGAATATCTGCATGCAAATGCAGACTCTTACATAGAAGTTTGGAGAAGAGTGAAGGAAATACTCCACAGCTCAGTCTCCAGACGGCACAAAAGTGCCATTTGGAGAATTAGTCCTCTCTTAACTGCCTTGTCAGCAGCTAAGCTCACATGTGGATCCGGACACGGGCCCGTAGTCCTGCTCCCCTCTTCTGGAAGCGTGGTGGAAGCCTGCCAGAGCAGGTGAGCCCCCCGAAGGGAACCGTAGGCTCTGACCAGCACCCGGGAGCCTGCGCCTTGCAAGCGGGCGGCCCATGCCACAAGGGTCCTGGCCGAATGGAGCAAATTCACGGAGATTCGGAGAAACCAGAATGCGCGTGGAGTGTTGACTCAGCATTTCTGGGCTCAGCTCGCACCCTGAATCACGTTTTCCACTGGTGCTCACAGCCACCTCTGTAACCCAGCACAGAGCAAGGACAGACCCAAAGCCCTATGCGGTGGTTTTCTCTGGGCCTTATTTCTCTTAAAAGAAAAAAATCAAAATAATAATAATAATAACAATAAAAGGAAAGAAAACAAAAAGGCTTTAGGAAGGAATAAACAGGGATCTTTGAGAGCTTGTCTTGCCCAGGAGCCTTGGGGAAAGAAATTCTCCGTATTCTTTGGGACACTCAGTCTGTTGCTTGTGCTTTCTCTCCACGATGGGGAGCCTCCTTCTCTCCTGCCTCCCATTCTATACGCCCTTCGGTTTTATTTTGCTCTTGGTTTTCCCATTCTTTTGCTGTATGTTCAGTTTGCAGTTCTGTTTTGTTTTGGCTTGCCTTAAAAAAAAAAAACAAAACCAAAAAACTGGAATCCCATGGAACAAACTGTGTCGACCATCCTTCCCAGGGCCCAGGGGGCCTCAGGGCTCAGCACCCTCCCATCAGCATCTTCTGCGGATGGCTTGTTGACCCCGAGATCTGTACAAATGCGATGTTTGCTTTCCAAGCGAGATGCCCACAGCTTTCTTGCCGACACTCCCGGAAGCCGGGAAGATGTTTTCTGCTGTGAGCCCCCAGCCCAGCCCCAGCCACCACCCTTCCCGTCCAGGTACACTCGTCATTGGAAAGCAAAGCGACCATTTGTTTGTAATCTCATCAATGATTTTGAAAAGCACCAAAAACAAAGAAATTGCCGCTCCAAAAATAACTGCTGGGCGGAGCTTCTCCTGCCCTCCTCCTGCCTGGTCTCTCTCCATGACCCCTATAGAGACCGTTAGGGTAGGAGTGGCCCCCGGGGCAGTAACAGCCCCTTTCTGACTGCTAACTCGGCTCTCCGAGAAGGAGCAGTCTGAGGTTTTGGTTTGGTTTTGCAAGCTGAAAAGTTCTAGAGAATTCCCTTTTTTTTTTTTTTTTTTTAAATACTGCAGCGAGTCCCCTCTTGGGTAAACGTCACCAGGTGTAAGCTCCGGAAATGGCCTGAAGTGATAAGCACATCCAAGCCCATCTCCTCCCCGAACATGTATTCATTGTCAGGCAGGGGCTCCAAGACTCTCCCTGACGGAGATCCTGCCTGGGCCGTTTCCCAGCTCCATAATCCACTCGTCGATTCTGCACGAGCCCCTAATTTTTCTCTCACCTCACAAGTCAGAGGAACCCTGGGCCCCGACAGATTTCTCCCCAGGCCTAAGTCAGACTGGAGCTTCCAGCTCCTGTGTCCCCAGACGGAGGAAGTGGAGACAAGCCGTTCCCCCCACACCACCGTCTCCCACCGGGCTTTCCCCGGGCCTTTGTTCAGGACGGGACAGAGGGTGCCCGCGTGAGCAGAGTATCTCAGAACTCAGTACTCCTGTTCTCTCTCCCCCACCCCCGCCCCCGCCCAGACGACCCCGTCACTACGGAACAGCCTCAGCCTAAACTTCCCAGCCAGCTGGTGATCGTCAGTGAAACAGAAGCAGACGCCCGGCCCGGCAAGAGCCTGGCGAGGAGCACAGACGTGGAGACAGCCAACCTGTCCCCCAGCCTCATCCCCGCCCGGCAGCCCACCATCTCCCTGCTCTGTGAGGACACTGCCGACACACTGAGCGTGGAGTCGCTGACCCTCGTCCCTCCTGTCGACTCCCACAGCCTCCGCACCCTCCCCGGCATCCCCCCACCACCTGTGACGCCCGCAGCGGGCACGGCGACGCCGGGCGAGGAGCCAGCGGGCCCTGCTGAGCACTGAGCGGGCGCCGGGTGGCCTCCCCGTGTGTGTGTGTGTGTGTGTGTGTGTGTGTGTGTGTGGCCCCGCCGGTAGGGACCCAGTACTGCTGACCCAGAGACACATCAGGAGCACCCCGGTCCCCGCGGCCCCGGAACCATCTCTGCACCCATTCCTGTGCTCCTTTGCTCCATTTTGAATTCCTGTTTCACTTGGCGCCTCTTGGGAGAGCAGGCTGGACCCGGTGGAGACACCCCAGTGAACCCAGGGGACGGGAGGAGGTTGGCCTCCCGGTCTCTGAGCCCGGTGACCCTGGGGTGGCAGGACCCCCGCACCCTCTCATCATCAGCCGGCCGCTCCGGTCTGGAAGCTCCTTGGCCGCCATGCCCGGTGTGCACAGAAGAAGCGGACCAAGTCACTTTGGGTAGGAATTTGTAGAGAAACAAACTTGGATAAGCATCTCCTTTGGATATTTATTTCCGCTTTCGGCAGCAGATGAAAAGCATTTATTTAAAAAGCGTGTATTTAAAAAAAAAAAAAAGTCCAAAAAAAAAAAAAAATCCTCAACCCTGAGGTTTGGCGTCATGTTAGACATGCGATGTTACTGTTAAGATTTCATTTTCGTCTTCCCTTGAACTTCCCAGCGTTTTGTTCTAAAGTTCTCAGTCTGGCTTTCTCCGTTTTCTTATTTCTCTATGACTCGCTAACTCCGCAAGCCTGTGGAATGATTCAAGGACCTTCCTGGAAAGTTTAGATTATTTTTTCAACAACAGTAAAGGAGACCCCACGTATTCTCAGGTACACACGGAGCTGAGAGGGCCAGAGGTTTCTCAGGCGTGGTAGCCACGGGGCCTTGCGTTTCCTGAAACGCCTGCCCGGGAAAGGGGCCGGTGCGGCCAGCTCCCCACTCAGGACCCATCCTTCGTCTCTCCGGACCGACACCAGTCAGGGCTGCTGCCCAGCTCCACCTTCAGATCTCGCCGTCTCTCTCTGTCTAGAAAGAACCGCTTGGGACCGTGCAGACTCCGGCCGTGCGGCCGGGATGGAAAGGAAAGGCTACGGAAGCTGTCCTGTGCGTGGCCCGTGTCCCCACCATGTGTGTTCGCCCAGGCGGGAGTGTGGGGAGACGCCCGCTGCGGGGTCGCGCCCCAGTTCGAGGAGCTGTCCAGGGAACTCCGGTCCACCGCCCTTCCTCCCGGCTGCCGCTGCAGAAACAAAAGCTTATTTTTAAAAATGAACCCCACCCCCCACCCCCACCCAGTGGCTTCTCCATTTGAGCTGGACGCGTGCAGGCCGGTTCCCCGACGTATCTGAGAAAGCGCCTACTTGGCCAGGTGCAGCCATGCAACCCTCACCTCTCTCTGGTCAGCGCTGAGACCCTCCAGAGTCTCCTCCTCTGTGCCCCGGGAGTCCCAGCACACATGGGCCCGGGTGTCGGGCGGCCTCGGGAGGCGCTCTGAGCCCTCACAGTCTACCTATTCAAGGACCGCGGGTCTCCCTGGCTTCCCTCATCCTGCTGGTGTAGAAGGGCCTGCCGAGGCCAGGTCTCCTCCTCCTGAAAGAAACACGGTGGTCCCGCAGAGGAGGGGCACGGTGCCCGTGGGGACGGGGCTCTCCATCATCAGAAGCCCTCTGGGTGGGTGTGCCCACCCCGCTTCAACAGGGAAGAGACCCAGCTCGGAAAAGGAGGCCATTCAGACAGTAATTCTGGGGGCCCCAGGAGGAGGGACAAGCCATGACCCATCAGCAGGGCCCCCCTCCCCCCCACCCAGGAGGGAAAGGCAGAAGGGATGGAAGGGGTCAGGGGAGGAGAAAGGGCATGTCAGCAGTCCTGTGTTCTATGTGATTTTTTGGTGGGACGTAAGAGCAGGCTGGCTCCCTGGTTTGGCAGGGGCTGTGGGGCAGAAGTAGAAGGCGAGTAACTTCCCAGCGTTATTGGGAAAAACAAGCCCATGCAGGTCCCCCGCCCCCCGCCCTGGGATCGCCAGCCTGCCACCAGAAATCCCATGGCTCCAAGTGGCTTTGTGGCCACCGAGCCCTGGAGGAGAGATGGGAGCACAGCATGCCTCGGGGGCCCTGCGGCAGCCTTGTCGGGGCCGGGAGACGGGAACACAGCCCAGCCTCCAGCAGCAGCTGAGCAAGGGTGTTGATTGCCAAGGGCAGGCCTCTCCCAGAGGCGGGCTTGCGATGTGGGTCCTGCGACCTCGGTGGGACACCTGTAGGTGTGGGGTGGGGACTTCCTTTAAGCAGGGGCTCCCAGGCACCTTGCTGGTGAGGGGGCGGCATACAGCTTTGTGCGAGGAGGTCTGGGGTCCAGAGGAGGTTGGCTCTGATGAAGGACCATCAGAGGGCTGGGTCTTGACCATCGTGGTGGCATTGGGCACGGCCGCGTCTTCAGGAGCACCCCGCAAGCCTAAGAGCGGGGTGCTCCCAGGCAGGCCAGCCCAGGCAGAGGGCACTTGGACCCCAGGGTCGGGCAGAGGGAGGCAGAGCGGGGAGTCCTGGCAGAGCAGGAGTGGGGACCACAAACCTTCTGGACTCCTCGGCAAGCCCACCCAGCCTACAATCTCCGTGTCCCTACAGAGAGAGGGGCCAGGCCCACCTGCCTCAAGTCCATTGGGCCCAGTGAGTTTGCCAAGCCAGGGGCAGGGCTCACCGCCTAAACCCCCAAACCTCAGCTGTGAAAGTTGCTGTGGAGAGAAGCATACATCCTTCCAGCTTAAGGGCCCGAGCGAGCCAGGGCACCTCTCCCTGAGGGTCGGACGGGGTGAGGCCAGGGGCTCCCCAGGACCAGCCCCAAAGCCACAGCAGGAATGCGGGGCAGATGAGGGGCCGGGATGCGGCCTGCCTCACTGCAGGCCTTTGCTCCCTTCTCCTCCCTCTGGCCTGTCTGCCCCCCCCCCATCCCCACCCCGCTCTCTGCAGAGGGCAGCCCCCCACCCAAACACCTGAATTAGCAAGGCCCCCAGGCGGGAGTGAAGGGACAGCCCTCGTTAAAGACATACACTAGATTTCCCTAAAGTCTCACGACGCACTGTTAGAAATAAAGGCACGGGGTGAACGGATTCTCATCTTTTCTAGATGCAATAAATAAGAAATATTTAATGTAGTCATGTTGACATTGGGCATAAACTATCAGGGTTCCTTATGTTCCTCTGAGGTGAAAATATGTAAATAATTCTCGGCCCAAGGCGGAGCAGGGCTTGAGAAACCTCCCGCTTCTGGGCCAAGGGACCGTTCCAGGGAAGAACCTGCTGTCGCCAGCGTGACTCATGCTTGGTGGGCTCCCAACACGAGGGTGGAAATGAAAACTGGAACTTCCTGGTAAATTTGAACTTGGCAATAAAACAGAAGAAGTTACCAAGAACGTGGCTGCTCCGTGGTGCTGCGGTGGCGAGGCCGTGACCCTGCAAAGGGGGAAGGTTCTCTGCGGCCTGACCCCCTTGGCCCGTTGCGGCTGCGTGGTGGGGGTGTGGCAGCTGGGGGCCCTCCCCGCCCCCACCCTGGCCAGGTATTCCCCGGTTCCCGAGAGGGAGCTGGCCGCATTCAGGCGGTGCTCCGGGCCCAGCCGGGCGCAATGAGATTGGCCCGTGCTGTCGGCAGGAGGCTCTCCCTCCACGCCTCTGGTTCTGCATCTGTGGAATGGGGCCATTACGGCCCTACCTCATAGGACGAGCTTGGGGAGCCTCTCTGTCACCACTTGCACGTGTCACTGGCCACGGGAAGCAGGAAGTGCTCCCCACCGAGGACAGAGTCTGCTGAAGTCAGCCCCGGGACAGGCCCCGTTCCAGAAGACTGTGTGCACCAGTGTGAGCTCTGGGGATGGGTTCGCAGGCTCTCCAGCTTAAACCTGGCTCAGAAACAGCCGGGACCTTCTGGGCCATGAGGTAAAACTCGAAGTGACCCCAGAATATAAACGGTCACACCCCCCCCCCCTTTGTGTCGAGGGTTGCAGCATCTCTGGTCGAAGGTGACCACTGTTGCTGAGGGCGTGGCTTAGCTCCTAGGAAGCCTGCCCACGAGGCTGGGGCTGCAAAGGCATGGGGTTCCCTGGGTCGAGGCTGGATCGTGCCCTGCACCGTGGCCTGCTGGGTGCCCGGTGCCGGGCCACACCTGGCCTGCGGCCTCAGCCATCCCCATGGTAGCCCTGCCTGGCAGGCACACGGTCACTCATGTGTTTCGATGACTTCGGTTTAGGAAAAGGAACTTGCTGGAAGGATACTCCCAGAAAAGGGGGAAGACAGGCCTCAGGGTGGGTGGAACTGGGGATAGCAGCTACTGGGGGACTCCCTTAAGAGGGTGTCTCTCGGCCAGCCAAGGGCCAGGCCCCCGCGTTGTGGAGACCGGCACCGGGAGTGAGCGGTGAGGGGCCGGTGCCAGCCAGGGCCCCTCCACAGCACAGCACTGCTTTCACCCATGTGAAGAAACGGAGGCCCAGTGGGGCTCAGCACCCTTCCCAAGGACCCTGGAGCACAAGCCCAGGCCTGTGTGCTTTGTGCTGCCCACGCACTCTGAGACCCTGGCTGCCGGGCCAAGTGTCTTTGGGCTGTTTATAGGAAGAAGGAGTTGAGGCAGTAGTTCTTGGATGAATGGGTGCTGGAACCATCTGGCACACTTGTCCACTGTCACGACCCCAGACCTAGTCAGCGGGACCCCGAGGTGCTGTCTGGCTGAAGGCCCTTTGCACGGTGCACATGGGTACAGAGAGGTGGCTCTTTCCTCCTCTGCCTCCTGGCTCTTAGGGAGATGCCAGCTTCTCGTCAGGAGGCAGAATCTAGAACCAGACTCTGGCGCTCACCAGCCTTGTGGCCACGGCCAGGTCACCTCTCTGCTTGGGTTTCCTCGTCTGCAAAGACAGGAGCCCGCCTCGTGGGTTGTTAGGCCGGAGGGAGTCACACAGGCCAAGTGCAGGCGGCCTGGGGGTCTGGGGGGCTCTGGGCATGACGCCCTCGGTGGCAGCTTCCCCCACCGCCTTCCCAGCCCAGGCTCAAACCCCGGGAGAGGCCTGGGTCTCGTTTGGGGGCCTGGGGCCAGCCACTTGGCTCTCCCAGTCTCTGGTTCTTGTCTGTAAGGCAGCTGGGGAGCGCCCTCAGCAGAGGCTTCACCCAGAGCATTGGGGGCCCTCTGGCACGAAGTGGCCCAGCGTCCCCGGGGGGAGGGGGGGGGGCAGGGGGTCTGCCCTGGTGGAGGTGCCCAGCAGGCCTGTCCCTGCATCTCCCGGTGCCACCTGGAACGTGGAAAGGCAGGGAAGCCACGGGCGGGCAGCATGCTGCCCTTGAGCCCTGCACTCAGGGAAGATGGCTGCTCGGCGGCCGCCTGCTGGAAACCCCCTTCCCCTCCTGTCCTCACGCCCCGTGGCGCCTCAGAGCCGTGGGAAAAAACCTTCAACATCTGAAGCGCTCCTCTCCGAAGGAAGATAGGTCTGAATCACCAAGACGGGAACACACGGGGCTTCCCAGGAATTTACTCTCGAGTGTGCGGACAGGCAGCGTGAGCCCTCCCGTGCCCTTGAGACACCTCACCCGCCCCAAACCCCGGTGCCAAGGCCCTGGGCCCACCCTGCTCCCAGGCCACACGTCACGCAGCTCGGCCCGATTTCCCTCCAGGACAGCGGCCTGTGCCCCCCGGAACACACACACACACCTGACACCCGAACGTCGCTTCAGCTCCGCACTAACCTTATCCTTCCAGCGTAGTAAAACCTCGGATGGCAAGCACCTTGTTCTGTGAGCCTTCTGCAAGACGAGCACACGTTTCCAACAAACTTTAACTTGATCAACGAGGGACATCTTGCCATGCGAGCAGCACGGGACACTGAGCGTCACATGGTCACAACCGATCACAATTCGATTTGATACTCGATGTGATTCAACCGTTCACAATTCGATCTGAGTGCTTCGGATGACAGGCATGTTTCTGGAGCAAATCATGCCTGCAAACCAAGGTTTTACTGTATTTAAAAGGGACTGACTTCACCCCTGGGAACAAGACACAAAACCAATACCACTCACTGTATGTGTTTCCTGGGGCCATCGTAACAAATGACCACAATTCGGTGGCTGCAAACAACAGAGAGGTCCTTACACGATTCTAGAGACCGGAGGTCTGAAATCAAGGGGTCATGTGGGCTGACTTCCTCTGGGGGCTCAGAGGGAGAGGCCGTTCCCTACCTCCCTCCTGGCTTCGAATGTTGCTGGCGTTCCCAGTGTTCATGACGTATGGCCGCCTCGCTCCAGTCTCTGCCTCTGTCTCCACGCTGTCCTTCCTTTGTCCCTCAGTGTCAAGCCCCCTTTCTCTTACGAGGACACCAGTTGCTCGATTTAGGACCCTGTCTGATCCAGGATGATCTCACCTAGAGATGCTTAACTTCTTAACATATACAAGGACACTGTTTCCAAGTAAGGTCATGTCCCCAGGTACTGGGGGGTAGGATGTGGACATATCTTTTGGGGGTGGGAGGTGACCATTCAACCCACTATATTTGCCAGAAATTCAAGATAACATACAAGTAAATACAATAAGCAAAAACATGATTCCTTTTTTTTTTTTTTCATTTTTATTTCTTTTCAGAAGAGAGCATGCACAACCAGGGGAGGGGAGAGTGAGAGAGTGAGAGAGAGACAGAGGGAGAATCTTAAGCAGGCTTCATGCTGAGTGTGGAGCCCAATGTGGGGGCTCAGTCCCACGACCCTGGGATCGTGACTTGAGCCAAAATCAAGAGACACTCAACTGATTGAGCCACCCAGGTGCCCCTCCATATGATTACATTTTAACCACCTCCCATTACCTACTTTGGGCTCTGAGCCCAAGGCCCACCCTCTCTCTGTATGCAGGGCGACCAGCTCATGTTAGGGACCTCCTAGCACCCAACCAAGGCTTTCTCTTTGACAGGATCAGAAGAGCTGATCAAAGAGAGGCAGAACCTTACTCTGGGACTCTGTTACTGAAGTCAGTGCCCTTGTACCCCTTAACATCATCTCCGGGCCACCAGATCGAAGATGCTGCCGTGGCATACACAGACCACTGGTCACAGTGTGGCTCCAACCAGGGTTGGTTGATTGGCTGTTTTTTTTATCTTCCTTTTCCAGTAGACTCACCTAGAGGCAAGGATTATGTCTTGTTTGACCCAGTCTCCCTGAGGCTGAATACAGGGCACGCTGTGGGCTGTCTATGAACGTGCGTTGGATGGATGGATGGATGGATGGATGGATGGATGGAGCCATTCTTGGACACAGTCCCAAAATCGCAAAGCCAGGGACCTTTGAAAGAATCTGCCAGGGCCAGCTGACAAGGACAGGAGCGTTTGAGGACTCTACTTTGCCACCATTGGAAGTTGTGTCCCCCGGCCCTCCCCAGGTGCCTGAGCTGCCAACCCTGCCTCCACTGAAGCCCCTCGCAGGACCGATGGCTTCGGAGCCAGCAGACCGGTCTCAGCCCCTCGGCCCTGAGCGCGTGGTTGAACCCGGGACCCTCCCTGGCAGGGACCTTAGCTGTATAGTGGGGACAGGGAAGCCAAGCACTCAGCACCCGGCCTAGAGTCACCTGGCCCGAGGTCCCCACCAGCAGCCGAGCTGGAGTCAAAGAGGAGCTTTGGAAAACAGCTGATGGCCCTGCCCTTCCCAGGGAGCCAGCGCCTCTGGGGTGTGGCCGAGCCCTGGATTCCCTCTGAGGCCCCAAGGCGACTCTGGAGGGCAGTCAAGATGAGAACGAGCCTTGGCCACGCTCCGTCCCTTACCGCAGCCACGTCCAGAAGACCCGAGCTCTTTTCCCAGGATAGGCCCTCCTCTGGTCACCCACGCCACAGCAGCCTCGTCAGCTGTCCCCTGCTTTCTTCCACCAGTGTCCACCTGTTTCCTTCCTGGCACTTGTCACACCCTGAGCTATTTCTGTTTCTGTTATTCCAAGTCCCATTGTTCCATTGTTCTAGTGTGCGGAACGCTGAGAACAGAGCCAGAGGTAAGGACATGGCTGGCAGCTGGCTTTTCGGTGCGTGATCCCTGGAAGCAGGGGTGGGAGCCGGGCTGGAGCGACAGAAGGGCAGAGAAGGCAGTGGGGAGGCTGGCGAACGAGGTGCGGCCGGACTGGTCACCGCTGCGGGGAACTGGCGCCCAGGCCCCGCCGTGGACCCCGTGCAGAAGCTCACAGAACGACCTCAGAGAGGACAGGAGGTCAGCGCCTATCCACTGACGCTCCCGCCCTGTTGGCTGAACTCGTTCCAGGGTGAGAGTGGCCCGGCTTCCCCCAGCCGCCCTGCGTGGGAGCCCATGTGGCCCCCCGGTCAGCCCTGCTTTGCCCCGAAGATCGGATGCCCGAGGTAGGGAGCTGGCGGGCCGGGGGGCCTGGCCTCCGAGGCCGACGCGGGGAGGTGTTCCTGGGCCCCAGACATCGTCTGCGCCGGTTAAACCCGGGGTTGCAAACTGGTGACTCACCACCTGATGCAGCCTACCCGCGTGTTGTGTGTGACCTGCGCGGGCGCTTAAAGAAGCACCGAACCGTCATTTTCGAAATGGAGATCTCCAATAAATACCTAGATTCGTGGCTTCTCTCGAAAAATCAAATCTGGGGACCACGGGCCCCCATTCCAAACTGGGCTCAGCCATGGTTACCGGTGGCCACAGAGTGATTTTTTTCTTTGCCCCACCCCGAGTGTGCAACCCCTGTGTCAGGCCCGGGGAGCCCAGCCCTCCCCGTCTGTCTGCCCACCGTCCTGTCCCCTGATTTGCTGGACGAGCCAATCCATATGGGACCCATCCAGCGCCTGGGAGTAAACTGAGGCCATCCTCTGGGGTCTCCCCCCTCCCCGAGAAATACTCCATGGCTACCGTTGGTCTTTCACTTTCTCTTGTTCTGCTTCCCTCCGGGCCGGCCCCCAAAAATGTCAGTGACAGCAAAAACATGAGGGCACACCGCCACAGGAATGTCCTCTGGGGACTCACTCTTTCTTCGGCTGTTTCTCCTTCTTGTTCTTCATTGAGGTGAAATTCACACAATGTGGAATGGATCATGTTCGGGGCGCCTGGGGGGCTCCGTCGGTTAAGCCTCCGACTTCGATTCAGGTCACCATCTCACAGTTCGTGGGTTCGAGCCCTGTGTCGGGCTCTGTGCTGACAGCTCAGACCTGCCTGGAGCCTGCTTTGGATTCTGTGTCTCCCGCTCTCTCTGCCCCTCCCCCCTCTCAAAAATAAACATTAAAAAAAAGAGAGTCAGGTTCAAGCGAACAACTCCTCGGCTTCAGGTTCGTTCACTGTGGGGTGTCACCACCACCTGTATCTAGTTGGACAGTGTTTTCCTCACCCCGAAAGGAAACCCCAGGCCCACTCAGCAGCCACTCCCCTCCCTGCCTACCCCCTCCCCGCCCCCCACCCCTCAGACCTTCCTGCCCCTACGGGCTGGCCTGGTCAGTTTCCTGCAGGGGACGTCGTGCAGTATGTGACCTTCTGTGACCGGCTCTTTCCACGTTGTAGCCCGTGTCAGCATCTCAGCCCCTGCCAGACTGAGCAGGACACGGTTATATGGATGGTACACTTGTCGTTATGCATTGTCTCCTGATGGCCGCTGGCTAGTGTCACCCTTTTGGAGACTGAATAGCACTGCTGTGGAAAGGAGTGCACCTGTCTCTCCTCCTTCGGCTTTTGAAGTCCGGTTTGATTCGGAAGCATTTTATTTTTTTGTTTTATTTATTTTGAGACCGAGAAAGAGCATGCACCTGAGCAGGGGAGGGGCAGAGAGAGAGAGGGAGGGAGGGAGGGAGAGAATCCCAAGCAGGCTCTGCATTGTCGGCACAGAGCCCGACGTGGGGCTTGAACTCACCAACAGTGAGATTATGACCTGAGCTCAGACACTCAACTGGCTGAGCCACCCAGGGGCCCCCGATGTGTTCAATTTTTGTCTTTTTCTCCATTGCACTGATTTGCCAACGAATTGCACAGCTTTGGTGACAATATGGCAAAGTACAGAAAAATCGTGTTTTCCATCGTCTTCCCACGAAGGGACCACCCCCTGGTGGGATGCTGGCAGAGTCCCTTCCGGGCTTTTTTCTATGCCTTTTAGCGATTGAAATAATACAGTGGGTGTAACCTCACATCCTGCTTTTAACACTTAGCCCCCCTGGTGTCAGCGTTTCCCCGTGTTACTGGAAGCTCCATTTCCAAAGAACGTCAAAGCAGTGGTGCTGGATGTTGCTTCCACTTTCATCGGTTTGAATCACCCTGCCGTGAACATCTTGATACACAAGCCCTTGTCCGCATTTTGTATCATCAGTCCCTACAAGACCTTCTGAGCATGGGGATCACCAGGTCGTGGAAGCAGAAATCACTTTGAGGCTCTGGCTGCAAACCTTCCAAAAAGGCCGGAGCATTGGCGCCCCCGGCGGCAAGGTGCCATTTCACCCGCAGCATCCCCAGCACTGAGTGTTGTCTGTTTTAAGGGTTTTTTTGGTTTTTGGTTTTTGGGTTTTCTTGAGAGATCGAGAGAGAGAGATCGAGAGAGAGAGAGAGAGAAACAGAATCTGAAGCAGGCTCCAGGCTGTCCCTCGGCCCCGACACGGGGCTCGAACTCACGAGCCGAGAGATCGTGACCTGTGCCGAAGTCGGACGCTTAACCGACGGAGCCCCCCGGGCGCCCCAGGTGCCGTCAGTTTTGACATCCTTCCCACTCACCAGCAGCTCAGAGCTCACCTCCTCTGTGGAGCTTCCTTGGCGTTCCCCTCTCCATCCTTCACATCCCTGGGGCCGGTCGCCACTCCCCACCCCCCCACCACCTGCCCCTAGTCGGTCCCGCCGTGGTTGATTCTGGCCATACCATTTGCAAGTCTGGTGCAGCCAGGGGCAGAATCTCTGAGGCACATGAGCCCCCACCCACCCAGCCTCCCGGCCCCAGGGGGCCAGCACATTTTGAGCCTCTCTCAGGTGCTGAGAAGCTCCCCCCAACAACCTATAAGGTTGGCACTATGCTCTTTTACAGACAGGCAACTGAGAGACCCAGCCCAGAGAAGCTGCCTGACTTGCCCAGGGTCACACAGCTGCTAAGTGGTGGTGCACCACCCCAGCAACGACGTCCTGCAGGCCAAGCCCAGCTAAGTGATTCACACCCCCGATCTCAGTTTACCCTCCCCAAACCTTACCACGCTGCTCTCATGATTATCCTCATTTTACAGATGAGGAACCCAAAGTCCAAGGTCATCCAGCCGAGAAGTGTTGGAGTCGAGTCTGCCTCTAAGAGAGCAAGGCCGGAAGTCCCCACCCCCCCACCCCACCCCTGCCCACGTCCCCTGGGCCTGAGCTGGGCCTCACCAGCTCCAGCTGCTGGGGCAGGGAATACCCCCCCCCCCCGCCCCGTTCTCCTGCTCAGAGAATTCACAGGAACCATTTGCAACCTGGCCCTATCTCACTCCTTTCTCGAGAACCTGCTTATCTCCCTCGCTTTATCAACTCCGGGTTTCTTGCCAATCTGCCCCAGGTGGGAACAGTCCTTTGGGGTACCTGCTGCCCAAATCCCTCAGGAACTGTCCCCTCTGCCTGGCCTTGGTGGCACCTGTCACCAAGAAGAGGTGACTGCAAAGCCCCCCTGCCCTCCGGCCTCTCCCTGGGAGGCCCCAGTGGGCAGGGAGGGAGATTTCACTTTGTCCGCCGCTTGAACTTACATTCAGCAAGCACTGATTGAGCACCTACTGCGTTCCAGGCCCTGGGGAGGCAGCAGTGAACGAGTTGGACCAAAAGCTCCATGCCCCGTGGAGCTGACCTCCCAGCAGGGGCAGGCAGGCGAGAAAGGAAATAAATAAATACATACATAAATTCCGCCAGACCCAGCAAGCCCTGAGTGCACAGGGAAATACTGATAGAGCTGGGGATTAGGGTTGGGCCAGCCAGTGAGGAGAGGAAGGGGCTGCAGGGTTTTTTTGTTTCCTAACGTTTATTTTTGAGACAGAAACAGAGTGGGGGGGGGGGGGGGGGGGGGCAGAGAGGGAGGGGGACGCAGAATCCGAAGCAGGCTCCATGCTCCGAGCTGTCAGCACAGAGCCCGACGCGGGGCTCAAACTCACGAGTCGCGAGATCATGACCTGAGCCCATGTCAGATGGTTAACCGACTGAGCCACCCAAGTGCCCCGCGGGGGGCTGCGGTTTTAAACAGGGATATCAGGGAAGGTTGTGCCAAGAAAGGAGGTAGGGAAGGGATGTCTGAGGGTAAGAGTATCCCAGGTGGGGGGAAAGGCCGGTGCAAAGGCCCTGGGGCATGTTGGAGGGACTGTGGGTGCTGGGTGGCTGGAGAGGGGCGAGGGATGGAGACAGAGATGATGGGACAGATCTGGGGTCCTGGGAGGCCACGAGGGGACGAGGACTTTTCTCTGGCTGGGGGCGGGGGGGGCGTGTAGCCCTGGGAGGACTCTGACGAGAGGGGGGCCATGTCATGACCTGGGTTTTAACAGGACCACCCAGGTTGCTGCTTGGAGGTCACAAATCAGGGTGAGATGAGGCCCGAGGCCAATTAGGGGGCAGTTGCCGGAAGTCAAGCTCACCAATGTGACAGGTCCCTGTAGCTTTGCCGCGAGGGCTCTCCACACGCACACACACGCACATACACACGCGCACACACACACACACACACACACACGTGCTGACACGTGCATGCATAGAGACCTTGGGCTCGGACGGACCCAGGCTCACCTCCTGGCTCCAAAATCAACTTTCTGTGTGACCAAGGGCAGTGCCTTCCCGCCTCTGAGCCTCGGGGTCTCCTCCTGGCAAGTGCAAGTTCAGACGTCTTCCCACGGCGCCAGAGGGCAAGCCTGGCACTCCGGCGGGGGAGGGGCGGCGAGGGGCTGCCCCCCCCCCCCCGCGGTGCTCGCACACCGACCCTCTGCTCCGCGAAGTGCTGAACGATGGCCAAGGAACGGGTGTCATGGGTCTCCGACTCCGGGGGGGCCCCCGGCTGCTGCGTAACCTCAGACCACAGGGCCGGGAGCCACCCCGTCCATCTCTGCCCTCGGGCAAAAAGCACGTGTCCACTGAGTGCTTCTCTGTCTTTGATAGACTTTTAGACATTGGCCGCGCGCCGTCTTCCCTTCAACAGGCAGCCTCTGCAGCCAGAGTGACTATTTCCTTGGGTTTTCCCTGCACGTACTTTCTTTCAGTCCCCACCAGGCAGGCCAGACCAGTGTTCCACATGTGGCAATAGTGTGAAATGTCCTTTTCAGTTAAAATCAGCCTTTCAAAGTGTTGGGTTTAAAATAAATGTGTTGGGGCATCTCGGTGGCTCCGTCGGTTAAGCGTCCAGCTCTTGATTTCTGCCCAGGTCACGATCCCGCTTTTCGGCAGTTCGAGCTCCGCGTCGGGCTGCTTGGGATTCTGTCTCCTTCTCTCTCTGCCCCTCCTCCATTCGTTCTCGTTCTGTCTCTCTCTCTCAAAATAAATAAATAAATAAACTTAAAGATAAAAAAAAAAAAATAGGGGCGCCTGGGTGGCTCATCGGTTAAGCGTCTGACTTCAGCCCTGGTCGTGATCTCGCGGTTCATGAGTTCGAGCCCCGCGTCGGGATCTGTGCTGACGGCTCGGAGCCTGGAGCCTGCTTCGGGTTCTGTGTCTCCCTCTCTCTCTGACCCTCCCCTGTTCAGGCTCTGTCTCTCTCTGTCTCATTAAAAAAAAAAAAAATTAAAAATAAATAAAATGAATTTGTCAACCTCACAACAGGATACCACATCACACCTGTAGGCATTGCTGTCATCACAAAGACGAGACATCAAGTGCTGGCAAGGGTGTGGGGCAAAGGGACCCCGGTGCACCGCTGTAGGAATGTAAACCGGTAGGGGCACCATGGAAAAGACCACGGAGCGTCCTCGAAAATTTACACGGAAAACCACCCCATGATCCGGCAACCCCACTTCTGGGTGTTTATCCAGAGAAAATGCGATCGCTGTGTCAGAACGATCCCTGCCTGCCCAACGGTCCCCGCGGCGTTATTCCCAAGACACGGAAGCAACCTAAGTGACCACCGATGGGTCGGTGGGGGAGGAAAATGCATTCCCTACACACCATGCCGTAAAAAAAAAAAAGAAAAGAAATCCTGCTGTGTGTGACAACCCGGATGAACCTAGAGAGTCAGACAGGGGAAGACAAATACTGTACGATGTCCCCTGTCGAAAAGAGAAGAACGCTCAACAGAGATCAAATCTGTGGTTGGAGGGGAAAGACGCGAGAGCACCCCGGCTCAGCCGGGGAAGGGAGGAGGGTGTGGGGTCGCAGCAGCCCCCCCAAAAATGGAGGGACACAGCTGACAGCAGAGGAGGCCGGTGTCCTGCTTCTCGGCGGGCAGAACCTCGGGGCGACCCGGAGGCGGCCACGGCCGTGGCCTTGAGACCCACGTGAACTGATGGAGCCTCCCCGGGGCAGCTCTGTGCATCAGCGCAGAGGGGACAGATGACATCTACTCACATCTCGCGAGTCAAAGCAAGGCCCCGGAGCAGGAGGAGAGGAGAGCCAGGGGCCCCGAGTGACGTCTCCCGTGCCCCAGGGGAGCCCGCTGCCCGGAGTGAACACCACAGCTGGACAGATAGATGCCACCTGGACAGGACGCCCAGGGCTGGGTGGGGACGGGGCGGGGCGGGGCCCATCAGAGTCACAGAAGGTACTGTCTCCCCAGGTTGTTAGCCCCGGGAAAGGGGACAGCGTGGGGAAGAACCCAACACAAGGCGCCCTGGGAGAGTTAGCCTGAAGGAGAGACTGCATTTGCGCCCTGAGAGGCTGGCGAGCGAGAAGAGAAGGTTCTCTGCCATCCGGGTTGCACCCATAATCCCAGTCAGCATCCGCAGCCCGCACCGCTGCCTGGCCCTGTCCCAGCGTTGAGCCCACGATGGCTCCTTCCCTCCTCCTCCCGACCCTGTGGGGAGGCCCTGCCATTTCCCCATGTCACAGAGGAGGAAACCGAGGCCCAGAGAGGTTAACATAAGAATCCGCCAAGCACCTTCCTACCGGGCCTCTCCCTCTCACCAAGTGGGAGCTGTTACCCGGCCCATTGTACAGACGGGCAAGCCAAGGGCCAGAGGGGGACGGCAACCAGCCCGAGGGCCCCGAGCTGCTCAGGGCAGAGCAGGGACCGGGACCCAGTCCTTCTGCCCTCAGAGCCCAGGATCTCACCCCGTGAACGCACGTCCTCGCTGGCAAAACCGGGATTCTCAGTGCTGCCGTCCAGGTAGCCCTGGGACAGGGAGTGGCCCAGCCGGGGCGGGGGGGAGCCGTGATGGGCGGGACCTTGCCCGCCGCTTTGAAGGAAGCCTGTTCCTAGAAGGAAGGGCCACGCCAATGTTTACCTGCTGGGCACCGGTTCCAGTGGATCCTGGCAGGCCCCGACACGCGTCCACCTCTGGGGACGGAGGGAGTGGTCAGGCAGCCTCGGGCAGGGCTCCTGCGGGTCCCGGCCCTCTGCCTGGCACCCGGGATGTGGGTAGAGCAGGAGGCGTGGACCTCTGCTGGCCACACCAAGCAGGCTCCTCGTACCCCTCTCTGTGCCTCAGTTTCTCCATCTGGTTCGTGGACACAGCCGCTTTCCTGGAACCGTGTAAATCACATGAAGTCCAGCGTGGGGCTGGCAGGGCCGTTCCAAGGAGGCTCGACTTTACCCTGAAGCCCTTGGGGGGGAAGGTGGTTAGGGGGATAAAGTAAAATAAATACGACTAATTTTAATTTTTTTTAATGTTTGTTTATTTTGGGAGAGAGAGAGAGCAGGGGAGGGGCAGAGAGAGAGGTAGAGAGAAAGTCCCAAGCAGGCTCCGTGCCTCGAGATCATGACCGGAGCCAACATCGAGAGTCAGATGCTCAACTGAATGAGCCCACCCGGGTGGCCCTAGGACTAATTTTAAAATAGATATTGTTAAGCTTAAAAGAAAGAAAGGGAAATCCCAGGACCCAGGGATAAAGAAGGAATTCAAGGGGTGCCTCTCAAAATAAATAAACTTTAATGAAAAAAAAAGGAATTCAAGGTAAAGTGGACACGACCTAAAAGTGAGCTTTTCTGGAACGGAACGTGGAGGGGGCAGGAACAGGGCACCAGCATGAAGGCAGGACTTCGAAGAGCTCGCCCTCCAGGAAAGGGGGCTCCGCTCTGCCCACTGGCCTGGGGACGCAGTGCACCCTAGGGAGGGGACGTCTCTGGGGAGAAACTGAGTCTAGGACACGCAGGGCAGGGCCGGGGCAGGCGGCCCGGGATCTGGATCGGTACCACCCGGGTTTGCTGCCATGTCGAGTCCGAGCGCCGCTAGGAAAACCCACGTCCCGCTGGTGAACCCCATGGAGTACCAGCCAACGCCAACCCGACAGGGTCCCGTGGGGAAACTTCCCACCCTGAGGCAGGGGTGCCCCGAATCTCCCCGCTCGAGGCGAGCTCCCCGTGACCCTTAGAAGCTGCCAGAGAAACCGCACCTTGCAGGAGGACCCTCCCCTGGGTGGTCTCTACTAGAGGGTTCGGCCGCTCTGCCATCTGCTGTGGGGTTGTCGATCTACATCACAGCCACACCCCTGCCGCCGACCCGTCTGTCTACACCCCCGGACCCTGGGAAGCCCCTGCTGCTCCCCAGTGCCTCGTGGGGGTGTGGGCTTGGTTCTGAGTTTAAGGAAGGGCTGAGTGTTTCACCTGGGTCTTGGGCACGTGCAGAGGAGAGACAGCTGGAACACTGGAAGTTTCTGGAAGTTCTCCGGGAACTGGAGGGAAGCTGCTGGACTTCCTGCGGGTGGGAGGGAAAGCAGGTTTGGCGGGGGGGAGGGAGCCTCGAGGGACGGTTGGCCTTCATGAAGCAAATCTCCAAGAGCGGAGCATGAGGAAGCCTGTGAGGGTCCCAGGGGTGCGGTGGCCCCCTGGGGTCACAGCAGTCACCTGGGGGCATGGCAGTCACCCCAGCCATCCACGCGCATGGCGGTCACCCCAGCCATCCACGCGCATGGCGGCCACCCGGGGGCACAGCGGTCTTTCTGGCGGCGGGGGGGCTCAGTGGCCACCCAGGGTCACGGGAGTCACCTGGGGTCGCGGTGGTCACCGGGGTCGCAGCAGTCACCCAGGGTCACAGCAGCCACCTAGGTCCCAGCCCTCACATGTCACAGGGTCTGAGTCAAGGCGGACCCAGTCACGGCTTCCCTTTTCACACGAGCTGGGTTGAGCTGCCCTCCGGCTGTTACAGAGGGGCGTCCCCAACCCAGCAGGGACGGTGGCCTCCATCGTCCTGTCTGTATAAAGGGGGCAATGACAGCCCTCCTCCTGGGCCCTGGGGGGCCTGCCCTTGGCACGGCAGCTGCCCGGAGCACGGCGCACAGAAGGCTTGCTGGCCTTATTACTGATGAATGAACGGCCGGCCCAGCTGATGAGTCGCCTGAATGAGCCGCTTCGATTGATCCAACTCCGTGAATGGACGGCGAGAAACGTGAATCAATGGCAAAAGGGGCAGTACCCGCCTCCCGGCCCTGCGGAGACGGGGCGGGCGGCCAGCCCCGAGTCGAAGGAGGAGGTCAGAGGCCAGGCTGGTGCTCCCCGCTCACCGTGACTCTCCGCTTAATCACCCCCACCACGGGGAACACACCAAGGGACCGAGCAGGATCTCCCCTGAGTCACCTTCCCTGCGGGTGGCCTCGGGGCCTCCAACTCACAGGGTCCCCTCCCAGCCCTTCCCGGCCCCACCGTACCATGAATCAGGGCTGTTCGGGAGAAATGAGAATTGAAGACGCGGCAAGGAGTGTCTGGCCCACGTCAGGGGCCTCGCGGATCCCTGGGGGGCTCTGGCCGAGCTTCTGGGCGCTGAGGTCCCACCCCACAGTCAGCCCCACCCACCGCAATAAACGTAGCCAGGCACCCAACCGAGGGCGCTGCTCTCTTCCGCGGTCAGGGCTCTTCCTCCCACCAGGGGCGGGCACGGGGTGGAAGCCCGTGACCTTGCCGACGTGACACCTGGTTCCGACCTGCACGGCTGACCAGCTGCAGTGTCTGTCGCTCCTGCTGGTGGTCTCGCTCCCGGCCTTTTGCGGGAAGCTGAGGCTGTGAGCCCCTGAGCAGCCGGGATAGGGGGCTGGGAGGGGGGACAGCGCTGCCTCCTGGGACTGGGATGTCCTCAGGGAGCACTTGGGGAAGAGGGGCAGAAATAAGGAGGCTTGGGGCGCCTGGGTGGCTCAGTCGGTTGAGCGTCCGACTTCGGCTGAGGTCACGATCTCACGGCTCGCGAGTTCGAGCCCCGCGTCGGGCTCTGTGCTGACGGCTCGGAGCCTGGCACCTGCTGCGGGTTCTGTCTCCCTCTCTCTCTGCTCCTCCCCTGCTCACGCTCTGTCTGTCTCTGTCTTTCAGAGATAAATAAACGTGAAAACTTTGTTTCAAACAAGAGAAGCAAGGAGGCTTGTGGCGAGGGCTCTGGGGACAGAAGTCCACCTGCGGCCACCCCCGCCACAGGGGAATTTGGTGCTGGGGATTTGAGCAGTTGGAGGCTGAGGCTGGGGCTTTCTTGCTTTTTCACTGGGGCCTCTTCGGGAGTGAGGCGGTTGTGCCTCCGTCCTGCCCCCTCCATCCAGGGGGCCCCTCGGTCCCCAGTGGTGGCCCTCGCTAGACGGGTCCGCACAGCCTCCCTGCGGCATTCATTCGCACACGGGAAGGGGACCCAGGGAGAGGGCAGCGCCGCCCTGAGTGTGGTTTTCTCCCCCGAGGGTGCCTTTCTAGGGTGCTGGGACTCACGGGCCGAAGGCACGCACGTGGGCCCCCCAGCCCCAGGTGGTTCTGGGAATTTGGAGACCAGCCACAGTCAAGGAGATTCAGAGGCATTCTCTGGAAGGGGTGGGGACGGGAGGAGGCAGGCCTGGAGCGGTTCTCCCTCTGCCTCTTCCTCACTGTGGTCACAAGCGAACCCTTCGCTCCCCAGACCGTGAATTCAGGGCTCAAGGAGCACTACCACAGCCACCGTTGCCCCTCACACCATGGGTGGGGCGTCTCTGGTCTGTCTGTGGGGCGCCGTGCTTAACTAAGGGCCTCGCACACGGAGTGTCCAGGAGGCATCCCCACAAGGCGTGAGCAGAGGCTGCTTGCCCTTTCCCTATCTTCCCGGAAGCCAAGAACAACCAGAGAGGTTGAGTAACCTGTCCAGAGTCACACAGCTCCGGGAAGTGGAGTCAGAATCAGAAATCGGAGCCAAAGGCACCAGGCGTGGCGCCACCAAGCTGTCCTGCTTTGTCTGTGATAGTGGCTCCCATGTCACGGGAAAGGGGTGTCCCCATGGATGGGGGTCTGAAGACCCCAGAGCAAGGGAGAGAGTGGCAGCGTGTAGGTGAGGGGGGGTCAGGCGCCCTGGGGCAAGGGAGGGTCTGGGGGGAGGCACGGTGAGTGCCCAGGACGACTCCCCTGCTACCCTCGTTTGCAAACCTGTTTTGGTCCTCAAGACCAGCTCAGACACCCCCTCCTCCAGGAAGCCTCCCTGGATGTCCCCGCCGGGCATTCTCCTTCCTCAGATTCCTCGTATACTAAGACTTGGTGTTTCTAGTCCCCTCTGCTCAACTCTGATCTCTCTGAGGACTGCAGACTCGGCCCTATCACACGTCTCCTCCCACCGGGGCCCTCTCGTGTCCACCCGATGCGGTCTCTGTCCACCCTGGGGGAGGGAGGAAGGGCACCCCCATTTATCCCCATTTTACAGACCCGGACACTGAGCCTCAAGGATGCTAAGGAGCCTGCTCGGTGACCCAGAGCCAGGATCCGAACCCAGTCCCGGCTGTGTCTGCAGAACATCTCAGAGAGCGCCCACCCTCCACGCTTCATCAGATCTCAGAATTTGATTTTTCAACTGTTGCCATGAAGAGCTCCGAAGCGTTGGCGCCCAAGGGGGGTGCGAACCCTAGAGTTCCAGTAACTGGCTTTTCTCTGACGCCCCCCCCCCCACCGTCCCCTCCTCCTCGCCAACCCTGAGAGGTGCCCACGGGCATCCCTGTTGTCAGGTGGGGAGACTGAGGTCCAGACGGCGCGGGGCCCCGAGTCCACCCGGCGCTGATGAGGCTACGCCCTCGCTCTCCTGGTTTCTGAGCCCAGCCGAGCCCACGGAGGTCTGAGCCTTGCCTGGCACCTCCTGGGGGCACCCGAGACACGGGCTTCCTGCGCAAAGTCCGGCTTGCTTTCGGGAAAGGAGCTGCGGGAAGCTGGGAAGGAACAGACAGGGGCCAGGTAGCCAAGAGGCACACTTCCTGCAAGAGGAAAGTCTACCCAGCGTTTCTGGGAACCGGGACGGTTCGGTGATAGCTTGGCGCCCTTTGACCCCAGGGGAGCACCCAGCTGTCCCCGCTCATGGCTCCTTCCTCTTTTCCCTGGAAACGCAGCTGGCCCACTGAGAGTGTCCCCACCTGACATCCAGGTGTGTGTATCCGGCCACCTGTCCGGCTGCCGCGCAGGGCGCCCAGCTGGGGCTCCTGCAGAGCTGAGGGCTGGGCTGGGGGTGGGGGTGCGGGCCGCCCAGGCTGGGTCATCGGAGCTGAGCCGGGAGCGGACCGGCCGGGCCCAGCCAGTGCTGATGAGGCAACACGGAGTCCTGTTTCCTGTTACTGTGGCTATGCAAATGTGTGTGTGGGGGGGGACCAGGGCCTCTCCGGGAGCGAGCTTCCCGGAATGATGGCATCGATTGTCCTGAGAAACCTGGCCCCAGGGGCACACCCCCCTCCACCCTGCAAGAGGCGGGGCCGTAAATGGCTAAGATCCCTTTTCTCCCTCGGCCCTGGATGAGGGAGGCTCCCGGCCGGGGCTGGCCAGCCGTCTCCAGGCCACCTGGACTGGCCTCGGATGCCAGCAGCAGCGTCCCTAGCTGGCAGGTGGGGAGCAGGAAGCAGGGGTGACCTTGCTGGCTCACGATCCCTGTCCCAGAGGCCACCCCACCCCACCCCCTGGGCTACAAATGAGGAAACTGAGGACGCCAGACCAGGTGGGCCCGAGGCCTTGCCTGGCAGTCGCCTCTCTTCCAATCAGCTGGCCACACCCAGCACCAGGGGCTCACTGGCACCGGCCCCTGGGCCTCCCGACCCCCCCTCCCCAACTCCTGTCCCTGCTGCCTCAGCGGCCTCGGGGCCCAGCCTCCCGCATCAGGTGCCACCGTCCAAGCTCACATCTGACCACATCACTCCACAGCCCTGGCACCGAGCCCCGCTCAAATCCGGGCCCCACAGCCGGCCCGTAGTCAGGCCCCTGTCACCCCAGCGGCCTCGTCCCTTGGCACCCCTGCCTCGCAGGTGCCCCACGTGGCACCGGAACTCCTCAGCGCTCCCTCCTGTGCGTCTGTGGCTTGGCTCAAGCTGCTGTCTCTTCCGGGGAAGGCGTTGCCTCTCCTTTTGTTTCTCTTACTCCTATTCATCCTTCAAGCACAGCATCCACACCTCCAGGAAGCCTTCCCGGATGCCCGCCCGCCCGCAGCAGGGCCAGCGCTTCCTGTCCTACAGGGTTGACGAGGGAGGAAGAGTGAGGTGACGAAGAGACCAGATATTGCACTGGGGACCCTGGGGGGCGGGAGGACACCGCAGGTTGGGTCACCTTTGAGCCCCCCACCCTCTGATCCCCCTTCCTACCTTGAGGAAACTCTCCCCCTCCCACCGTGGGCCCTGGGGCGCTGGGCCACCTGCTTGTTTGCCCCAGTGGCCCGGGGGCTCCCGGAAGCAACAGTAAGGAGCTTTCTGGGATGGATGGTCCCCGCTCCTCCCCCAACAACCCCCGACTCTCCCCACAGTGAGCCAGTGAGCACAGCCTTGCCCCCATCTCAAACCTGCCCCCCCCCCCCCCCCCCCCCCCGTCACAGTGCCCGTCTCTGTCCTGCCTTGCTGGTGGTCATGTCCGGGGTCCAGGCCCGCGGGGCTGGGCGGAGTCCCATGCCCCCCACCACCCGTGGCTGCCCCGGCCTCAGTCTAAAGGGTTCCCTGTGGGCTTGTACAGCGCCCCCCCCCCACTTCATTCTTGCACGTCACCTTCATTCTGCCACCGAACTTGGAGGCAGTTGAGCCCCGGAGCCTCTGAGACCCCGAAAGTCCCCACTGCTATGTGGACAGTGGTTCGTGGGGCCGGAGGGAGGCAGGGGGCCCAGTTAGGAGCCCCCCCGGGCATCCCAGTGAGAGACGAGGGCAGCTGTGGGGGAGGAGAGAAGGCAACGTCTTTCAGAAACAATCGGAGGCCACAGGGAGCGCGCTGGGCAGCTGCGGTGGCTCTGTGGGTGCCCCGCCTGGATTCCCCGGCCCTGCGCCCGTGCCTCCCGGGACCGGGACCCGTCTCCGCAGCAGCTGGCACCTGTCCCTCTTTGTCCCAGCCGCGTCCACTGCTGGCTCCATGGAGAGCCAGAGAGGCGGGGATTCATGCCCCCAGAGACGGGGGACGTGGGGGTGTAAACCCTCCAACTCACTTGCCCTGATCAGAACCCCCACAGGGGGACCCTCCCTGCTGCAGCGCGAGCCCCTCTGTGAGGTCCGTCCCCTTGCTAAGCCTCCTTCCTGGGAACACGCAGAACCTTCCTCTCCGGTCTGCTTCGAGGCAATCCGCATGAGGACAGTCGCTGATCGGATCAGGTGGCCGAGAGGAAGGGAGGGGCTGAGTCCAGGTGTCGGCTTCGGAGGCTGTCCCGAGATGGGGGGCTCTGGACTGGGATCACTGAACGGGGGCGGGTGACCCCCATGTGTCCTTATGCACAAGGCGGTGTGTGGGGCACGTCGTCCATGGTGCACCGGGTGCTTCACCATCCAGGAAAAAAAGGTGCCCCCCGTCCCAGCCAGGCTCCCCTCCCAGCGGGGCGCTGACCAGCCTTTTGCTGGCCCGGGCCGGGTGTGGCCGCGGTGTGGAAATCTGCACAGGGCAGAGGGGGCCAGAGGGGGACCTTCCTGGAAAGTGCCTCCCCAGGGACAAGGCTGGTCCCAGAAAGCATGAGTCACGAGCAGAGCAACCCGAGGGAGCCACTCCCCCCATCCGGGGCAGGGGGTGGGCCACCCCTCCTGCCATCTCTGCTTTGATCCCAGGCAGCCCATAAACCCCCACAGCGCCCCGGGGGTGCGCCCACTGGGCGGCCGGAGGGGGAGGGGTGGGGGGGGCGGTGCCTCAGGATTCGCCGAAGTCACGCTTCGATACAGAGCCTCGGCCCAGCTTCCTGACACCTTTCTGCTCCGGCAGCCCGATGCCCAGATTTCCCATGTGGGAATTTCCCCGGTCTCCCCCACCCTCCACCCCAGCACCCCGTGGAGTCATCGCAGAGCTCGGGTGCCTGTCATCCACACACGCTTCCCGGCACCGGAGGGGGAGACGGCCAAGCTCAGGGCTCCACGGACCCCTCAACCCTCCCGCCCTTCGGAGGGTTCCTCGTGCTGGGTGGGCCCCTGCCCTGCCCCTCCTGGCTGGGGAGGCCTGGGGCGGGGCCACAGCCCAGCAGCACACCCCGGGGCCGGGGAGAGGTTGCACCCCTTCCTTCTGGAGCCGGAGCTCTGCCCTTACCCCCCCGGGCCCTGATGGGGGGCGCAGGCTGCTGTAGGCATGGGCTGTCCCACCCGCAGGTCCCGTGCCGGAACCAGATGGGGCGGGGGGGAGGGGGGGCTCGGTGGGCAGGTGTTCCCGGGGTGGGGTCTCTCTCTCCCTCGGGTCCCCCCTGGCCTTCATAACCCTCCACTCAGCTCCTACCTTCCCCTGAGGGCCACCTGCCGCAGCCCGCCTCCAGGGGTGGGGCTGGGGGGGCTCCACGGCAGGATCCTTGAATCCCGTCGGTGATAACAAGCCAAATCTATGAAGTGTTTCCGCCGTGGCTGGCCCTCGGCTGAGCAGTTGGGCTCCAGTGGTGCTCGTGACCCTCAGTTTTCAGAGAAGCGAACTGAAGCTCAGAGACGTCAACTGACCTGCCCGAAGGCACACAGCCAGTCCGTGGTGGGGCCCCGACATGAGTGGCAACCCCAGCCTCTCCTCTTCTCCGTAAAAGCTTGCTGCAGGTTCAGCCACGCATACTCGAGGCGGCGGGGCGATGGGGGGGGAAGCCTTCTGGCAGCTGGAGAGATATTTATGGCATGAATAATCCCGGCAGCTGCTCCGAGGGCTGGCTGCGTTGTTGCTTACTTCTCTGACATTCGGTTGGTGGTAGTTCATGATCTCACGGCTGGCGAGTTTGAGCCCCGCGTCGGGCTCTGCGCTGACAGCGTGGAACCTGCTTAGGATTCTCTCTCCCCCTTGCTCTCTGCCCCTCCCCCACTTGCTCTCGCTTTCTCAAAGAAATAAACATTAAAAAAAAAAAATGTTTCCTCCAAGAACGGTTACGCATCGGACACACCGCGTATCTGCTGCCGCGTAACAAGTTACCCCAACGCTTAGCAGCTTGAAATACCAACGAACCTTCATCAGCTGGCAGTTCCCGAGGGTCGGCAACTTGGGAACAGCCCAGCAGGGCGGTTCGGGCTCAGGGTCCCGCACGAGGCGGCTGCAGTCAAGATGTCGGCCGGGGCCGTGACCTTGCACAGGCTCCGTGAGGGCTGCGGAAGCCGCGTCCGAGATGGCACCCGAATGTGGCTGTTGGCGGGAGGCCACGGAGGCTTGAGTGGCCTCACGACGCAGCTGCTGGCTCCCTCAGAAGTGAGCGAGTCGAAAGGGGGGCAGGTAGAAGCCACACTACCTTGTATGACCTAGCCTCAGAAGGCACAAACTAATGACACAGACCAACCCGAGGCGGGAGAGGACCACGCGGGGGCCCGAACCCCAGGGCGTAAGAAATACCGTGGGTCGCCTGGAGGCGGCCTACCCCACATATCGTCCTACACCTTGCTTTCTTTTTCCCCACCGAACAGTGGTCTCCAGAATAGTTCTAGATCGATGCACAGAGAGTGGCTTTATGTTTTCTTTTGTCTGTTTTTAATTTTTTTTTAAAGGTTTATTCATTTTTGAGAGAGAGACACCCAGAGCGCGAGCGGAGGAGGGGCAGCGAGAGAGAGGGAGGCACAGAATCCGAAAGCAGGCTCCGGGCTCCGAGCTGTCAGCACAGAGCCCGACGCGGGGCTCGAACTCACGAACTGTGAGATCAGGCCCTGAGCTGACATTGGACGCCTAACAGGCAGAGCCACCCAGGCGCCCCTGTTTTGTTTTATTTTATTTTTTAATGTTGATTGTATTTATTTTGAGAGAGAGAGAGAAAGAGAGACAGAATGAGTGGGGGGTGGGGGGAGAGAGAGAGAGGGTGAGAGAGAGAATCCCAAGCAGCCTCTGCACTGTCAGCCTAGAGCCAACACGGGGCTTGATCCCACAAACAGCGGGATCGTAACCCAAGCCAAAATCAAGAGCTGGACCCTCAACCAAGCGAGCCACCCAGGCGCCCCAGGGGCGTTACGTTTTTCAACTGCACAGTGTGGCCTGTGGGTGCACCCCGGTTTATTTATCCAGTCCTCTACTGAGTCCCCTCTTTGGGTCATTCTGCATCTTTTGCTGTTACCGTGGGAGCTGAGGCGACTGCCTTTGTACCGGAATGATTTCCGGTCTACCTGGAGGAGTAAAACTCAGGCTGAGTAACCTCTCGGCCGGTGACGAAAGAGCTGAGGTGCTCACCTGGGTTTTCCTGACTCCAGACACCCCTCCCTCCCACCCCCCCCGCCAGGCACAGGGCCGTCGAAGGAGGGAATCAACGCACCGTCCCAAATGTGCCCTATAGAATTCCAACCATACAGAGTTTCTAGATCCAAAGAATACGCTGCGTTAGGTCAGGAGGCCCATGCCTGGGACCTCTGCGAGCTCTCTTTGGCAAAAGCCACTTGGAAGTTATGCGTTCCCTCCCTCTGCCGACGTAGTTTAGTCCAAGAGGGACGTGTCGGCTCTCTATCCTTGCCAGGAACTCTGTTCGCTGAGAGTCTCGGCTGGACAGAGTTTCTTCCCAGCCCTTCGTGACCCCTCTGATTAGCAAACAGATGAAGGTATTCCTTCCTTCAGCAGCAGGAAAGCTCTCCAAGCAGAAAAATTCCAGGGGGCGCCTGAGGGTCTCAGTCGGTTGGGCGTCCCACTTCGGCTCACGTCGTGATGTCATGGTCAGCTCAGAGCGTGATCTCACAGTCCGTGAGTGCGAGCCCCACGTTGGGCTCTGTGCTGACAGCTCGGAGCCTGGAGCCTTCTTCAGAAGCTGTGTCTCCCTCTCTCTCTGCGCCTCCCCTGCTCATGCTCTATCTCTCTCTCTCAAAAACATTAAAAAACATTTTTTTTTTTAAGAAAAAGAATAATTCTGTCAAAGCAGGTGGGACACCCCGCCCCTGCTGGCAGCGGGTGGAACTGCAGCTCAGCTCTACTAGACATCAGCGACGCACCAGAGACAGACGCACCAGGGCCATCATCAGGGATGCGGACACGCTTCCACGGGTGGCTCGAGTCAGGGGCAGCACTGCGTCACGGTTACACCTGCCGTCTCGGGGGTCCGATGATCCGAGTTCAAATCCCTGCAGCGTGTCAGTCAGGAAAACAGAGACCACGGCAGCTATTTCAAACAAAGGAAAAAGGTCAGCATGAGCCATGTGACCCCCGGAGGTGAGCACCCTTTTTCCCAAAGGGGAACAGGTAGAGACAGTGCCTGGGAGCCCAGGAGCTGGGGCCTCCCGGGCTAGTGTGAAGGGACTTTGTCACAGGAACTGGTGCCACAGAGAAGTCCCAGCTGCTGCCAAAGGTCCCCCCCGAAAGAGACAGAGGAACACCCTGCTTCTCCCTTCCTGCCATCTTCCAGTCCCCTGCCACCCCTCCCAATGGCAGGGCTCGATCGCAGCCCGTGGCCAAGGCAGCCTGAGCAACGTGGCTCAGCTCCACACAGGGGTGAGTGCGGGCAGGTCTGATGGCACAAGCGAGTGCCCAGCATGGCCGCTGTCTAAATGCCACCTCGGGCAGGAGACAACAGGCCAAGTGGCTTTCTGCTCTGGGCCCTGATTTCCTCCCCCGTAAAATAGGGGTGGCATCCCACCTCACAGACTTCCTGGGGAGTGAGCCCTGCGGCCGATCGCCCGGCCTGCCAGGGGCTGCCCACCGGGCATCGTTCCCACCGGACCCATCTCAGACTTGAGGACGGGTGGGGGTGGGATGAAGGGGTTGGCATGGCGGCAAAATGTCCCTTTAACTGCCACCTGCCTTTTGTAGGAGTGTCACAGACAAGGCTCTGCTGTCTAAAGCCTGTGTGTGTGTGTGTGTGTGTGTGTGTAAGAGTGTGGTGTGTGAGTGAGTGTGCATGTACATGAGTGTCTATGGTGTATGGGGACGTGTGGTAGGGGTGGGTGGGGCTGCGGGTCAGGGTCCATCCTTTCTGAAATCAAGCTGGAGGAGGGACGCCTGGGTGGCTCAGTCCGTTGAGCGTCTGATTCGGCTCAGGTCATGATCTCACGGTTCGTGAGTTCAAGCCCCGCATCGGGCTCTGTACTGATGGCTCAGAGCCTGGAGCCTGGAGCCTGCTTCGGATTCTTCTGATTCCCTCTTTACCTGCCCCCTGCTCAGGCTCTGTCTCTCTCTCTCTTTCAAAAATAAATAGACATGAAAAAAATTGTATGAACTCAAGCTGGGAGAGGGTTTGGAGGCCAAGCTATGGCCAAGGTCGAGGATTCTTTTACCTGAGACTAAGCTGCCTCTTGCTGAATCTGTGATCTAGGCAACCCACGTAACCTCTTCTGTGCCTCCGTCTCCATATCAGTGAGATGGAGATAATAACCAGAGCTCAGGACGCTTGTGTGGATTCCAGGGGTTAGTGCTTATATGGTGCTTGGCCCAGGGCTGGGGTGGGGGAACTGGTGTGTGTCAGTCACCTCTTACTATCCTCGGGGTTAAAGCTCACTTTGGAAATAGTTCTCTGTTTGCTTCAGAAGATGTGCAAAGTATTGTCTTGCCATTTTTGATGTGGTGATGGGGTACCTGGAGGGCTCAGCCGGTTAAGCGTCTGTCTCTTGGTTTCGGCTCAGGTCGTGATCTCCCGGCTGGCGCTCGAGCCCCGCATCGGGCTCTGCGCTGGTGGTGTGGAGCCTGCTTGGGATTCTCTCTCTGTCCCTCCCTCTCTCTCTGCCCCTCCCCTGCTTGTGTGCCCCCTGCCTCTAAATAAATGTACTCTCTCTCTAAATAAATAAATACATAAACAAGCAAACAACTAAGTAAATAAATAAAGGAGTGGTAACTCAGAATGGGAGGACTAAAATCAGCGAGGCTGACCCTGCCGAGTGTAGTCTGGGGTGCAGAGCCCCGCTGAGCACCGCTGGGGAGGACAGAGGCCATTCCGTCCCTCTGGAAAACTGGCAGGAGCCACTGTGGCTGACCGTGCACGGCCTTCAGGCCCCAGCGATCCCACCCCTGTGGGTTAACCCCCGGACCCGAGCGCTCCCGTCCCCCACGGGCAGGTGCAAGGATGTTCTAAGCAGCATGGCTCGGAGCAGCATGGCCAGAATAGCCTCCCCGACTGGACACAGCCCTCGTGGCCACCAGTGGGAGAATGGACACACAGTGGGTGCAGCCCTGTGGAGGAATATTACCCAGCGGTGAAAAAGGACAGGTTCCCGCTCTGGGTGAGGGCAAGGCTAAAGCTCCCAGGCATCGTGGTGAGCGAAAGAAGTCAGACGGGATTTTATTTCGGGGTGACGAAAATGTTCTGGAACCAGGCACGGGTGATGATTGTACCACTCTGCAAATGCCCACTTTAGCATGGGGACTTATATGTCGTGCATTTGCTGCAGAATTTTAAAAGATAGTTGATGGTGAGGCGATCCTGCGTGCGGCCCTCTTCTCTTTGTCTTGCAGGTGAGGACGCCGAGGCCCCGAGAGGGGAGCCATCTGTCCGAGGTCACACAGCCCTCCTCGACCTTGGCCGTGAGCCATCACCCGCCGTTGCAGGAAGCGTTCCTGGAAAGCAAGCTGGCCCCGGGTTCCGTGTAGAGATCAGAAGAGCCACAAGATCCTCAGGCCGGGGCAGAGGTCCCCCCCCTGGACGCTGGTGACACCCCCCCCCCCCCCCGCCTCCCCGGGAGGGTGGGGCCGGGACACGAAGATCTGAGCCCTGAACAGCGGGTCGTCTTGCTCCGAGGTTCTCAGTACATTGGGGACAGCCTGTCCTGACAAGCTTCCTGTCACCTCCCCCACCCTCCCCACTGCCTGGTGGCCTGTCTCTGATGCTCCCAGCGAGGGCGGGGCAGGGGGCACTGGAGAAGGGGGTGGGTCCTCGGGGCCTCCCGAGCTGAAAGACCCTCATAGATTCCAAGACACCTCCTCTCCCGGCTCTCCATGAAAACGGTTTCTTTTTTCCCCCAAAGAATCTCAGGGGTGCGAGGCAATGTGCAAAAGCATAAAATACAGAGCAACAGAATGGACGTCCCATACCCGAAGGCAGTGGGGGACACTGCCTCTCCCTGCCTCTCTCCTTCCTCCCTCCCTTCTTGCCACAAGCGTTTATCGGGCACCTGCTGTATGCCGGGCACTGGAGACACAGCCGTGACCAAAACCAAGCCTCTGCTCTCGTACCGGTCCCACCGCGGAGGGACTTTCCGCGGGTGTGTGACAGCCCGTCGGTGGAGGCGACAGAGTGCAAGGGAAGCTGTTTGTGGAGCACTCTCTCTGAGCCGCTCCATGTGCTTTAGAGGTACTCGCTCAGCTAACCCTCAGGACAGCCCCCTGGAGGAGGGCCCTGGCACACAGGGGCCCAGAGGGGCCAAGCGACCTGCCTGAGGTCGCACAGCAGCCGGCCGCAGCGTTCGGAGGGAGCCCGGGCTGCCTACCCGGGGAACGGCGCCATCCGGACACGGGGCCCCCGAGCACATAGGGTTCTCTCTGCGGCCCCGGGCTCTGGCTTCACAGGCCGTTTTGTCACCCAGCGGACCCTCCAAGCTCACGGTGGCAGATACAGGGGGCGCAGGAGTCCGCAGCCACCTCCCCTCCCCCAGACAGCCCCGTCACCTCCGACTCCATTCCCACAGCTTGGGGCGTCCACCAGGTCCCCGGCCAGGTAGACACCCGCTTCCCCCACCTACACCCCCCGAGGCTCCCCACCCCCCCTCCCCCCTGCCCCCTGCCCCCCCCCCCTCCCCCCCCCCCCCCCCCCCGCACGGCTCCCCAGGCCCGGGGTCACCTCCCCAGGCAGGTAGTGGCATCCACTCCCTCCCTGGAACCCAGCCTGGTTTCTCTTTCTGGCGGCACTGTAGTCCCCACGGTTGTCACCCACAGCTATTCTCGGCCTCCGGCCCCTTTCACTTTCTGCTCTGCCTCTTCCTGCCTCGGTGGTTCCCCGACATCCCGCGCTCCCCCTTACCGCCCGCCTCAGCTTTCCCTCCATGCCCCTCTCTCCCCACGCCTTAGCCCCCAAGCCACGGAGGCCAGAGGCAAGGCACAGGCAGGTCCGGGTCTCAGTCGTCCGTCCGTCCGTCCCTGGCTGGGTGACCTTGGCAAGCCTCTTCCCTCTGAGCCTCATGTCCCCGTCCGGAAAGCAGGTGCTGATGTGTCCACCCTGTGGGGCTGATGGAGGGTGGAGGCTCCTGGGAGAGTGTCCCCTGCGAGGGGACCACACGGGGGGGGGGGGGGGCGCGCACCCTTCCCCCCCCCCCCCCCCCCCGCTGGGGTGTGCCCCCACCCCCCCCCCCCCGCCCCGAGGCTCGGGCTGCTGAGAAAGAAAAACAGCAAAAACTGCAGGGGTGGGGGCGGCCGAGACAGCCCCGGGCTGGGCCCCAGCTCTGCTCCGCCGTGGGCAAGTCACTTCCCCTTTCTGCGGGCCTCAGTTTTCACATCTGTGAAGTGAGGCATCTGGACTGAGGATCGACAGCCACGACGCACGATGATGAAAGCAGAGCTAAAAGAAACCCAGGGGGCTGTGGGAGCCTCGAGGGGCCCTTGACTCGGGTGGGAAGTGGTTCCGGGAAGGCTCCTGGGGGAGGGGGCACCTGAGCTGAGTTTCCAGGGTGTACATAAGTCACGGAAGGTGGGCCCCGGCAGTCCAGAGGGAGAAGCTGGCAGGTGCAAAGGCCCAGGGGCAGGGGGTTGGGAGGAGGGGGAGAGAATGAGGCTGGTCTTCAGGAGCAGATCATACAGCCTGCTAAACCTCGGTCAGGCCCTGCTCCCCAAGCGGGCGGAAGCCACTGGAAGCCTCTCAGCTCCAGCTGACAAGTCCGGCTCTCTGAGGCAGAAGCCAGACCTTGTCCGTCCGTGAGTTTCTTGCATCCGGCACAGAGCCTACATGGAGCGGGAGGAATGTCAATGAATAAGTGACATTTCCTGGTCCGCTAAAAGGCCTCGCCTCCAGCGAGTAGGCAACAACTGAGGCTTCGGTCCCCTGTATCAGTTAGCTATTGCTGCGTAACCAACGTTCCAGAATGAGTGGCTTCAAACAATAAGCATTTACTATGTATCGCTTATGAGTCTGTGGCTCAGCTGAGTGGTTCTTCTGGTCCGGGCAGGGCTAGGCTGATCTTGGCTGGCGCACCCAGCGGGGGCTGATCTCGGGGAGAGCCTCTGCTAGGACGGGTCCCTCTCTGCTCCGTGTGACCTGTCATCATCCAGCAGGCCGGCTCAGGCTTGTTCTCCCTGCGGGGTGGAAGCCAGAAGGCGGCCTAGGCAAGGGAGTGGCACAGTGGCAGTTTGTCACCTTTGTTGCTTCCTGTTGGCTAAAGCAGCCCAGGTTCGGAGGATGGGGATACTGACTTCTTCATGGGAAGAACAGCTAGGTCATATCATCAAAGGCATGGATCCAGGGAGGAATGGAGGGGATTTTGTTCGCTCTGATGGATTTTGTTCAATCCCATGCTTATTTCATGTCAACTAAGGAAGTTCAAGCCCCACGTCTGAGATGGCTTCCGCAAAGGGCAGATGGCCCAATTCTAGCCAATGAGACACGAAGAAAGCCTGCTGGGGGTTTCTTTGCCCCTAAGAGGGAGCCCCAGGGAAAGAAGGCTTTTGTTTTTCTTCCAGATGTGGTAACTGGACCCGCATCAGCCATCCTAGGACCTTCCTCAGGTGCAACCAGTGCCGAGATGTTGGAGCAGAGACGTGGAAGGGGGCTGCGTCCAGGGCGGCCGCGTGGCACTGCTGAATCAGCCCGTCCAGACACCCACTCTACGCCGAGCTTCCTGTTGCTTGGACCAGAAGCGTCCTCCATGATGCCCTGGGACCTCTTTTGGACTCTGTAAACCTTCTCTGCTGGAACGGGCCAGCTCAGAGCTCAGGGGCCCCAGGCTTTTCTCTTTGGCGATGCTCGAGGGTCCCCAGGGCGGAACCCAAGCTTCTGCCCTTCCGTTTGTCCCTGAGATCACCACCTGCCCACTGTACCAAACACTCGGCCCCGATGATTGAACCAGCGGCCATCAGTCTGGGTTCAGAAGTTACTGTGCTGCCCCAGGCAAGTCTCCTAACCTCTCTGAGCCTTACGTGGCTCTGCACGAGATGGAGAAACAAAACCTACCTTTTGCATGGTCAGTGCTTAATAATAGCAAGTTGAAAACTCTAGATGTACCTCATTTAACACTCCCAGCAAGCTCCTCTGCTCAGAGCACCCCCATGCTTCCATCCCACCCTGAGTAAAGACCAAACCCCTTTGAAGGATCCACGAGCCCTTCATAATACCGCCCCCACCTCTCTGGCCTCATCTACTGTTCACCTCCTTACTCACACCGCACCGGCCACGCTTGCCTCTTTCTTTGAACATGCTGCCTCAGGACCTTTGCACCTGCTCTTGTTTCTGCCTGGAATGTTCTTACCATATGCAAATAGGTAGCTCACTCACCTCTTTTAGCTACCTGCTTCTCAGAAAGGCTCCCCCGGCCGTCCAAATATACGGCAACCCGCACCTGGCACCTGCTAGCCCTCCCGCCAGCACCTAGCTGCATCTGGAACCTTTCTTTGTATGGTGAATAGTTAGGGTCTGTGTCTCTCCCTGCCAGACTATAAGATCCTCGAGGGTAGGAGACTTGGTCTGTTTTTGTCACTGCTAAGAACTCAGAGCCAGGAAGGATGCCTGGCACATAGTAGGTGCTCAAAAAATGTTGGCTGAGAGAACGAGCACATACGTGACCCTGTGCGGTGAATGCCAGTGTGACCCCTGTTTTCCAGCTCAGGGAAGGAAACTCGCTCCCAGCAAGTTTCCCAGCTGGCTCTTGGCCAGCAGCCATGATGGGACTCGAAGCTCGCAGATTCCAGGCCTTGAACTTCAGGACCAGGACTCACATCCCAGCCCCATCCCGGCCTCAGATTGCCCCATCCTCCATCATGTCCCTGCTCCGGAAGCTGCCAGACAGGGCCTGACACAGGGCCAGATTCAGAGCGCATTCCCTCCTGCTACCTCTGCGAAGTCTCGTGTGTCCTCTGCTGGTGGCACGTGACAGGCAGAGCCACAGAGACTTGGAGCAGAGCCATGGGTCACCAAGGGTCACCCAAGTGGACAAAGGCCTTCTGAGCAGCCGGCAGATGACAGCAGGGAACCCCAGGGACTGGACCAGCCCAGAGAGGACAGCGTCCCTCACCGTCCAGGGGTCAGACTCTCTTTTACATTCGATTCAGACCCCAGACCCTCTGTGAGCTCCCCGCCTTGGGCCCCTGGTGCTTGAGCCTAAGATCCCAGGGGCGATTTGGGCACGACTGTTATTAGGGTGCGAGCTGGGGACAAAAGAACATTCCTCAGACCCGGGAGAGGCGTGCTGGGTCCTTTGAGGCTGCTGTTTTGATCCCTCTTGGTCCTATTCTGATCTTTCTCGTGGAAGGTGACTCCCCATCTCTGCTTCCAAGCTCGTTCTCGACTTTGGCAAAAGTCAGTCCCTGTGGTTGTTGGACTGGGGCCCCCATTTCCTTGCCGACTATCAGCCGAGGGCTGCTTCGCTTCTCAAGGTGACCTCTGGTCCGCTCCATTCCGGCGACAGTGACTGGGGAACCTCTTGTGCTTCAAACCTCTGACCGCCTCCCCTCCGGCACCAGCCAGGGGAAAGGCTTCGTGTCATTCAGTCAGTGCCGCTGGGTAATGCCCCTTCTGTAGAGCCAGCCTCGCCCCATAACACAATCCCACGGGCAGAATCCAGTCTGCACGCGTCCTGGGGATCCGTCAGGGTGGCGGGAAATGACAGGGCTGTCTTAGGATTCTGGCTGCCGTAACCGCTAAAAGTTGGGGTAATTTGTTCCACAGAAATGAAATACGAACGCAGTGGTTGATGAGTTATTCCAACACGGAAGCTCCCGTCTTTCAGTTTTAGGACCTTTCTTCCCTCCGTCTTCCCTGTTCCCTCTTTAACTCCGACGAGTCTGCTGCGACGGCTTGTGGAATAACGCTCTCGTTTTCTCATCCAGTGTCTTGTATTTTCGATTTCTTTGCTTTTCCAGATATTTCCGGAACCTTCTGCTCCGGCGCTAATATCTGAATGTTCCTTGGCAAAGCCTCGTGTTCTTGTCTTAGAGAGGCAACATGGGTTATTTCTCTGGGGGTTTCTTGTCATCTTGATTTTCCCAGCTCCTCACTGACTGAGCCACCCAGGCGCCCCTGCTCATTTGACATGCCAGCTCGAGTGTCCAGGGGTCCTTGGCCGTGAGTTCATATGAAGGCACAGGGAGCTGAGAACAGGGTATTGAAGTTCCACACTGGTGGGCAGGACGCGTGGACAGATGAGTCTCACCCAGGAGACTGGGCAGGGGCTGGCTGTCGTTGTGGGATCTCAGAGTCAGCAGGGGAAGTGTCTTCTCCCGGGCAGGCTGGTTTCTCTGAAGACAATCCCCAGCCCCCTGTGGGGTGGGGTGGGGTGGGGTGGGGAGCAGGGCTGCTGGCTTGCAGGCACCAAGCAGGGGGATGGGGGAAGGGGTGCCTTGCTGGCAGGCCTGTGGCCTTTTCCTTCACCCCTGTGTCAGGCCCGCCCCCCCCCCCCAACTCAGCCTGTCACCGTCAAGTCGAAGTCCTCCTGAACAGCTTTTATTTAGATGGTATGTTTATCAAGGGTGTGTGGTGAGAGGTTGCTAAAGATTGGATGGCTGAGGGCTTCCCAGATTATCCCCTGACACCCCCCCCCCGATGCCAGGTGGTGGGGTATAATTAACCAGACATGCTCTCTGCCAAGGTTGAAGACCTGCGAATTTCTAAGGACCTCCTATGTGCTGAGTAGTGAATGTAGTTCAGGGCTTTGTCCCTCACGGAACATTTGGCTGTGCCTGGAGATTTTTTTCTGGTGTCGCAACTGGAGGGGCGTGGCAGGGGGGGCGGCTATGGATATTACTGGTCTCTAGTGGGTGGATCCCAGGGATGCTACAATACACAGGCCAGCCCCCACCGCCAAGGATGACCCAGCCCCGAAAGGCAACAGTGCTGGGATGGAGAATGCCTTCGTGGGCCAGTGGCAGAGAATTTCTAAATTCTTCCTCGGCACCTGCCGTATGCGTTCAGGGCAGCCCTTAGCCTAGGGATCTTCAGCCCATTTGCTGGATGGGAGTCGGAGGCTGAACCAGCCACAGGAGGGTGGGAGGGGAGAGGGGGAGGAGAACGGACAGGGGAGCTGGGGAGGGGAGGACAATACACCTGCTTCCTGCCTGTGCCAGGTGTGTGTGTTGCTGGGGGTCCTGCAGGTACCTGCCTTCCTGCCCGGCCCCCTCCTGCCCCCTTAGCCTCTGGGGAGCGTGGAGGGTGGCGGCAGCTGGCAGGGTGCGAGCCAGCCCAGAGCGGTGGCCCTGCCTGACGTTTGTCCCCACCAAGCCATGTGACACGACCAGGCCACAAGAAAGAGGTTTCAACAAGCGTTATCGTTTCCTGGAACTCCGACTGGGCGGCTTCCCCGAAGAGCCGCTGTGAGCGCCGGGACTGGCTGCCCCTTTCCTCCTCCGCTGTCCCCGCAGCCGCCGCCCCCCATCTCAGTCTGACTACCTGGAAACGCGCCCCCCCCCCCCCGCTCCGGCCTGCGCCCCTGCAGCTCGGCCCACAGCTTGGCAACGCCCCAGGAGCAGCGGGCACAGGGGGTCCAGAGCATCCTCCTGACAGCCTCTGTGATGCTTGGGCTGGGCTGAACAAGGCCGGGACCCCCTGGGGCGTCCAGAAACCCTCCCCTCTCCTCCCTGCCCTGCGACACGGGCAACTGGCAATCAGGCCAGGCGTACATGGGCCTCAGTGTTACCGGCAGTAAATGGACACAAACCTCCTGCCCTATTTCATCTGTCCGGTGGGCGGGGGCCACGAGGCAGCCAGGCACCCCGTTGATTTTTGTCTTGCTACTTTGGGTCTTGGGAATCCAGACAAGGGGGTGAAATCCCGCTTTGGCAGGGGCGAGGTCATGGATGCTGTTATCTGTGCGTGGCTACGATGACTCGGAGTAAGTCACTTCCTCAGTTCACAGAAACCCCTGCAGCCAAGATAGACCCTGCCGCAGTGGGGCGGGGTGGTGGGTGCCCGGGGGCGGGGGGGGCAGAAGGAGAGGATGAGTGAAGAGGAGGAGCCAGGGACGCAAGCTGAGTCCCCTGAGCGGGCAGAAACCTCCAGGCCCTGCCAGGGGCGGTTTAATGGCACAGTGAAGGTGCCAGTGGGTCGAACTGTAGAAGTTGCTGGTACTTCTGTCTCTTGACTTAACAAAAGCAGCAGGTTCGTGCGATTCAGCCCAAAACAGGATTAGCCTGGAAGTTTGTTTCAAGAATTAAAAGAGGGGCACCTGGGTGTCCGGGTGGCTCGGTGGGTTGAGCCCCTGACTCTTGATTTCGGCTCACGTCAACATCCCAGGATGGTGGCATCGAGTCCCCCAGGGCGGAGGTCTGTGCTGACACCAAGTCGCCTGCTGAAGATTCTCTCTCCCTCTCCCTCTGCCCCTCTCTCCTGCTCGTGCGGCTTCTCTCTCTGTCTCTAAAACAGAAAAGAAAGAGACTAGCCCTTAGAGTATATCACGGTACCAACTTTATATCTCCTAGCTGATCGTATGTCACCAGTGACGATCGTGGCACACGCATGCCAACGCCAGTGCTTGGGCTCGTTCTCCCCTTTCCAGCCCGCAGCGACTTGCATTTCCTGAGCGCGAGGCGCGTGCCCAGGACGAGTGTCAGCCTTCTTCACTGCCACCCACACTCAGTGTCGCCCGCGATTCCCGAGCACAAGCCCCAGGCAGGGATGACGGGAGGACAAACCATTCACGCACACGGCAGCTGCTGTCACACTGGACTGAGCTCACGGGTCATCCCGAGCTTGGCCTCAACTCCAGCGCTGAGGCTGGAAGTCACCCTGTCCGGGGGGCAATTGATTCCTTTTACCGCCACGCGGGACTGCCCACGAACGTCTTCAATTTCACCTCCGCACCTGCCCGTCTCAATCCAGGACTTGTTTGGGATTCCGACTCTCGCCCAGCGAATGGGCGCACCGTCTTGGCAAGAGGCAGGCTGTTGACCGTCTTTGGAAGCCGTCCAGGAAGGCAGAAGGCAGGACACAGTGGAGGCTGGAGCTCTGTGGGGCACCACTCAAGACCAGGCTGGAGCTCTGTGGGGCACCACTCAAGACCAGTCAGCCGGTTGGCATGCGTGTGTGTGTGTGTGTGTGTGTGTGTAGTTAACAACTCACAAAGTCAGAGACCCAGCCTGGACGTTGAGGCTTCCGTCTGGATTCAAAACTCACTGACGTCTCGTTGTGGTTTTGCCACATATTAGCCGTGTGACCCTGGGCAAGTCGTGTCACTTTTCTGGGCCTCAGTTTCCTCATCTGAGAAGCGGGGATGATCACAGCCCTCCCCCTCTAGGGTGGTGAGACGGATTAATCGAGACTGTGTGCGTGCAGCCGTCAGCGGTGCCTGGGACACAGCAGCTCCTGAGCGCACAGTCAGGCGTGTGAACGAGCCAGAGGCATAAAGCGTTGCTGCACCAGACGGCTCCTGGAAGGTTCCAGGCAGCAGCGTGTCCCCAGAAGCAGCAATCTGACTGATGCAGGTTGACGCCGTCGGCTCTGAGGGCTTCCTGGAGGAGGACCAGCCTCCCTACCTCTCAGGACAAAGTTTCCAGGGCTGCTGACCAGCGGCCCCTCCCCCACCCCCGCGCCCACCCCTCGCTGGAGTAACTTCCTTTCTCTGAACTGCACTTTTCCGTCCGTGAAAAGGGAACAGATCCTCAGCGGAGCCTTGAGAGCATCCCATGAAATGTGTCAACACCGGGTCCCTTCCCTGTTCCGCGCTGCCTCACTGTTCACACGGGCATGATCATCCCTACCTTGTCGCCGAGCGATCTGGAAGGCTGCCCGTGAAAGCTAAGTGGAAAAAGTGGTTTGCAATATGGGTCACCAAGAATGGTGTCTTTTTTTTTCTTTTTTTGAGAAAAAAATGCACGTATCTGTAGAAATCAGGAAATATATATATATATATATACACACACACACATATGTATATTTATATATAGTACTTAATCCATCACGGGTAGATTCTTTTAAAAATTGAAAAACGAATGTGGACATTAAGAAAGAACATGGACTGGTTTGTGATGTTGGTAGAGGAGGCTGTTGTGTCGGGGGCGGTGGGTATATGGAAACTCTCCTTTCCACTCAATTTCAATGTAAACTGCTCTAAAAATAGTCCGTTTTAAAAAATGGGAAGGAAATGGGTTTTTTTCAGTGTGGAATTTTTTTTTCCAAAGTAAAAAAAAAACACACACACACACACAACACGTCGGTTATTAACAACCACCGTGAAGCGGGAGCCGTGAAAGCGTCCGCGGTCCAGCTTTCCCCAAGGGCAGACTCCAGGGAGAGTGGGGATCACTGTGGGCCCCAGATCCTGGCAAAACTCATCTTTGCTCTTCCAGATGGGAGGCTTCAGGACTCCTGGTTCCATGTCACCGGCTCACCCTTCCCTCCAGCCAGACCTGCCCCCTGACCCTTGCTTCTCTTTAAACTCTGACTACTCGGGACGGACACATAACTCCAACAAGGAGAAGCCAGAAAGGAAACTTTGTGGTTTGTGTAACCAGAGGTGGAGTTCAGGTGCGGCTGGATACAGGGTTCACATGGTGTATAAAGGGTCCGTCTTGTGTTCCTTCTCTTCATCTCTGTTGCCACCATGGCTGGCCGGAGGTGGGGGGGGCTCTGTTTATTTCGGCAGAAAAGCCCCAGAAGGGTCTCTGATCGGTCCAGCTTCAGTCTTGTGCCTACTGATTCAGGCATGGGGAACTCTGACGGGCCGTGTCTGGCGTCCCTCCACCTGTGGCCAGTTTGGATCCCTGCTTTCCAGCCTCCGAGACTTTGCACTCTCTGTCCCCTCCATGTCCTTAGAATGTGGGGACAGAGACTGTCAGCTCAGGTCCGCGTTCTGTAAGATGCTTCACGTAAGAAGAGGCCCCCCACACCCGGGTGCGAATCCTAAATCTGCCCCAGCAGCAGCTTGTGTGACCTAGGCAGACCACTTTACCTCCGTGGGCCTTAGTTTCCCTCCCACAGAGCGGCGTCGAGGATTTAAACGAAGTGTGTGGGAGCCCCAGGAGCCTGGGGCAGAGGGAGGGCTCTGAGCGCCACAGGTATGGTGAGGATCCGAGTACTCTTTGAGGGTTGCTCGGGAGCCGCTGGGCACACGGGCTGCCTCCGGACCTGCCCTCTAGCTGCGAGTCCCGGGCAGATAAATGACAACACGTCCTTGAGTCTTAGTTTGTTCACCTGCAAAAGACGGAGCCACGCGCCTACTCGGGAGACGTTACATAAGGATCGTGGGGAACAACGCAGGTCACTTTGAATACGCTGTTCCCTCTGCCTCAGACGCCCTTTCCCATGGAGGCTGCCCAGGTGAACCCCGTCCCACTCACACTTGAAGACTGTGCCGGCAACCCCTCCAGGAAGCCTTCCCTGATTCTGCATCTGATGCACCCTCCTCCCCATGATTCCTGGGCCCAGTGAGTGATTGTCCTCTAGGTGTCTCCCACAAACCCCACAGCCATCTTCCTGTCGGGGCCTGGATCCGGAGACCCAGCAACCCTCCTTAAGTCCTCCTAACTTTGCACCGCCCAGAGTTTATGAAGCTTAGCCCTTAAGAAGTATGAATAAACGTCCATGGGGTGGAGGCATGACCCCCATGCCTCCTGGGGTCCCCCTGCCCCAGCACAGGCCTCCGGCCCTGTCTCTCAGGTAGCGTGGCACCCACCAGGGCGAGAGGGCCATCGGGTGAGGGATGAAGTCCAGACGGCAGCTGGAAGCCCAGGCAGCTGATTTCTAAGAAACCAGCAGACGAACAGGAAGGCTGGGGCAAAGCTCAGGATGGCTTTTGCTTTCAGTTTTCGGGGCTGGAGTGCAGAAGGTGCCTGACGTTCTGGGTTGGGAGGGGAGGGTGTGGCAGGCTCAGCTTCCTAGGGTGGAGGGTCAAGGACACAGTCACCACTTCAGGGCACGGACCAGGCCTGTAGCCCAGAGGGGTCCTGCAGGGCCCCAGGCACGAAGCTGTGAGGGCAGGGTTAGGGGCTGGAGGGCTAAGGGCCTGCCGCCCTGCTTGGCCAACGTTTCCCCTACATTCCTTTGCTCTTTATTTTATACATGCCTTGGATTATTTATTTCTTCACTCACTCACTCTCCATCCATCCAGGGGTCCTTTCTTTTATTCTTAGGCCCTCTCTGTTCTCTGTCCTTTTTTTCCTTCTCATCTTTCTTCTCCCCTCCCCTTCCATCCTCTCCCCTGACCACTGTGGCTCCTAGTCTGTCTCTGGCTCCTTCTCTCTACCTGGGACTCGGTCCCTTTCCTCCTCTCTCCAGCCCCTCCCCTTGTCTCTGGCCCCTCCCCCACCTCTCTGGCCCCTCCCCTCCCGCCTGTCTCTCTGGCCCTTCCCCCTGGCTCTGGCCCCTCCCCCGTCTCTTTGGCCCCTCCCCATCTGTCTCTCCCGTTTTTTTTTTTTTTCTTGTATTTGTTCTGCCTTTCTCAAACCCCACTATTCACCTAAGACAATGTTTACCACATTTTCTACCCAAATGCCCCTCACCCAACTTTTAAAAAATCTAAATACCTCCTTTAGTGTTGTCTCAGCTGATAATAGCCATAACATCTCATGTTTGATGCGGTACATTTTTCCCGAATGCACATTGAAATAAACATGTAAGATAATTTTTGCCAGTCTTGTGCCTGACATACGGGGGTGGGGGGGTGGGGGGGGGGGGAGCGGGGGGCACCGGGGCGGCACGCCTGCACCTACAGCCTCCTACAGCTGCACGCCCTGGAAAATCCTTCTCTCTTTCCATTGCTCCCCAGTTTAGCCTGGCATATGTACTCACCATGGGACCGTCATTCCATTGCTAGAGAACTTTGTCCAACACGTGCTTCTGAGCATTTTAAGATATTAATGCGTTACTCCCCTCCCAGTCCTGAGAGATAGCGATGATAGTAATGGGGAAACTAAGGCACAGAGAGGCTAAGTAACTTGCTTGTACCACACAGCTAACAAGTGCCCTGTCTTGCTGACACTCGCAGCGTAGAAGACAGAGCAAATCTCTCGGCGCTCTGACGTGGGCTTTCACAAAGGCAGTGGGGGCTCCGCAGAGTCAAGGAGGACTTGCTGGGGGAAGTGAGGACTGGGCTGGGCTTTGAAGGTCGAATAGGAGTTTGCTGAGTGAAAAAGGAAGCAAGAGAAACATCAAAGGCTTCTTTCTAGGTGGCCCAAAAGGCCTGAGAAATGAGAAATTGAGGCTGATGAAACGAGATGGGGAATGTGAAGGGAAGGTTGTGGGACTAGAAACGTACCTTGGGGCCAGGTGGTGAGGGGACTTCAGAGCCCCTGGGAAAGGGGTCATATTTTAGTAGCTAGCAGTTAGGAGCCACTGAGGTGCTCTGGATTCATTCTACGTGGTTCAAACGCTCCCTCTACTACTTTTTTTTTTTTAATGTTTATTCATTTTTGAGAGAGAGAGAGAGAGAGAGAGAGAGAGACAGGACAGAGCGTGAATGGGGGAGGGGCAGCGAGAGCCGGAGACACAAATCCGAAGCAGGCCCCAGGCTCTGAGCTGTCAGCACAGAGCCCGATGCGGGGCTCGAACCCACGGACAGTGAGATCGTGACCTGAGCCGAAGTCGGACGCTTAACTGACTGAGCCGCCCAAGTGCCCCCACTACTTTTAATACCTGTGAGATTGTAGACAAGGAACTTAACGTCTAGTGGCCCCGGGTACCTTGTCTGTAAAATGAGACAATAGAACGGTACCTACCTAGAAAGTGCTAGATAAGGGGGAGCTAAGAGTAACACTCATTTGCAGTGGGAGCTAAGGGTGTATATGACCAGCAGTGTGAGGTGATGAAACCTTCGATATGGGCCACCACACCCAATTCCCTCCCTGGTGCCTACAAAGGGGGCTCGGGCCTCCATGTCTGGTCCTCAGTTTCCCCATCTCGAATTCAGTAAAGGGGAAGCTCACTTGAAGGCTTGAGGGCACATTCTGCCCCCTGCCCCCACAGCCCTGCCCACCCGGCCGGGGGAGCCTGGCAGGCCCTTCCTGGCTGGACGGGAGGTAGTTTCACTTTGACTCACCTTCCAGGAACTGTGGCCCTTCCTGTCACCAAGCTGGTAAGGAGAACAAAGAAGAGACCGATGGCACTAAGGAGCCTGGGCTGGGTTCACTTTTAGCATCCTCTGATACAGGGCCCAGCCTGCCCTGCCCACTCCTGCCTCTTAATGAGCTCGTGCTCTGTGCTTAACAGTTTATAATCGCTCCCTTTTGGGGGTGCCTGGGCGGTTCAGTCAGTTGGGCGTCCGACTCTTGATTTCGGCTCAGGTCATGATCTCACAGTTCGTGGGATCGAGCCCCACACTGGGCTCTGTGCTGACAGTGTGGAGCCTGCATGGGATTCTCTCTCTCCTTCTCTCTCTGCCCTTCTCCTGCTCACCGGCACACCCTCTCTTTCTCTCTAAATAAACAAACTTAAAAAATACGTATATTTTGTATGTATATGACCAGTTCCTTTTGTTCCTCTGTGTCCTTTGAGATCCAGACACTTGACCCGTTTCCCAAGTGAGGCTCAGAGTCAGTGAAGGGACTGCGTGCCCAGGCCACACAGCTGGCAGTCACACTGGGCAGTGTTTCCCCGGTGTGGGACAGGTGTCCTGGAGAATCTCTAGAAGACGATTTCAGGCAGGACCCAAGAACACTTTTATAAAACATTGAGCCTTCCCCTTGCCGTGCAACAACAATTTCCTATTTTCATTCTCTTGTGATCTTTCTGCTTAAGGTCAGAAGATCTGAGATGGGAGCTGTTGGTGCTTTGGATGCACATATATATATTTCTCTCTGACATTGGACACTTCCCTCCCTCTCTCTCTCCCTGTCTCTCCTTTCCTCCCTCTCTCCTGAGCAAACACAGAGCAGACCTTCTCTCCCAGCAGAGCAAACACACCAAGATCCAGCTACAATTCAAACATTGTTTGGATGTCACTGAATTTTTTATTTTCATTTTCTTTTTTAAAAAATTTTTAATGTTCATTTATTTTTGAGAGAAAGAGACAGAGAAAGAGAGTGAGCGGGGGAGGGGCAGAGACAGAGAGGGAGACACAGAATCTGAAGGAGGCTGCAGGCTCTGAGCTGTCAGCACAGAGTCTGATGCGGGGCTCGAACTCGGGAACCGGAACGGTAAGATCATGACCTGAGCTGAGGTCGAGGGCTCAGGCGACTGAGCCGCTCAGGCGACTGAGCCGCCCAGGTGCCCCCAGTGCATTTTTTTAGAGTTCACCGCTTTGCGGGTTTCTGTGTGTGTTAGTGATACATTTCCCTGTAAATAAAGCTTACTTAAGGAAACCAAGTGACTTGATTTGAAGAAAATAATAACTGAATAACAGAACAGCCGGAACCTGGATAGACTTGGCAAAAATCATAAATGGGGAGCTCCAGTGTCTGACGGTTTAACCACCTCGGCCTGGAGCTTCAAATGGGGAAATGGCTGGAAAATCAGAATTCCCCAGGTGAGAATCCCCTGGGCTCCACTACCTGCCTGCTGTGGGACCCTGGGCACTATATTCAACCTCTCTGTGCCTCAGTTTCCTCATCTGCAAAATGAGGGTAATAATAATGACACCTGTTTCATAGGGTTCTTGTAAGGATTAGATGAGATACTGTGTAGGAATTATGCAGAACGATGCCCAGCGTCCAGGGAGCATTTGATGGTGGTGAGCAGGGAGCCGCTGATGTTAATAAATGGCAAGCTGAGAAAAAAAAAAAAACCCAGGTCTGCCTACTTTAACGGCCATGCCGATTCCACAGACCTGGGAAGTGTGTGTGATGCAAAATAATAGTTATTCTTGCGATTCCTGTATTTGGATGGTGATCCATTTTGTTTCTACTTATATTATATCCTGGATCCTCCAGACCCCGTGAAGCAGGACAGAGTGGGTCTAATTTTCATTTTGTGGATGAAGCCACCACAGTCACACCGTCCACAGGGTCAGGACTCGAACCCAGGTCCTGGGGTCCGGCTCTCTCTGCTCCTCCAAGCTGCCTCCCAGAGAAAAACATCGGTGGGGAGGGGCCCTCCGAGGCTGGCTGACACAGGCCTGTGCCCTCCTCTGCCTCATCATACCTCTCTGGCTGCCTTTCCCGGATGCACCCAGGTGTGGTAGGAAATACATGTCTCACCACACAGGCCCCTGCAGGCCCCCAGGCGGGGCCAGCCCTGAATGTCTCCCTCCCAGCCCTGCTCTTGCACAGGATCCAGCAGAGATGTGGCTCACAGCATCCCTAACCTTACCCGTCCTCATCAGGCATCCCAATCCCCCACCTGCCAGGGGCTGCCCCCAGAGCCACTGACCAGGGTCCCTTCTGATCAAGGGGCCCTGGCTGTTCTCCTGACCAAATTCTCATGCAGTCTTGCACCTGTTACCAACCCACTGCCTCTCTTGACTTCCCGGCCTGTGCTGTGGGGAACGGGCAGGCAAGTGAGATGCTCCGAGCCCTGGCCGCTCCTGTGGCTCTGAACGTCCTCCAGGGTGGTCCTCAGTGTCAGAGACGAAGCATAAACATAGGAGCGGTTGAGCATCGCAGTGGGTAAGATCATGGGCTTGGGCGTCAAGTTCCTGCAGTCAGAGCGCCTTAGCCATTTATACCTGCAGGGATGGGGGCGATTCCCTCACCCTTCTGGGACCCGCTCCAGACTTGCCTTGCAGCCCGGGTGAAGTGTTAACACCCATGAGGTACTTAGGAAATGGCCATATTTCAAGACAATAGAAATTCAAGAATTGGGGCGCCTGGGTGGCGCAGTCGGTTAAGCGTCCGGCTTCAGCCAGGTCACGATCTCGCGGTCCGTGAGTTCGAGCCCCGCGTCAGGCTCTGGGCTGATGGCTCGGAGCCTGGAGCCTGTTTCCGATTCTGTGTCTCCCTCTCTCTCTGCCCCTCCCCCGTTCATGCTCTGTCTCTCTCTGTCCCAAAAATAAATTAAAAAAAAAAAAAAAAAAAGAAATTCAAGAATTGAGAAGCGGAGAGGGCCAGCCCCCTTTACTAGATACTATCACGTGTGAAGCGCTTTATAGGCACCCCTTTATTTAACTTCACCTACAGGGCGGGTACAGCTAGCCGTTGTTTCCAAGCGAGGAAGGTAAGGGCCGGGCGAGCTGGGGCAGGCAAGGGTCGGTGTGGGCTGGGATCGGGTGCAAGTGCTTCTTGGTCCCCCAGGACTGGAGTAGGTGGCGAGAACCGCCTTTTAAGGCCTGGATCTGGCATAACCAGACCTTGCGGGCCTCAGGGGTACTGTCACAGCCCTGGGAGCCCCAAGACGGCCCGCCCGCAGCCCTCACCTGGCGGCGTTAGGACCAAGCGGAGGCGAAGAGCACCGCCCACAGAGCCGGGCCTGCGGCCCCGTCCATTGCCTGCAGGTGACGTGGAGCGGTGACGTCACGGGCGCGCAGCACGTGGCTGCTCGTGGCTGCTTGTGGCTGCTCGGGAGCGCGGGAGCCCCTCGGGGTTCTCGGGCGCGGGAGCCAGTGCCCAGGCCGGCAAACCACCCACGACGTACCAGGAGCGCGGCCCGGCGTGTGCGAAGTCCCGGGGGCAGAAGGGAGCGGTGAGTGTGGCGGCCAGGCACGTGGGCCACCTGCAGGCCTCGCGAGGCCTTGTGGGTAGGGGACGTCCTCCTGAGCACAGCGGGAGCGTGGGAGGACTGCGGCTTGGACCCCATACAGGGCCTGTGAGTGTGCGGCAGGGGTTGGGGAGGGGGGTAGTTGGTACTGTGGGGAAGCGCTCAGGGGAGAGCCGGAATCCGAACTGCCCATGAGGTCGTCTGCCAGCCCGGTCTCAGGGCCAAGACCACGGTTGGGAGGGGGCGGTTTGAGCGCCCACCTCGGCCACCGCTGCCCCTGTGTAAATTTGCTTGGTTGAAAACTGCACTCTCTGCCGGACCTTGAGCCCCGCCCCCTTCGCCCAGAATCAGGCCAAGTCCATGTTGAGCCCTGGGGAGTCTCTGGATGATGGTGGCGGAGGCCAGGTGGGGGCTGCCCAGGTGACGGGGCTCCAAAGCCTGCCTGCAGGGAACACGGGCCACGTCGGCCGCGTCAGGCGCCTCACCACCTCCTCTGGGTGCTCTGCACCCCTTCCCCAGCGTCGAGGCCGGCTCTGCCCCCGCCCTGCACCGGTCGTGCTCCGGGAAGCCCCTCACTGGAGCCTGGGGGGCCAGACCCAGGCTTGGGGTTTCTGACTGAGGCCTGTCCGGGGCTTGTCACTCCAGGCCTGGGCCACACTCAGCATTCAGCCAGGCCGGTCCTGCGGCTGTCCCTGCCTTGCCTGGCTGCCCAGAGCTGAGGGCTCTGGTTAAAAAACAAGCCACTCCTGGGGCGCCTGGGTGGCTCAGTCGGTTAAGTGTCCCACTTCGGCTCAGGTCATGACCTCAAGGTTCGCGGGTTCGAGCCCCGCGTCGGGCTCTGTGCCGACAGCTCGGAGCCTGGAGCCTGCTTCGGATTCTGTGTCTCCCTCTCTCTCTGCCCCTCCCCCACTCATGCTCTGTCTCTCTCGCTCTCAAAAATAAATAAAACATTAACAAGGACAAAAAGAATAAGCTGCTCCCCCATGCCACCCCCTCCTGAGTACACACATCATAAGGCAAGAAGCCTGAAGTGATCTCCCCAGGCCTCCCTCCCTGCCTTAGTCTGTCGCTACCTGGCAGTCAGAGTCTGGTCACGACACAGACTCCATCAGGTCACCCCGGGCTCCTCGTCACATGTCAGACCCCCGTCCTCGCCATGGCCTGTAGGGCCCCTGCCCACCTGTTTCATCTCATCTCCTGCACTTGACCCCATCCCATCCCCTCCAGCTTGGCCAGCCCTTGCTCTCTGATGGGCTGAACTGGTTTCCTGAGATGGCCCCGCGGTTCCCTCTGCCTGCACTGTGGCCTCTGGGCTATCTCCTCCTGTCATTCCAGGCAGGATTTCAGTGTCCCCTCATAGGAGCCTTCCTGAGCTCGCTTTCTAGCATAGTCCCACTCACTGGCCAACCACCTTGTTGACCTCTAATCCGAGTACTGTCACTGCTTGGAATGTTCTTGTTCCTTTAGTTTCTTGTGTTGCTATTTACCACCTGAGGCTCTGGACGCCTGGACGTGAACGCTAGGGGAGCAGGAACCGTTCATTCCCGTATCCTTCGGGCTCACAGTAACGCCTGGAACATAGTAGGGGCTTCGGGAACGTGCGCTGTGCGGAGCTCAGCGATCACGTAGTGAGCGCTGCGTCATTCGGAGACATTGCCAGCTTCTGCGCAGTCTTGACCCCAGCGAGAGGCTCAGCCCTCCTGTCTGTGGGGCAGTAACCCGTCTGCTCATGAGGGTGGGAGGACCAAGCAGGTGGCCATGAGGCCCATGAATATTCCCTCCTCCCCTCTGTAAGAACCCGACTGCCTTTAGAGTGGGACGGACCTGGTGCCAGTCTTGGCTATCACTTTCGAGCTGTGTGACCCCGAGTAAGTGACTGTACTTCTCTGAGCCTCCATTTCCTCATCTCGAAAACGGGGACCAGAGTCCCCGGCCCAGGGGTGGCTTTGCCGCAGGTCCAAGACCCGTGCCCTGCCACTCTCCAGATCTGCTGCTTGCCTGTGTTCTGTGTGCGCCACGGTGCCCAGCTCACCCCCTCCCGGCCGCACCTGGGCCCCCCACCCGGCCCCCGCCCCACACAGTCCCTCCTATCACTTTTCATTCTTGTAAATTGACGTCAGTGCTGCTGAATCATGAAGCTGAGGTTTGAGAGAGACACAGAATCTGCACCGCCAGGGAAGCCACATGGCACACACATTGCTTCTCTATTGCCACCTCCCCCACCCCACCCCCACCCCCAGCCCTTTTCCTCTGCAGCCGTGCTGTGTGCACAAGATCGCAGCCACAAGGGGCGGAGTGCAGCTCCCGGGGGCTTTGGGGTCACTTCAGGTCACTGTACATATGTTAGCGTAGCTTCTTTAAAAAATGACTCACAAAGAGAAGGGGCCCCCTCTGGGGAATGTGATCAGAGGGGCCTTTATTCTTAGCCGTTCTGTTCCAGGTTTTATAAGGGGAATGGGTTTGTGTTGGGAGGATGCAATTTAAAAAAAAAAAAAATTTTTTTTTCTAGGAAGCTGAAAAAGCCCTGAAACTATTGTGAACTCGTTTCTCTTTAGATGAGGACCTGTTTCCCCGTCTGTCACATGGGGATGTTAACAGGACCTAAGTCACAAGGCCAAATCACAAGGCTGGGGGTCGTGTTTGCATGTAGATGCGAGGGGCCTCGAATGGCACCTGCACGCTTACCGCTATAGATAAATATTAGGCCCTCGCGGGCAGGCTGTGTTGCCTGCTGATATCCAGCCTCCCAGCCGGTACCCAGTCTGAAGCGCGGGCCTCGCCACCAATCGTGTGCCCTGCTTTGCCTCTCTTGAGCCTCAGTTTTCCTCTCTGTAAAATGGGAGAGAGGTGTCTAACTCACACACCAGCGGTGAGGATTCAACAAGCTAGCACAGGACCCCGCCTACAGCAAGTGCTCCCTGAGCGTCTGTGGTATACCCCAGCATCGCCTTCTTGGATTTCTCCAGGAACTGCCCGAGCTGGGCGGGCGACCGGGAAAGTCACAAGGGGATCCACGCAGCCATGAAGGAAGGGCAGGGAGGTGGTGAAGAGAAAAGCAGTCTCTCCTTGGAGGCACAGAGGCGAGACCCCTCCCTCCCGCCCCACCTTATTGTAAGGAGGCAATTGCCAAGGCTCTCTCAGATCCTAAATCTCTCCAGGCCACCCTTAACCTTGAGGGCTGGAACCTGTTTCATCCCCAAGACAGGCCTGGGCTGTTCCAGTTCTCCAGCAAGTTAGTTTTACGTTGCACTTTCAAGTCTGAAAGGTATTATTAAATATTAGGACACTCCATCATAAGCACGTCCAAGGCTGCAGAGGGCCGGTCTAACTTCTAAAAATGAAGCGCGACACGTCCGTGAGGTTGCTGAACCCTAAACCCAAAAGTGACTCGGTTCACCAGGTGGGGCCGCCCAGTTGCCAGCATGGCTTATCCATCAGGCCACCCACCAACCCACCAACACAGGAGTAGCCGTAAAGCCCGTGTCACGGGCACTTCCTGGCCGGGCGGGCCAGCCCCGCAGCGTCCCGGAGCGCTCGTTCCCTCCCCCAGCTCCTGAACGCCTCACCTGTGTCCGAGATGCACCTAGGCACCTGCTGCTGAGGGCTACCTCCTCCAGCAAACCCATTTTAGAGGTAAGACACTGAGGCCCTGAGAGGCCAAGGGAATTGCCCAAAGCCGCGAGCAGGGCCCTCCTGCCACCACAGACCACAAAGCAGTTTTCTGGCTCCAGGTTGAGTATTCACCGAAAAAGTACACGAGACAGAACGGGATGGGAAGAAGGAAGTCAGGCCCAGTCCTGTATCCCCCACCCCACCTAAAATGCCCCTCCACCCCGCCGCCACCAAGGCTGAGTCTCAGAATGTGCCCCTCCTCTTCCAAAAACTCATCAAGCCCCCCCCCCCCCCCCCCCCCCCCTTCCTGGAAGTCTTTGTGGTCACAGAATGAAAGAAGTTTCCTCTCTGTCATCCATTTCAGACAGATTCTGGGTGGACAGCCACAAGACGCCCAGGTGTCTTCTCTGACATGGGAATGGCCACAGGCACATTCACCCCCTGCCTTGCTTTTCTCCTCTGGAAAAATGAGAAGAGTCTTGCTTCATAGGCTCGTCTGATTGAGGCATGGAAAACCCAGAACAGGGCAAGGCACACGTTAAGGGCTCAAACACGGAGCTGCCATTTTACCCCACACGAAACACCAACGCTGGACCGGCTGCTCCTCTCCCCCTGAGGGCTGGAACCATGCAGGTCCCCCGGCCACAGAGCACAGGTCACACTCCACCTCCAGCCAAACCCATCAGTCTTAGGACCACTCTGCCGTGGACCCGTTCAGAACCCCGGGGAAATCCTGGGAGCAAAGCACACGCTCTAGAAACCTTTTTTCTTTTAAAAAAAAAAAACTTTCATAATAAAGTTTATTACCTAAACTGGCTGTAAAAAATATAAAATAGGATTCTGCACAGCAGAAAAATAAAGCCAGAGACCCTCCCCCAACCCCTGGTTTGTGCAAAGATACTAGGTATATGTAAACATGAAGAGGTAGGAGGTACAAATTCAGGTCCTGGCCCCATACACAGTTAAGCTGGTACAACAACCAGGGAGATCCAGAGGGAGCACCGGGGGGTGGGGGGTGCGCCCCCGCCCCAAGACATGGGGAGGGGTCTGCGGCCTCGTCTCCAGCGGAGAGGGGGAGGCGCCTCGCCCCCACACCCGCTCCCTCCAACCCAGGTGGGGAGGGCACCCACGTGGTTCCAGGGAAATAATAATTAATAATACAAAATAATAACAAGGCGTTCGAGTTAATGCTGCGTGCGAGGCCGGTCAGATCTGGAAGGGGAAGGAGCTCAAGTAGTCGCGGAGGACGGGGTTGAGGGGGATGCGCGCCAGGTTCTCGCGGCCCACGGTGGCCACGATGCGCTGGCGACACAGCTCCTGCAGCGGCCGCACGCGGCGCTGGCGCAGCGGGGCCCCGAGCATGCGGCGCGGCGCCGCCACGTAGTGCTCCAGCAGCTCGAAGAGGCAGTCGAAGCTCTCGCGGCTGCCGTCCAGGTGGAAGCGGCCGGCCTGGAAGTGCACGCGGATGCTCGTGGGGCCCGAGGCCATCTTCACGCTGAGGGCGAAGAAGCAGTTCCGCTGGCGGCTGTCGCGCACCAGGAAGGTGCCCACGGGCTCGGCGCGCAGCCGCTCGTGCGCCCCGTGCACGCTCAGGGGCCCCCAGTAGAAGCCGCAGGCGTCGAGCAGCGCGCTGGCTCGGGTGATGCGCCGGTACTCGGCGTGAGAGCGGAACGTGCGGAAGTGAGTGTCGCCGGGGGCCGGGGCCGGGGCCGCCGGGCAGGGCCGCGGGCGCGCGGGGACCGCGGGCGCCGCCGAGGGCGAGGGCGGGGACGAGGACGAGGAAGGCTCTGGCCGCCGTCGGGACTCTGCTGCCGTGGAGATTGCATTGTCGGCTGCCACCTGGTTGTGTGCTACCATCCTACACGCGGGGCCGGCCGGAGGGGTGGGCCATAGCGTCCGGGGGTGCGCTGGGGGAGACACGGGCGGTGAGCCGAGAGTCGGGGCGGGCCCGTCCGAAAGGGCCGAGGGGCGCAGGAGCGAGTCGGCGCGGCCCCCGGGAGCCTCAGGGGGCTCAGCTAGCAAACGGGCCTCCCCGTCCGTGGAGCTCCTCCAGGCGGTTGGGGGCCCGGCAGGGGCGGAGTCCGGCCACCAGGTCGCTCAGAGTTTGGGTGAGAGAGGGGGGCGTGAAGAGAGGTGCGGGGAGCAACCTGCCCCGACTGCGGCCACCGGGCCCTCGGCTCGCCGCCTCGCGGCCGCCGCCTGCTGGCCAGGCCGGGGACTGGCGCCTCGTCCGGGCGGTTTGGACCAAGGCAGAGAAGCTGCGCTGCGGGAACCCCGCGCGCGGGGGGGCTGCTAGGGTGGGGCCGGCGGGGGCCAGGGGCGTGGCGGCCGCGACCCCATCATGCGGCCCCCGAGGCCGGCCTGACACCCGGCCGTCCTTTCCTGTCCTGTCTTCCCCTCTCCCTCCCGCTTCCTTGCCCAGTGCCCGGCTCACCTGGCGGCGGGGCGCGGGGCGCCGCGGGCGGGGCGGCGGGGGGCTCCGGGGCGGCTCTCGCGCATGCTCCGGGGCCGGGAGCCGTGCAGCTGCCACGGCCGCAGCTCGCTCTGCTCCGCGCCCGCCCCTGCACCAGTCTTTTATTTTAAACTGGGTAGGAGGTGGGGCCCGCTGGCGGCGGCTCCGCCCCCTAAGGCTGCAGGCCCCGCCCTTCCGCGCCACTTTCGGTTTCTTTTTCGGCGGTGGAGCGAGGCGCCGGCCACGCGAGTTCGACCTTTCGCACGCCATCAGGGACCCTCCGCGGGGAGGCACCCCCCCCCCCTGACCCAGCCTCACACCCATCCTAGGACCCCTCCATCAAGGGCTCTGGACCCCCTGCCATTCCGATGCCCCCTTTGCACCTGGAGCCCCTACTTTTGCCCCCACTACTGCCCTAGGGCGCAGATTTCTGCAGCCAAGCCCTTTTAGTATATACACTGGACTGGCTCCGACACACCCCTCTCCCCTCCCCCCACCAGGTATCTCGGCACCCGTCTCCGGTAGATCTCTGTCCTCCACTCCCCTGTAGCCAGGCCCCACCTCCCGATTCTGGGGTCCCACCTGGAGATCCGGCCCCGGACCCCTTGGGGCTGCTCCCGCCGTCCCCCTGCCGCCCGCAGCCCCAAACCCTCGGACGGCTGTCCCCCCGCACCCCTCCCAGCCCGTCACTGGCCCTGGTCTTGGCTTGGGCTTCCCAGGAAGCGGCGGCCTGACCACAGGCTTCAGAGGAACCCTTCGGAAGCGCGAGAAAGGCGCCTCGACTGCGGATCCGAGTTCCTCGGAAACCGGGCGGGGCCGTTAAGGGCAGCTTTGGCTCCGCTTCCCCGCCAGGGGACAGCTGGAGAAACTGAGGCCCCGCGGAGGGGTTGTGATCTGCAGCGACTGGCAGATGAGGGGTGGGGTTCTGGATGAGCATGCCCTCCTCTCTTATTTTGGGGAGAGAAACAGCTGGGCACCTTCAGACGCACTTTGGAGCTGGATGAAAAGATGGTTCATTGATGTGATGATTCCAAAAACCTACCTTGAGTTTTCCTGGCCTGCCCTCCTCTCCCCCAACTACTACCTTACAGAGTCCTCTCCCGCTACTCGGTCAAGCATCTGCCGCCACTGCCGCCACCCCGCACTCATACCTCTGGTTTGGGATCATGGGGGCTTGATGGTGCCAGCTATACTTTGTACATCCGTGTGCGTGATCCGGTGACTTTGTCTGTCGTAGAGAAGCACGGAGTACGTGCCTGGTTGGTACGTGTATTTTTGAAGGCAAGAAAGAACTAATGAGGGTCGGGGCTAGTGCGTCGTTAGTCCCAGACTCTTCAGGGGTTACACAGAAGACTGACCTGGCTGGGGGCTTGGCGAGTGGCCTCCCGCTGGCACATACTGCCCTCTACAGGCCGTTCTCAGACTGCAGCCCAGCCCTCTCGTCTCCTTGAAGCCCTAATGGGTTCTAGATCCTCCCGCCCATCCCCTTGGTGCTCTCCTTCCCTGGCCCCAGGCTGCCCACGTTTCCTCTTAAACACAAGGGGATGGCCCAGAACCAGCCTTGCTTAGGACCCCATCAGCTCCCGGAATTCATGTTGGCAGGAGCTGGTATTGGTCACTAACGTAGTTGTCCCGTGTTGTGAGTGTGTATATACATATGTGTGTGTGTGTGCATGCGTTAGTGTGCAAGGAGGTGGGAGACAAGGTGTGGAGACGTGCATGTGCCAGTGGTCAGGTGCTGTGGTATTCCAGAGCACCTACCTGCTGGTGCTGTGTCCTGTGGTGGGGGGTGGAAAAAAAAAAAAGGTAGTGGCTAAAAGTCTGACTTTGGACCCAGACTACATGGATTCCAGTTCACCTGTACCACTTTCCAGCCTTGTGATTCTGAGCGTGTAATTAATGGTTTCTCCATGCGTGAAACAGAAACAAAAATAGTACCTCCTTCCTAGCAGCAGGGATTATAGGGATTATGGGTCAAGCACTCAGAGCCATCCCTCGTAATGATAAGCATTCAGCAGGTGTTCGGTCTTGCTCTGTTCCTCTGAGGGTGCCTGCGGGCAGCGTGTTAGATCCTGTAGCCACGTGGCTTCATGCCGTGTCCGTTTCAATTTTTTTTTAATGTTTATTTAATTTTGAGAGTGAGAGACTGAGCGCAGGTGGCCGAGGAGCAGAGGGAGAGGGAGACACAGAATCCGAAGCAGGCTCCAGGGTCTGAGCTGTCAGCACAGAACCCGATGCGGGGCTCGAACTCACGGACCGCGAGATCATGACCTGAGCCAAAGTTGGACACTTAACCGACTGAGCCACCCAGGCGCCCCTTTTTAATATTTATTTTTGAAAGAGAGAGCGTGCGCACGTGCACATGCATGAGTGGGGGAGGGGCAGAGAGAGGGAGACACAGAACCTGAAGCAGGCTCCAGGCTCTGAGCTGTCAGCACAGAGCCCCACGCGGGGCCTGAACTCACGAACCATGAGATTATGACCTGAGCTGAAGTCACTTAACCGACTGAGCCACCCAAGCACCCCATCCCTGTGTCCACTTTAGAAGCCCTAACCCAAGGGCCACAGGCCAGAGAAGGCATGGGCGAAGCAGAAGGACGAGAGTTTTGTGGGGATAAACCAGGGCTCTGGATGCTGGCAGTGGGAAAGGGTAGCGCTTCCCTCTCACCTGAACTGGGGGGGGTGGTCTGGGCCCAGAGAAGGCCAGGCTGGGCTGGCTCCTGTATGATCTGTCTTCCTGCCAACAGTCTCCTCAGCAGGCCTCTGGGCAGAGGGAAATCTATAAATAGCTGATGGTCCGTATGCCCCCTTAACCCCCACTGGCAGCTTCGATGGCTCTATGGGAGAGCCACCCCTTTCCTTGGGGTCTGGGACCTCCTTCTCACAGCCCCGTCTTGTTGCCACACTCCCACCCATGCCTGTGAAGGAAGCCCCCCTCCTCCATCCCGTTGACTCATACCTGTGACGTATTGGCCTGAGGTGACTGTGTGCCACATGCTTTACAGTCCTTAGATCATTGGATTGGCGTAACAATCTAATCTGCCCATTTTGCAGACAGAGAAACTGAGGCTCAGAAGGGGAATCGCTTGCCTTGGGGCACACAGCTCAGAAGGGGCAGAGCTGCAGGATATATCAGACCCCCCAAAGCTTTCACCCGTGTCCACCGTGCTGTGAGCTCCCTCCCCCAGTTCCTCCTGGTGATCTCAAATCCTGGTCTGCCTGCTAGAAAAACAGTAGATGCCAGAGAAATCAGAGATTCATCTGTATCCTGAGCCTGCCTGGGGAGGAGTGGGGACGGTTCTGCCAGCTTCCCTCTCACTTCGGAGCTTGAGGAGGCCCCAGGTGTCAGCGTCTAGGCCTCCACCTCGCCCTCTGTGGCTCTGAATTCATCCTTGAGCGCCAATTTCTTGCCCATACAGTGGGCTCGGCCCCATCCTCCACCCTGACCAGATCCTGTTTGTGAAAGCCGTGGTGACTCAGGCTCAAATCACTGAGCACACGGCCAGGACACTTACCACCAACAGGACAGCCACTCTAGCTTTGGTTTCATTTTCTGAAGCCCTGACTTCAAAACGAAACCAAATCCAGATACCAAAAGGGAAAAAGAAATCGGTTGACTGACAGGCATCTGCCTTCTTGGCATTTCTCCCCGGAGGACTGGCCCCAGGCTCGCAGGAAGCTGGGCAGCGCGGGAGCCCCGAGGAGCTCAGGCTCCACGTCAAGACAGGGCTGCATTCCGATCCCACGCCTGCTGCTTCCCAGCTGTGTGACCTTAGGCAAGCAGCTTGCCTTCTCTGGGCCTTGTCTGCCCCGTCTGCGAAACAGTCCCTGAAAGTTCTGCCCCTGGCAGAGCAGCAGTGCACACCGAGCCGAAAGCAGAGTGCCCAGCAGAGAAGGTGCTTGGCACAAGCGACTTCTTGTCACAGGGCAGTTGGGACAGCCGTCTGTCCACAGCTTGCTGCGCGGCAGCCTGACGTGTGGGGCCCCAGCCGGCAGCAGTGGGGAATCAAAATCCTGGCCCACAGGGCTCAGTGTTTCAGCTTCTCTTTCCAGCTTTGGCCAAGTTCTGCCGGGAAAAGCTGTCCCTGGCTAGGGCATGCGATCCTGAAGTTGTCCTCTGCCCTGGTGTTCCTCCATCCCGCCTGCCTCCAACCTGTGGCGGCAGCCCGGGTTCCCATGGGAGGCAGTGCCTCTGGGGAGCCCCGAGCAGTGGGGCTTATATCGTGGAGACGGCTAACCATCAGCCTGGGTTTAAACCTGTCACTTAATGAGCACGGGACCTGGGGCAAGCTTCTTGGTTTCTCTGTGCCTCAATTTGCCTATCTGCAGGATGGGGGTAAGAGCGCATCTATTTCCCTCCTTCGGTATTCATTCAGCAGGTTAGTTGTCGAGTGCCCGCTGTCTGCCAGGTACTGGGAACTCAGGGGTCTTCAGGCAGACAGACAGGAGGCAGGGAATTCACATAAGCATTTCACGCTGTGCTAAGTGCCACGGGGGAAATAAACGTGGGGACAGGGAGCGACGAGAGGTATGCAGGTTTGGGGCAAGAGTGAGATTGGGCAGAGAAAGCCTTTTGGATGGTGACGGAGTTGAGGTCTTTCTAAAAGTGGGCTGAAGGTGACTCCAGGCACAGAGATCAAGCAGTTCATGCAAAGGCCCTGCAGTGGGAATGATAGGCGTGTGTGAGGACCCGAGAGAGGGCGTAGTGTTGGTGTAGACAGCAAGGGGGGTGAGTGCAGGGGTTCACCTGTGCTTTAGCACAGGGGTTGGCAGGGGTCCAGTCCGTCCGGCGGGTCCCGGCTAGGAGGTGGGAAGGGCTTGGATTTCACCCTGACGGCTGGAGCCAGTCCTTGAGGCCCAGGAAATACTGTAGGATTGGATGTGGAAAGAACCCTCTGGCTTTTGACCTTCCAGACAGCTGGGTCTTTAGCCACAATAACCTGCACTAGAGGCCTTGGGACATACCTCACAACTGTCCCTGACCCTCCAGGGTGTCACCACCCTAGTTCCCCCAAGTGGGTGCAAAACCAGTACCAAGGGACAGCCGGGGGACATTGTAAGAGAGAACACTGCTTGGGGAGTCCAAGGCCTGAGTCCTGGGGGTCAGCCCTCACTTCCCGGGAGACCTTGGGAGAGGAATCACAGTTTACCGGGCCCCCAGCTCTGGGCCGGGTGACAACTTTTTGGCATATTGTCTTACTTGCTCTTTCCCACGGTCTTATGAGGTGGCAGTAATTAGGTGCCCTCATTTACCAGAGGAGAAGAGCGCTACTCAGCGAGCTGGTGGAACGTGAACAGGAGTTTCGGAGAGGCTGAGCCCCACCTGAGGCCTCTGTCTGGAGAGGCCCCTGCTTCGCTGTGGGGCGTGGAACCTGGTCCCAGCCGGTCCCGACAGCAGGAATGATCGCGGCTTCCAGGGAACGCGTGCGCCCCTCGGGACCCTCGAGTCCAAGGAGAAGGCTCTCCTCTACAGCAGAGGAGGCCGAAAGGCCAGGAGGGGTAGCACGAGCTGGTGACTGGACTCCAGAGTGACAACAGGAGGGCTCCTCCCTGGTCCTGGGGAGACTTGACGAGAACCTTCCAGCGGTCTCTTTATCCCCCTGCGACAGGTGGGGAAAGAGGTAGGTCAGAGATGAAGTGTAGGCAGAAAGTAGGGGCTATTGTATTAATAACTCCGAAATAGGAGGGGCAGGAAAGAGGATATCTGAGCGCGTTGGTCACGGAGCCCAGACATACCTGGTTCCAGGCCCAGCTCCCCCAGGCCACCCCCAGTAAGTGTGATGGCTTCGGGCAAATGGACTTAATCCAGAGGCCCCAAGAACTCTCACGAACTCCAAGCATGGCGGGCCTGGCAGTTCCGTTTGGCAGTGGACAGAGGGCAAAAGAGAACGTGTAAAAGCTGTGAAACCAGACACGGAAACACGCACAGCCGGCCGGGACATCGGGAGTTGGGGCCAAGGATGACTCCTCACCTCACCCCGCTGCTCACTGTGAGAAAGCTACTGCCAACGGCAGGTACCGTGGCTTGAATTGGGCCCCGTTCTCAGGTTCGGGAGGCATCTCATCTCCGGAGGCTCGACAGTGGCCCGTGACCTGGGAGGCCCGGTGCCCGCTGGCACAGAAGAGGCACCCGGCCAGGCCGGCAGGGCCCCGAGCGGCCTCTGGGACGAGGTGATCCTGGACCCGAGTTTGAAAGACCAGGGAGGACGTGGCCAAGGGACAAGAAGGGAGTGTGCTTCTGGAGGCGCACGGCACGGGCAGAGGCCTGGAGACAAAACTCTGAGGACCCGAGTGGCAGGTGGCAGGAGATGAGGCTAAGCAGGAAGGGTTTATAGGCAGAGGCTTGGCTGGGAGAAGGCCGTGTGCTGTCCTTGGCCTTTCCCTGCCCTGCGATGATGAGTGCCTCTGGGGAGAGCCTTCTGGGCCACCTTGGCTGGACCACCAGGCCCAGAAACGTGGGCCGGAGAGCAGTCAGTTTATAACCATGGGTTCTCTGTGCTCAGTTTATAATCGCCGCACCTGTACCCTCTCCCTTCAAGGTCAGCAAAGCTTTGCCGAGCACCTGCTGGATGCTTCGCCGATGCTCATTTCGTTTTTCTCCTCGACTTACTCTTCCGTTTCCTTGGATAGAATAATTAAAGCACTTTCCCTCCCTGGACGTAACCCCAGGCACCGGCTTGGTCTCTGCACTTTCAGATCTTTCTGTGGGCACTTATGTCGTGCTTCCCCTCCGCCCCCTGCCCCATAAAAACAGTGTTGTTTTTTGTAGGCTGCTTTGTTCTGTAAATGATAGATCTTTCCCCATCTTGTTCTTTTCACCCAATGACATCTGCCGGCCATCCGAATAGAGAGATCAACCCCCATTCTTTTTTTTTTAACATTTAAAAAACGAAGTTTATTTTGAGAGAGAGAGAGAGAGAGGGCACGCACAAGCTGGGGAGGGGCAGAGAGAAGGAGAGACAGAATCCCAACGCGGGGCTCGAACTCACAAACCATGAGATCATGACGTGAGCCAGAGCCGAATGCTCGACCGACCGAGCCACCCAGGCGTCCCGTGAGTTATTGCCAGTTTTTGGCTCTTACAAACCAGTGTGACCCTGGACCTCCCTGGGCCTCCTCTCGGCACACGTGTGAGAAACACCTTGCGCGCTTCAAATGTTAATAGACGCCGCCTGGTTTGTCTGCCAGCGTGCGTGACCACCATCATGCCCTCAGCAGCCACAGCCAACCGTCTCTGCTTCCCTTACCCTCACCAGCACTGGTTATTACCCATCCTTTGCCATTTTTGCCCGTGCAGTGGGCACACAGGTGGCGTCTCGCTGTTGCCTTAATGCCTGCTCCTTTTCTTAACCGAGTCAACGTATGTGCACTGAGCTCCTGATAGGCCCCCGGGCTAGGTGCTGGGGATACAGCAGTCAAGAGCAGCGGGCCCCTTGGACCTCCTTGCAAAGCACGAGAGGCAAATAAGGCTCAGAGAGGTTAAGAGCCAGGCCCAGGGTCGTCCAGCGAGGGAGTGAGGGAGCTGGGATTTGAATCTGGGTCTGTAAGCTACAGAGTTTGAGTATTTTTCCTCCTGAATTGTACTCAGACGGGGCGTCTCAACCCAGGATGTGCCCCAGGACTGCTGGGTCCCCCGAGCGACCCCCGGGGCCCCTTAGGAATGGCAGCCCCACCACAGGCGAGGCTGTGTCCTGGCATTTCTCAGGCTACCCCACACCCCCAATATCCCACCCAAATGAAATCTCTCAACCGGAAAGGCAAGATATGTTGCCTTCAGAATCTGCATAACCTTCCCAGTGGCTGAACAAAGCGGCTGTTTCTGTTTCCTGAATTTGGGTTTCCAGCAGACCTGCCCCCGAACTGTTGCCTCCCCACCTGAAACCAAGCAAGTAAAAGAATGAGCCTGTGGTTTGTTGTTTTTCCTCTTGTCATCGGTGTCTGCGCGAGAGGGGGGCCCTGTGCCTGTGAGTGCCTGCCGGCATGTGAAGAGGGGTGTGTGTGTGTGTGTGTGTGTGTGCGCACGCTAAGGAGTTCACATGTAAACCTAATTCTCTCCGTGTCTGAGTGGGCTCGAAGGGCGAGTCCTTTGTCTATGTGACTGGTCATCTTTGTGTGTGTGTGTGCTTGTGAAACTTTTTTCTGAGTGTTGGAAACATGGGAACATGTGACCCAGTCTGTCTGCTTCCCACTTTCTCTTATTACAGAGATTGTGTCTCCACAATAGATCTCCTGCCTTCAGTGATCATATCATAAAAGGACACTGCCCAGGGAATAGGGAGGTCCTTTGGTGAGTGGGACTTAAAGTCCCTGACCTCATCTTCTGACCCTCTGTCTCCACCTGCTCCCTTAAAGTGTGCTCCCCAGAAGGGCTCCCCAAACTTTTCTGCCCTGAGGTGTCCGTGACTATCATGGCATCATGTGGCCTTACATTTTTTAATAGGAAGCCAGGTGGTTTGGGGCAAAACATAAACGTCTGATCTCACACCTGCCTTCCTGCAGACCTTATCAAACCATTTTACCTCTGAGTCTCAGCTTCTTCATCTATAACATGGGAGTGGTAATGTCTCCTGCCTTAGGTGTGTGGATTCAGTGGAAACATTTATGTCAAAGCATCTGGCACCTCATAGGTGCTCAGTAAATGGTAATTTCCCCAGCCCGCCTGGGCCCTCCCCACATCCTCTCATAGGTACGTGGTCCCAACCTGGAACATCTCCCTGCTGTGGGGAGGACAGGGGTCCAGGAAGTACACACTGTGTACCTGACCCTGTACTGGATGCTTGTATTGCATTATCTCAGGGAACATCCCCACCCCCTCCAGGTAACTCCTCGGGAGATGAGACCAGGGCACAGAGAGGGAAAATGACTCTCTAAAGCCGCACAGCAGAGATCTGAGGGGGGACCTTCCGGGTCCTGCCACTGTCCCGCAAAAGTCAGCCTTGCTGTAATTGACATACAGTGTGATGGCACTTTACCGCTGAAAGGTCCCCTCCTGGTTCCTTTCCGTCTACGGCAGACCCCCCCGAGCACTTCCACGCCTGACCCGTCTCCACAGGTTCCCCTCGGTTCCGTTAGCCCAGATGCCCAGTGAAACACAAAAGGGAATCCCAAGCATCCATGTGCCCAGTGCTGTGCTGGGTACTTTCCCAGGCAGTGACGGGGCTGCTGGACTGTGAGGGGAGAAATGATTACCCAGTTAGATGTGGAGCGGGGGTGGTCTCGGAGGAACTTGGGTCTGACCCTAAGCCACTTGTGGTAATTTACATGGGGCCCTAACCATTTCCACCATCTGGTACTTTGTCTGCCTTATTATTTTTGCAAAGGCTCCTTGAGTGCCTACTATGTGCAAAGTGTGAGGCCTGCGTGCCCCTTCACACCCTCGACACCTCCAGAGGAGGAGACTGATTCCAGATGGCTGTTCCCTCTGTGCCGGCTCTTCTGTTCCCTGTAGCTCTGTCTCCACACGGCAGCGAGCACGGGACCCTGTTAAGACCCTGCTGTGACTTGAACGGCCAGGCTCCCGGTGCAAACCCCCGCAGGACCTGGCCCCCGCCTGGCACTGCCCCACCACCACACACTCTTCCTTTGGCCCAGAATGTTCTGGACGGGGCCCTGTGTGTCCTCTGTGTTCCTGGAGCCCAGCACAGCCCCAGAACGTACCCGGGCCCTTAGCTAAGTTGTGGAGCGTCACCAGCAGGGAAGCGGGAGCCAGGGTTCAAACTCGGGGTGCTCTGGACTTTGAAATGCACATTCCCGACCCCTCCCCTCGCCTGTCTCCTGCCACTCTTGTGTGCTGGCTACGGCACGTGGGTCACATGAACATGTGGGCCTGTGGGCATCCCGGGTGTGTGTGCACCGAGGTGGGAGGTACAGGGCCGAGGAGGGCTCCGCCCGTCTGCTTCCCAGCTTCTTGGGGTGTCCAGCCCGCCTTAGTTTCTGCTCCTGTGCTCGCGTTGGTTCGCACGCTTCCGCGAGGTCCCGGCGCGAGCCACGCCCCTGCTCCTTACACAGCCTCTTCCTGCTTTGAGCTTCCAAGCCAGGCCCCCCAACCACGTGCCCCCTCTCGTGAAACCAAGACGCCAACTCCAGGAATGGTCATCCAGCGTACAAGCTTTAATCAACGTTGCATAGAAATCACTGTAATAATGCGTTCCTGCAAAAAGTTTGACTTCCTTCTAGTGCGCGATGGCATTTCTCATTTGGGTGCAGCCGATGCAGGAACAAGCCATGGGGTGCTGTCTCAGTTGTATTTCCGCCCTGAGGGATGGGAAGGGGAGAGGACCTTTAACTGGGAATGTGTCGCTGCCTCCTTTGGGTTTTGGACTGCTCATCAGCAACTAAATACGGGGGGTGTGGGTGTAGCTTAGACTGTCAACCTCCTCTTGCCTTCTGTGAATCCGTCCATTTGTCCCACTTATCACCCAACCATCCATGAATTCACCCAGTCCCTCTATTACCCAACGTCCTTTCACTAAACCGGATCCAGGCTACCCATTCAGTCTGTCCGTCCAAACGTCTTCCTTCCACGGTGCAGTCAGGCTTCCAGTTGACCAGTCAGTTCATCTACCCTTTTATCCATCCACTCATCTGCTCATCTACCCACCTAGCCCATCATCAACCAATTCAACTTTCTTCCTGCAGCTGTCAAACTATGCCCAACCCATGCACCATCCATTCACCAGTCATGGGGGTTGGGGGACGGGGATGCAGTCTATCCCTCGCTCCCTCTGTCCACTCAGCCACCTAACCTTGGTCACCCAACCCTCTATGGACCAACCTTCTAATGAGTGGTTTACCCAGCCAGCCTCACATCCACCCATCTAGCTAACCCACAATCTGGCCACCCTGCCCATCATCCCACTCTATCTGAAGAGCTAGTCCATCAGTGCGTCACCTATACAACCGCCCTAGTCTCCTCACCTTGGCCACCCTTGCCTGTGGTTCCTCTGTGCTCTGGCTTAGAGGCTGCAGCCTTTACCTCGCTCCCCCTAAGGTCCAGCTGGGCTGCTCTCCCTCGTCTGGCGTCGGGGAGGGGGGAGGGGAGGGTCCTGTGGCCCTTCCCCACCTGCTTGAAAGGTACCTGAGTTCCGCCTCTTTGTTTTATACACCTGCTGGCTCCTCTTGGCCGCCTTCCTCTTTTTCACCTTTCCTCCCGAATTCTTTCTGTTCTTGGGGTAGCTGCAGGAACGAGTGGTGGGTCGCGGGGGGCAGTGGTGGGAGCGCATGCTGTGTTTTTGGTGCCTCGGCGGTGGGCTGGGGTCTGGACTCTGGCTCTGGTGGCCGGTTGGGCTGTGGCCGGAGCTCCGGCTCCGGCTCCGGCTCCGGCCGCAGCACTGGCTGCAGGTGTGGCTTTGGGGCCGAGAGTTGCTGTGGGGCTGGGTGTGGGTGATGGGAAGGCTCTGCGTCTTGGTGTCCATGGGAGGCCACGCTTGGAGGGGCAGAGGCCTCCTCCTTCTCCTCTCGCAGCACGCCCGGCTTTACAGAGGCCCCGGCAGCCCCTGCTTATATAATTGGGGCTGATTGTGATGCCACAGGCCACCAGGGTGTGACAGATGTGGCCAGGCTGGGACAAAGCCCCTGCCCCTTGCCTTCACCCCAGGGGGGGGGGCGCTTTCAGGGGCGCCCTGGGAGAGTCCCATCTGTTGGCTAAAAGTAGGGACCCTTGGGGCGCCTAGGTGGCTCAGTCGGTTAAGCGTCCGACTCTTGGTTTCGGCTCAGGTCATGATTTCACAGTCCGTGGGGTCGAGCCCCACATCGGGCTCTGCGCTGACAGCACGGAGCCTGCTTGGGATTCTCTCCCTCCCTCTCTGCCCCTCCCCCACTCGCACTGTCTCCGTCTCTCTCAAAAATAAACAAAACTTCAAAAAAAAGGCGGTAGGGACCCTGGGGTCAGGTGGAGCTGGGTCCATATCCCTGATCTGCTGCTTGCTTTCCTCTGGCTTTTGTAGAACGGGGGCAATAAGAATACCGATCTCCCGGGACATCAGATGAATTAGAGAATCTACGTCCAGTGGTTGGCTCCGGGCCAGCCCCCAGAAGGACCTCCATACCCGCTGTCTGAGCATCCCCAGTGTGCTTCCGTATTCCCCCCATGCAGCGTGGAAGTCAGGAGCACCTCTCTGACCCTGGTGCAGTTGGCTGGCCTCGTGGGCAGCCCGTCGGGTGGATGACTGGTGTACAGCCAGACGGGCGGGTGGGCAGACGTCGAGTCGACTGGATGGCTTACCGCACGGCGGTTAAGAGTACCGGACGGACTGATGGGTGGTCTGCCTGGTGAGCTCACCTCCCCAGCCATGTTTCAAGCTGGGGGATTTAGAACCTGGTTCTAACGCCGGTTTGGGCTTATGTCCGATCTTGGGTAGCGTGTTTTGGTTTTCAAGGCTCGGTTTCCTCATCTAACAAAGGGATGTCTTTCCTTCCTTCGCCGCATTCTTGTGAGCCTGACTGCGTGGTTGCCTTGAGAGCCTGCCTCTCTCCTGACTCCCTGCTCCTCACCCTGCTCCCCTCCTTGATGGTGGAGCCCCGCCATCCAGTTGGAATCACCACCCTGGCCCGGCTCAGACCTCCCAGCTCCTAGAGCAGAAAGCCGGTGCCTGCGTTTGCACACAGCCCCGTCGGAGCTCGCTCGTCCGTTCGGTGCTCCGTCCGCAGCCGCCTACCTCCCCCCACACCTTGGCCAATGCCCGTGGGCTTTGCTCTTGGCCGCTCAGCCTGTAGCTCCCATTTCCTGCTGCCACGCCACACCCTCTGTCCTCTCCGCCCCCAGCAGCACCCCCAGCCAACCCCCGCTTCTCTCTGTTGGTCATGCACAGCTTTGCCTCTTGTTGTGAGGCTTTGCTACCACCTGCTTTTGTCGCAGGTTATTACTAAGCATGTCCCGTCAGTCGTGGCGAAAGCCGCTCTCGTCTACTGAGCGCTTCCTGTGTGGCTGGCCTCCGGGCCCCACGTTTTCTGTAGGCAGCCCTGCCCTCCAGCCTCCCAGGGACGCTGTGCGGTAGACTGAATGGTGCCCCCCCCCCCCCCCCAAAGATATGTCTGCGTCCTAACCCCTGGAACCTGTCGTGGATCTTTGCAGATGTAAGTAAATTAAGGATCTTGAGGGCATCCTGGATTATCCAGGTGGGCCCCAAATCCAGTGACAAGTGTCGTTATGACAGAGACGAGACACAGGGAGAAAAACCAGGTGGGGGCAGAGCCCATGAGGGTACTTGACCACAAGCCAAGGAAGTCCTGGGGCCCCTGTGTGCCGGACGAGGCAGGAAGGATTCTCCCCTAGGACCTCCGGAGGGGGTGTGACCTTGTTGACACCTTAATTTCATGCCTCTGGCCTCCAGACTATGAGAGAATAAATCTCCATTGTCTTAAGCCACCAAATCCGTAATAATTTATTATAGCAGCCCTAAGAAACTAATGCACCCTGGAAGGTGGGTGTCTCATTATTATATTTAACAAAGGGGAAACGGGCTCAGAGAGGTTGAGAGACCAGCCCAGAGTCCCACAGTTCGTCAGTGGCCGAGCCAGGATTCCAGTCCAGGTCTGGCCCCTTCTAGTCCTGCCTTTCAGTCACGGAGGGCCCGCTTGGCCCTCTCTGTCCTGGTGGCTCTGTTTGTGTGAGCTCAGTGGGGCTAGTTGGGTTCTCAATGCTGGGCCACTCTGTCAAGACTGGCTGTGGGTCTCTGGACTGTCTCCCCCATCCTCCTCTCTCCCCACTCTCCTCCCCCCTTCCCTCCCCCCTCCTGACCCCCCTCCACTGCTGACTCCCCACTTCCCGGCCCTCCAGTACCTAGTGAGATAGAGTCTGTGTTTTATTCAACTCAGGGCCCATCAAGCCTGGCATGGTGCCTGGTATGCAGCAGGGGCTCAACGGGGATGTTTGCGGGCAGATGACTGGGCAGGCGGACCTATGGGGCGTGGACAGAGGGACAGAACCGGCTCACCGAGTTCCTTGGTCGGGGCATGGAGTTGGGGGCCCTGGACAGCAGGGTCTCTTCCTCCTGACATCACATGCCCTCTGCCTGCTCCGGGCCTCAGCGGTGGCCTCCCCTTTGAGTAAGTCAGGGCCTCTCCTTGCACTGAGAATCTTCTGGAAATACTGTCCACCTCGCACTCCCGTCTCCAGCAGCCCCCACCAGGATCCTTCTCGGGCCCAGGAGCCTGGTGCTCGGGGGACCGAGGGAAGGGGGTGAGACCTCACTGGTTATTCCTTTTGGCAAGAGCAGGGTTAAGAGAGCCAGGGCAAGAGTGGCAACAGACGCGTTCCAATGCTTCTTGAAGGCCAGAGTAAGGGCCTGGGTCTGCGTCTGGATCTGGCACCTTCTCTGGGCTCCCACTGCCCATTGCTGTGATGGGAGCATTGGCAGCTGGACCCCTTGATGAAGGCAGACGTGAGCCTTTGGCGGCGGGGAGCACAGGTGGTCACCCTGACTTCAGCAGCATCAGTGGCTGAGGACTGGAGGCCCCTCCATGTGCTCTGACCCCAGAACCGGGGCCAGGGCGGCCAGAGACAGCCACCGTGACCCCAGCGACATTTCCGACAGACCTGGCCGGCTTCCAGTCCTGGCTACCACTTTTCCTACCCGCCGAGGCAGGGGAGGGTGGTTGAGAAGCCACGGGGGCATGGGCCTCCTGAGAACTTCCAGCTGGACACCAGGAACAGGGGTCTCTGACCCTTGCTCTTCCCCGTCCCTATGCACACACGGGCACATGCTCGCACATGCACACGCTCGCACACACACACACGCAGCACTGCAGGCGTGGGGTTGGAGAGACCAGAGAGGCGAAGTCCTTGGGAGACTTTTTATTGACTCTTTTCAGAAAGTTCTTCTCGCTGGAACAGTGGTGGGAATCTCTTCCTGGGCCACCGTCGTGGGTCAGGAGTGCGTCTGCTTGTGCTCGGGGCTCTGCTGGGCCGCAGGCTCTTCTTCCGCACCCTCCTTCTCCTGCCGCTCGGCCTCTATCAGCAGCAGCTTGCCCTGCACTGGGAGCTCCTCCTCGTCCTCCTCCTCTTCCTCCTCCTCGTCCTCCTCCTCCTCTCCCCCCTCTTCTCCCTCCCCCTCGGACGACAAGGAGAAGTTATCCTGACTCACGCAGGCCATGAGCTTCTTCATGGGGGATTCGTAGCCCCGGCCGTGGCCAGTGCTGAGCTTGGCACAGCGGGAACCCATTGCCCGCGTTGGCTGCCTCTCCAGACTAGGAGGGAAGGCCACTGGAGATGGGGGGAGTGGAGGGGCTGTGAGGACAGTAGGCAGGGCGCTGACATCACAAAGGGGCCCCTGGAGCCCCGCCCCCCGCCCTCGGACACCCGAGTCTGGGCTGACACCTGTCTCAGACCTCAGCCACCAGCAGCCCCCTCGAGGTTCCACCACCTACAGGCCAGGACGGAGTCAGAGTTCCAGGCCGGCCACCTTGCCTCATTTGTGCTGGCAAAAGTCCCCCTTTTAGCTGAGATGACAGTTGGGGATAGAATTTCCAGAAGCAGGAGAACACATAGGCTCCTCCCCACATTCCAGAAATACCCAGCCCCAGAGAGCCGTTGACATTATGTGAGGATGGGTTAGAATAGTGGTTACTTTGGGGGGCAGTTGGCTTGAGGGAGGAGAGAGGCTGGAAATGTCTGGTTCCTTGACCTGGCGGTGGAGGCAGGGGGGGGGGCAGCGGGGAGGGCTGCACAGGTGTACTTATAACTTGTGCCCTGTGTATAAGCTGTACTTCTGGAAGACTAGAAGTTTTCCTGTTTGTGGTCACAAGTCTTTGTACACGTGCCCATAGCACACGATTTCAGCACAGGGTGCATGGGAGGGGGGTGAGGAGTCATTTCTGAGCTCTTGCCTTTTTCTGCTCCGGAGGGAGCATGGCCCTGACGACAGGGATTTAAAATTTGTGGTAATGTCCAAAGAGTTCGAGGGGCGCCTGGGCGGCTCAGTCGGTGAAGCATCCGACTTTGGCTCAGGTCACAATCGCACGGTCAGTGAGTTCAAGCCCCTCCCCCGCACGTGCTCTGTCTCTGTCACAAAATTAAAAAAGACTTCTAGTGGCCGCCAAGGCCTCCCTCAGTCTAGCGCCTCTTGCTGGAGCATGCCAGACCTGCTTCCCATTCCCCAGCCACCCAGCACACCCTTGCCCACTCTGGGTAACGGGAGGATACCGTTTATTTTGTTCACTTTTTTTATCTGTGCCTGAGGGAGACTGGACAGCAAATTTATTATCTCAAGCTTTATTTGACAGATGACTTTGGTGCATTTCAGTCAAGATGTTGTGGGCTGGCAAGGAGCATCCAACGTCAGGGGATTGCTTTGGTCTCAGCGGGTGGTTCTCTGGCGGGTGACTTTTCCTTGATTTCCATCCAGGGGTGTGATGGACCCCGGAAGGTTTAGTGTCGCCTCTGGCACCTCCTTGTCCTGACCCTTCTGTGGCCTTTTGGAAAAGAGTCCTGGTTACAGGGCTCTGGGGACAGGACTCGGGTGTCACGGGGTGGGGTCCCAGGGCCACCCAGGGCGGGTCAGGAGTGGGGCTGGGGGGGGGGTGCCTCCCGGGGGTGGGGTTCCCGTGCCAGCCTGGGCGCATCAGGGGCGGAGACCGGCCGCACCTCCGGTTCTGGACCTGCAGGCACCTCTCTGGCTCCTTCTCCTCCGGCAGGAGCATCTCCGCCTCCTGTGGGCCCTGTACCGCCGCCTTTGGGAAGAGCGCCTGTGTCTGCAGCAGCAGTCTTTGTGGGTCCTCTGGTCCACCTGGATGTCCTCTGCGTTCACGGCCTGCTCCTGCTCCTTGTCCTGGCACTCATGCTGGCCGTGCTCCCGCCCCTGCTGTGGGTGTTCGCTCGGACTCTTCCTGCAGCATCGGACCATGGTCCCAGGGCAGGTGCCTTAGGCTGAGGGCACGGCTGGCCTTGGGGGTAGGGGAGGAGGGTTGAGGCCTGCCCGCCTGCTCTTGCCGTCAATGTTGGTCTGGTCTGCTGGCCGCTCTTTGCGGGCTTATATATAAAGGGGCCCCCCACTGTGACTCGGGGGCCCCACCCTACCATTGTTCCCACGCTGGCCAGTCCCTTCACAGCCGGCAGGGCCACCCCCTTGCCTTGCCTAAAAAATGTGTGTGGGTCCCTCAGGCCACAGGGACAGTGCTAACATTTTGTACAAATCCATCTCAGCCGGTGTCATTCTCACGCACTCGTTCCTGAAGCTTCCTCCCCACCCTGGGGCTGTGCCACGACCTGGGGTTTTGGATGGGTTGTTACTGCATTCATTTACTTTCCAATTCCTGCTTCCCATGAAGAGGTGATGTGGCTTGCTCTAGGTCACTCTGCAAATACGGGGCAAGGCTGGGCATCAGTCTGTGCCCTTGGCCTTCCACCCCCTTCCCACCCCAGGCGGTGCTCCCCTCCAGCCCGGGTGGTGCTCCCCTCCACCTGTGCCATCTTCCTTTCTCCTGGGCCTCACTGTCCTTTGGATCCCAGTAAAATCCAGAATGTGGGAGCAACTGTCCGACCTCTAACCCTGTGGACGTCACCTTAGGTGCAGGGGGACTTTCTGGCTGGGTCCCGTGTGGGAATGCAGGTGGCTTCTAGGAGCTGCGAAAGATGAGGGAACTGGTTCTTCTCCCCTGGAGCCTCCAGAAAACCCAATTCAAGATAATAAATTTGCTTTTTAAGCAATGAAGTTTGTGGGGATTTGTTAAAAGCGGCTATTTAGGAAACCAGTACACAGGGCTTGATCCCACCCTAGTATTCATATGCTGTTTAGTGCCGCCCTAAGTGTAAATGCCCCGGGAAGTGAGGGGGTGTTCTGCGTCCAGCCGTCCTGCCATCCTGCCCATATACAGTCAGATACGCGGGGTCAGGCAAGCGGGTTCGGTCCCATTCTGTGTCCTTACCTGAAAAGACCGGGTCATTTATGCCCATCTTGCAGTGTGAGCCCCAGACGTGATGAATGTATGGCACTCAATAAAGGGAAGTTACGGCCACGACATTTCTGCGGTCACTTTCTCACCGAGCTCCCTGCGACTGACGAAATGCCCTGGGCTTTGCCGGGATCTGACTGAGCCAAGCAGACTCAGAGTCTCCCAACCCATCGTGAACAATGTCCACATCTCACTGGGGTTTTAAGCCCCCGGTGCATCATGTGGGTTGAGGGGCCAAGAGGAGACGGGCAAGTTTTCTCGTCCCCTGAACTAGGGAGACATTCAGTGCTGTCTCGGCAGCATTGTTCTCAAACAGAAGACACCTGGGCACTTGGGGTGTAGTGAAACCTTGAGCAGGAGCTGCATTTCCCCGGCTCTCTGGGGGCGGGGCAGGGAGCAAGTCCAGAGCCAGGGAGAAGCCCTCCGACGCCAGCAGGACCCGCCCCCGCCCCCATCCCCATCCCCGGTGGGACTCACAAAGGGCTGGCCGGCGCGGGAGCAGATTTTGGTGGTGACCGGGGCGGAACAGAGAGCTTGGAGCCAGATCCAGTGACCGCCGCTCGTGTCCCTTCTTCCCGGCATCCCCCCACACCCCGAACCCCCGTCAAGACAGAGAGACGAGGGCGCGATTCTTTTTTTTTTCAACATTTATTGACAGGTGGCATTGTTCGTTAGCAGGCTCCTGTTCAGGTCATGGTGTTGGTGGCATGTTCAGAGGCGGCAGGTCGGTCTTGACTGGCTGGTAGAATTTCGAGCAGGAGTGGTGGACTGGTACCCCGTGCGTGGATCATCTTCTCCTGCACCTCCCCACCCTGTAGCGGCGGGAACACACTGCGGAGGGAACCGGGGAGGGGGAGTTTCAGCAGGGCCGGGGGACCCCCCGCCCGGCCCCACCGCACCCCCCACCCCGCCCCGGGGCGCGCCCCTTCACCTCTCTTCCTCGGCCTCCTACAACATCGCCTCCTTCGTCTGCGGCATCGGCGTCTGCGGCGACGGCACCTGCTCCTGCTGTGGCTGCGGCAGCATCTGTATCTGGCCATGGCTCTAGATGGATCCGGCCGGGATGCTCAGAGCAGGGGGTCTATCTTGGTCGAGCCAGCCAACCTGTGAGCAGGTGGAACTTGGTGGGCTGTGAGCCCGGGGCCCGGCTTGTGGGCCTCTTATAGACACAGGGGGGGACCCTGGGCATTGTGAGGGCACAGAGGCCTTGACCTCACAGACCCTGCCAGAGCTGTCCTGATCGCGTCCATATATGGGCGTGTGGGAGGCCCTTGGTGAGGGCAGGGTGGGGCCTGGCCCGGCCGGGCGCACGGGGTCACCCCCCCCCAACCCCAGGTCACCGGCGAGGGGAGACAAGAGGACTTCTCTGTCAGGGGCACTCAGTCAGTCAGTCAACAACCAAAAAAATTATTGGATACCTAGTATGTGCTCGATTCTGGGCTAGGCCCTGGCATACCGCAATAAATAAGGCAGACGTGTTGCTGCCTAATCGGCTTTATCCTCTAACTGGGAAACCTGGAGGAACCGCACGGAATAATTAAGATTGTGGAAAATGCTGAGAAGGGAAACCTGAGGTTTTTTTTACAAGGGTATAGGTTGGGGGGAAGCCGACCTCAGGGAGGTGATAGGAAACCTGCCCAGGGGTTTGCTGGTAAAGTGAATTGCTGAAGGTTGAGTCAGGGTCGGGGGAGGGAAAAGCATGTCGGGAGCGGGAACAGCAGCTGTGAGGTCCAGAGGCAGCACACGGCGTGGGTTCCATTGATATGAAGGGTCCAGAAGAGCGACATCCATAAACACACAAGTCGATCAGTGGTTACTTGGCACCAGGGAACCGTTGAGGGCTGCCTGGTGGGCACAGGGCTTCCTTTTGGATGACGAAAATTTTTGGAACTCGGTGGTGGTGGTTACATGACAGTGTGAACACACAAAATGTCCCTGGATCATTTTTTTTAGAGTTGATTTATGTTGAGAGACAGAGAGAGAAAGGGAGAGCATGGGTGGGGGGTGTGCAGAGAGAGAAGGAGAGAGAGAGAACCCCAAGGAGGCGCCGGGCCATCAGCACAGAGCCAGATGCAGGGCTCCAGCTCACGAAACCATGAGATCATGACGCGAGCCAGGATCAAGAGCCAGACGCTTAATTGACTGAGCCACCCAGGCCAGGCCCCCCTGAGCCACTTTAAGATGGTGAATTTGGGGGCACCGGGGTGGCCCCATCCGTTCAACGTCCGACTCCTGATCTCGGCCGGGGCCTTGATCTCAGGGTCATGAGCTCAGCCCGCGTTGGGCTCCGTGCTGGGGGTGGAACCTACTTAAAACACAAACCAAAACATATGGTGGTGAATTTTACAGTACGTGAATTTCACCTCGATTGAAAAAAGGAAAGTCCAGGGGCTGAGAGGTGCTTGCCAAGTGTATGGAATTGAAGGAGACCCCCGTGGGTGGGGCAGAGAGCGCGGGTGAGCTTGGGCAAGACAGGGCCAGCCCACTCCGAGCTTTGTGTGATCTTTCCTGCGACCCGCATGAGTTTGAGGGATAAAGAGGGTAGCCGTTAGCATTAGATTTGGTTAGTTATAACCGAAAACCAACGTACCTGACTTCCGGATGTGAGTTTTACATTTTACTTAAGAAGTTAGAAGTGCTGGGACGCCTGGGTGGCTCAGTCGGTTGAGCACCCGACTTCGGCTCAGGTCATGATCTCGCGGTCTGTGAGTTCGAGCCCCGCGTCGGGCTCTGTGCCGACAGCTCAGAGCCTGGAGCCTGCTTTAGACTCTGTGTCTCCCTCTCTCTCTCTGACCCTCCCCCTCTCATGCTCTGTCTCTCTCTGTCTCAAAAATAAATAAGCATTAAAAAAAAAAAGTCAGAGGTTGTTGGGCAGATCGTGTCCTTGTTTTGGGGATTCACAGACTGGAACATTTGGGCATGAGGGGCACTGTTTCGCCAGATGCTCTCAAGTGATTCAGAAAAACAGCAGTAGCGATGGACAGGTATCTGCATGGGGAAAGAGGGAGAGGGTGTAGTGGGGTAAATGGAATAGAATGTTAACCCTTGACCAGTCTGGGTGAAGGTGGTTCTTTGTATGGTTTTTGCAACTTTTCTGTAACTTTGAAATTATTTCAAAATCAATTACTAAAACTATTTTTTAAAACAAAAGGAAGAGGGCCCGGGAGGAAGGCCTTCCAGGGCTGGTGTAGGGGCTCCCCCTTTCCGAAGGGCCTTGGGCTTCTTTTATCTTTGGCTCTACCCTCAACAAGTGCTTTCCGTTCCCAAGGTTGCCTCTTAGTCCAAAGCCAGGGCCACCGTGGACAGTTGTGCATTTTGTGTACTGCTCAAAGCCCTCAAAGGGATTGAATGGGGACTGAAATCCAGCCCGTGCTCTGCTTGCCAAGCCAGGCCCAGCACACACAGGCAGGCTTCTGCCCGCAGGAGCTGTTTTCTAATTGCTCACAGTAGAAGTCTTTTTTCTAATTCGAACAAAAGCACACTCAGGGCTAGCCTCAGCCCTGCTGGAAATTCACCCATATCCACTGTCCAAGCAACAGGGAAGAGGAGGAGGGGGGCAAAAGGAGTCGTTACTCTATAAAGAGCTTTCCCAGACACCCCACCCAGCAACTTCCCTTCTGATCATTTGTCTTACTTCAAGAGCATCCTGCCCCTGGGGATAAAGCTGGGTTCTTCGGAGAGAGAGACAGGCCAGTAGATAGTGCATTTTGCTCCAGAGGGGGTGCAACCAGAAACTTCCAGAACCCTACTCCCCAACCCACAAGGTGGGAAAACCATGAATTAGAAGCTAAAGTCCACCAAATAACTAAGAGAGCTACACCTGGCACGAAGGGAGTTCACAGTACCTTTTCATTCAATGACTCATGTATAGATCTGATTAAAAAAATTTATTTTTAACATTTATTTTTGAGAGACAGAGAGAGACAGAGTGGGGGAGGGGCAAAGAGAGAGAGGGAGACACAGAATCCGAAGCAGGCTCCAGGCTCTGAGCTGTCAGCACAGAGCCCGATGCGGGACTCGAACTCACGGACCGCGAGATCCTGACCTGAGCCGAAGTCGGACGCTTAACCGACTGAGCCACCCAGGCGCCCCTGGGAGAGTCCTCTTGAGGAGGTGATGTTTGAGCTGAGGGCTGAGTGATAAGGAACCAGCTGTGCCAACATCTGTGCAGTGTGGGTGTCCCTTTGGGGAGGGGGCCGGTGGCTCTGTAGCACACAGTCGTTCAGGGCTGCGGGCTGAGCTCAGCCTTCTTGGACATGCAGCGTGGAGGGCGTCCTGACCTCTGTGTCCAGCCCCCGCACGCAGGGAGAGAGCGTAGAGGAGGCTCCTCTATTTCTAACTAACTGCCTTGGCCCGGGAGTGACCCCCCTCCCCTTCTGTCCCCACGCCATGGGGGAGCTGACCATGTGGCCTGTGGGGCGCAAGGCAGGCCTGGGGGTCGAGTCGGGGGGCTGCTGCAGGAAGGGGAGTGGAAGGGGAGGACGATTCTTTAGTGTCCCCCTCTCCCTCTGTCGCAGGGCTGGAGGGACGCGGCGGCTGGCGGTGGGCAGGGTGGCTGGCAGGAAGCTCACGCACAGGGTCTAAGAAGCGCCACTCTGAGGAGGGGACGTGTGAGCGGAGACTTAACCGGGGGGTCCGTTGGTTCGAAGGCCTGGCAGCGGGACAGGAAAAGCTTGGAACGGAAAGAAAGCCTTCGGGTTTAGCCGAGGAGACCCTGCATGAATCAGATCACCGGACAAATAGGTCGTAAGGCCGGGGAAAGGAGGTGGGCCCCTGGGGCTCCTCTGGATCTGAAATGTCGGGGTTTTGTTCGAGCAGCTGGCTGTTACCCTGTGGAACGTAGCGCTTGCCGCTAGCCTCTACTCGCCGCGTTTGCTCTTTATCTCCAGGTAGGACACAAGTTCCGGGAGGTCGGGAACGGAATTTTGTTCACCGTGACAAGCCTCCTACTGTGAGTGACCCGGCACACAGAAGAAACCCAAACATGTGTTGAAGAAGTGATTGGTAAATGGGTGCTTTTAGGATAAAACTCTTTGACTGTCATTTTCCAAACATGAAACGCGCGTGGTACCGTCGTGTGATGTTTGAAATGTCGCACACCCTGTCCCTGCCCGCCGCCCCCGATCTGCCATATCAAACACACGCTGAATCTCAGCAGGACGTCCGGGAGCATCCCTTCAGGTGCTGTCCTGTCCCACCCCCACCCCCCAGCCCCCGCCATCTGTGATGTCACAGTGGCCAACCATGGCCGCCTTGATTGAGGGCAGAGTCACCAGGGAGGTGAAGGCGGGCATGGGGGGTATCACACCCACCGCTGCCTTAGGGAGGGGCGGAGCCAGCTGATTCTGGGGACAGTCAGGGCAATGTGGCAGTCAGGTGACTCCTTATCGATGTGCCATTGCACTTATAATTCTGCCGCCGGGGCCGGGGGGGGGGGGGGGGGGGGGGTCTGTCCTGCAGAAATTCTGAGCGTGCTCACAAGGGTGCGGTTTGCAGGGAGAAAATTGGCAATAACTTAAAGTCCGTCTTAAGGAAATGGTGGCTGAGTTGCTACATTCGTGTTGCAGAACAGCTCATTGCCGTTCAGGTAGAGGAGCCCGGTAGGGTGACCTTGATGCAAAAGGAAATCCAGAGTCTATCGACAGTGACCAAATTACTGGAATGCGAGGCGTCATCTCACGTCCGTAGAAAAATTTAAAATAAGTGTTTGCGTAGGGGTAGGGAACAGTCCAGAATATAATTCATGGATTTAGCAGTGGGGGGGTGGAATTATGGTAAGTTTCACTTTCTATTTTATCAGTTTTTGTATTGCTTAGAATTTATGAACCTAAGGGCATTGCTGAATGTTGAGTCATTTCCGTGATCAGGACAAAATAATGGGAAACGGTACCCATTTCCATATTGTCTGAGCAGTTGTTGTGTGCCATGGTCCCACCATTTAGCTGTGAGGTTATTTATTTTTTCTTTAATAAGCTTTTTCTGTTGGGAAGAGTTGGAGAGGGGGTTACTTTTTCCATATACCTCTCACCCAGTTTCCCCCAAACTAGGGCATTAAAAAATTTTTTTTGGCATTAAAAAAAATTATTCATTTTGAGAGGGGGTGGGTAGGGAAGGGCAGAGAGAGAGGGAGAGAGAGAGGGAGGGGAGAGAGAATCCCAAGGAAGCCCCACACCATCAGCATGGAGCCTCATGAGGGCTTGAACTCATGAACGTGGAGATCACGACCTGAGCCAAAATCAAGAGTCAGAGGCTTAGTGACCCTGGGATCTCTTCTTATAAGGGCACGAATCCCATGCATGGGGTCTCCACCCTCATGACCTAGTTGACTGCCAAAGTCCCCACCTCCTAACACCATCCCATTGGGGGTGAGGCTTCAATGTATGAATTGGGGTGGGACACACAGACATGCAATCTATTACGAATAAAGCGGCTTTTTACATTCTCGCACAAAGTCTTTGTGTGAGCATGTATTTTATACCTGGAAGTCCGCACCCTTTGACCCCCTTCCGCCATCGCCCCCGCCACCAATCTGTGTCCAGAAGCTTGTCTTTTTGTTCTTTCTAGATTTCACACATAAGTGAGATCATATGGCATTTGTCTTTCTCTGACTCACGTCACTTAGCATTATGTCCTCGGGGTCCATCCACGTTGTCACAAATGGCAAGATTCCGTTCTTTTTTCTACACCGAATACACCACATCGTCTTTACCCATTTATGAGCGCTTTGTTTCCGTATCTTGGCTACCATAAATAATGCTGCAGCGAACGTGATGACGGTTCCGTCATCATCATGGATGGATGGCTACGCCAGCCAACACTCCCACCTGCTGAGCGCAGGCGTCCCTTTGGCCTACACCCTCGCCAACACCCGTTGTCTCTCGTCTAACACTAGCCATTCAGACTGGGGCGAGGCTGCATGTCCCCATGGTTCCGATGTGCATTTCCTTGACGAGGGGTGATGCCAACTCATCTCCCCCGGGCCCATTGGCCATCTGCGTGCGTGTCTTCTCCGGAAAAATATCTGTTCCCGTCTTCTCTGGGGCAGAAGCCCTGATTAGACGTTTATCCATTCTTTAGAAAGAGCAGGGCTGGTGGAAGGGGCCACCCACAGCTCACTCCATCCAGCTGAGCGGCACGAGTTCTTTTCAGTAAGCGTGTCCTTTTTTGTTTAGGTAACAAAAATCTTCTTCGTCTCTACCCTTCAAGGTTCTTTTGGCTGACTTAAATTGACATGAGACAGATCAACAGGAGAAAATAAAGTTTAGTTATACATATGTGCAGGGGCCCCATAAGAACAGGAGGCCCACGGGCCATCAGGCAATCCAGGCTTATACGGCATGTAGAGCCCTCGTTCATACTATGTTGTAGTTGTCTGTGGGGACAGCTCCCTTCCCACAGCAGGTCTTCTGTCTAAATCCTTTTAGACAGTTAGGGGGATGGTCAGAGTTTCTTCCTGAGCCTTCTGTTTCTTAAAAATAATTGGCCTAGGGCACCTAGGGTGGTTCAGTCGGTTAAGCGTCCGACCTCAGCTCAGGTCATGATCTCGTGGTTCACCAGTCCAAGCCCTGCATCGGGCTCTGTGCTGACAGCTCAGAGCCTGGAGCCTGCTTCTGATTCTGTGTCTCCCTCTCTCTCTGCTCCTCTCCTGCTCATGCTCTGTCTCTCAAAAATAAATAAACATAAAAAAAAAAAATCAGCCTACAATAACCCGCATGACGAAAAGACACAGTTTGGGGCGGCCGATTTTGCTCTCCTACAGTCCCACTTTTGAAACTTCTCCAAGAAATGTCACTGTCCAGAAGTTGAGTTGGCAGATAGTTTTATCTCAACAAACCAGTCTCAGTCCTGACGTTCAGTCAGTTGAGAGTCATTTCAGGAGGCAGTGTGCCCAAGTTAGGCCTGTGGTTCAAGTAACCAGATGTGAAACACGAGGCATTTCTGGGGTGCCTGGGTGGCTCGGTCAGTTGAGCATCCAGCTCTTGGTTTTGGCTCAGGTCATGATCTCACGGTTAAGGATCGAGCCCCATGTCACGCTCTGCACACAGACAGCAAGGAGCCTGCTAGGGGTTCTTTTCTCTCCCTCTCTCTCTGCCCCTCCCTCAATCATGTTCTCTCTCTCTCTCTCTCTCTCTCAAAAAAGTGAATAAAAAAAATTTTAAAGAGGCATCTTTATGCAAAGAAAAAGAAAAACAGTGGTTAATGATTGGAACAAATTAGAAACCCAGTTTCTGAGTTCAGAAGGCAGCGAGTTGAGATCTGTAGTTGCCCAGCTGGAAGCATCCTTAGATGTTGTGAAGGCAGACAGGGGCAATCTGATAGAGTTTCCTGATCTACAGTTCGAATCTAGCTCAGGATGTTTCTGAGCGGCCAAACCACATGTGGTACAAAGATTATACATACATGAGCCGTCGTGGTGATTTCTTTCAAGTTTACATCAAGTTGTTCATATCCACGTTGTGGGGCTTTAGGAAAAGGGGCAGTTTAGTTGCCCATGACTCCAGCTCAGAAGAGCAGGAGAAAAATTGAAAACGTTAGTGTGGAGAGTTGTAGCCAGACGATGGAAGAAACTAGAAGAATTCACGATCTAGTCTAGTTTACAACAAACAGTATTAGGATTTAGTATCCACAAACGTGTGCTATTGAAGCATGTGGTTTTCACTTTTCCTCTGTACGGTCACCTTCATTTCTACCAAGTAGCCAAATCAGACGGATTCGTTTGCAAATTAAGTCATTTCAGTAAACATGGCTCGGTCTTTTGCGTAAGTACAGGAGGAATAGCAATTAATCATATGGGCTCTTTTATTTGTTTATTTTTTTAAGTTAATTTATTTTGAAACAGAGAGAGTGCACGCAATCAGGGGAGGGGCAGAGAGAGAGGAAGAGAGAGAGAGTCCCAAGCAGTAGTCTCTGTCCTGCCAGTACAGAGCCCGACTTGGGGCTCAAACCCACGAACTGCAATATCATGACCTGAGCCGAAACCAAGAGTCCGACGCATGACCCACTGAGCCACCCAGGTGCCCCTGGGATCTTTTAAATCTGCTTTGCTGGAACTTTTCATAGGGAATCTCAGAGGGAGCTTTTAAAAGCCTCTTGGGGGCCAGAAGCCAAGCTGATTACTGGCCATCATTCTTTGCCTGCAGTACCTATAGATTTGGGTTAATTCCTCCACTCTTGAGGTCTCCGAAATGTCCTGAGGTTCCTGTACCTGAAGTGCCATTCTTTGCTTACGTCCCAAGGCTGCTGGGAACCCTGTAAGCAAGGTGCCAGGCTAATAATTTCCAAGGGACTTGATTGGCTCCATAAAGTCAACCGTAGTTCCTTAAAGCTGTTCATACCTGAGTCTACGCATGCCTCTGTCACATGCGACGTTCCAGTCAAAGCCTTGGTAATATAACCAATGTTTCCGGTGTTGTCCTGTTACAAGGGAAGTGGATTCTTATCAAACTTATGCAAATAAACATATGGCCATGAAAATACGAGAATACTCATGGAGAGTTTCCAAATTCTGGAGAGACCAAGTCAGGAGAGAACAAGAAATGTTTCAGTTCTCCTTACAAAAGTGTCGTTGATCAAATCGCTCTAAGGCGGAAAAAGCTTAAGAGGAAAGATCTCTTTACCTCCGGAAAACAAAAGATTAAAGAATCAGCAACATTTCAAACAAAAAGTCATACAAATTACAATCTTCCGTCTCTGTTTATTCAAGTCCCACGTAATTCTTGTTGTGCTTGGAATCCAGTTTCCCCGTTCATTCTGGGAATGTTTACCAAGTTCAGTTTTATGATTTTAAAGTTACCAGAAACCTGTATTCTAGAGTCTTTCTCATGAATTCCTTTAGGATGAAGCATTTCTGCAGGAACATTTGTGTAAAAGCATCTGAGTAAAAGGACTGTCTGCAAATGTGAAAGACTTAAAAATTGCTTGGTGAAGGTCTGATTAGAGCTCATTACAATGCAATTGACAAGGAACTTGGGTTATTTCTGTGACATACAATGTTTTGAGATAATAATTAGAATTATGAGTGATAGCACTGTAGCAGGGCATACTAGAATTCTTAGGAATTTTATTTAATTTGTAGAACATTTATATTAAAAATATGCACCCATACAGGGGCGCCTGGGTGGCTCAGTCGGTTGGGCGTCCGACTTTGGCTCGGGTCATGATCTCGCGGTCCGTGAGTTCGAGCCCCGTGTCAAGCTCTGTGCTGACAGCTCAGAGCCCAGAACCTGCTTCTGATTCTGTGTCTCCCTCTCTCTCTGACCCTCCCCCGTTCATGCTCTGTCTCTCTCTGTCTCAAAAATAAATAAACATTAAAAGATTTTTTTTTAATATGCACCCATACAATATAATCTAAGGCTTATCATCCCTTATTTGATGTGTTTCCCACCTCATTTAACTTATCACATAAGCCTAATTAACTTGTTATCTGTCTTTTATAAGGAGAGGGAACAAATCTTTTGTAGTTTTTCAGGGACACTCTGAAAATCCCACAGTTATTTTGAGGTCAAAAAGACCTCATTTCACAGGTGCCTGGGTGGCTCAGTTGGTTAAGCCTCTGACTCTTGATTTCAGCCCACGTCACGATCTCACGGTTTATGAGTTCAAGCCCTGTGTCAGGCTCACACTGATGGTACAGAGCCCACTTGGGATTCTCTCTCTCTCCCTTACTCTCTGCCTTCCCCCACTCACACTCTCTCTCTCTCTGTCTCTCTCAAAATTAATAATCAACTTAAAAAAGACTTTATTTAGGATTTGAGTTTGGGGAAGTTTGTCCAAACTATCAAGAAAGTTTTAAAACACTGTCAAATAAGCTCATAGGTTCCTGTGAAATGATACTTAATTATCCCCCTAGCCCTGGTGACAAAGACTTTGCAGGCAAATACAAAAAGTTAAAATGGATGGCAAAAGGAAAAGCTTAGCTCTTTTAACGACGAGAAGATTCAGTTTTCCTAAGTCATCAAAGACCTGTTTAAGACAAGATGTAGCACAGGACCTTATTTTGATAAAACACAATTTTTATTTTCTAGGCAGATCACTTTAAGGGCAAAGAAAAACCCCTTCATAATCTCTTATTATTAAGAGCAGATCACCAGTCCAAGAAAACCACATTTTAATCATGTGCCCACTTAATTTTGACATTAAAACTGTTTACTTACATTTATTCCAACCTTAGCTATATGTAGATTTTTCCCCCCAAGACCCAAAGACCTTACATAAAAATTTTTCCCCAAAGATTCATTTTCCATAAACCTTCTGCAACTTCCTTTTTTACATTCAGACTTTGCCATGTCCCTTTTCTCATAAACAGTTTTACTTTAGAACATATTTACTTGTTTTAAAAAGATTTTATGTTTATAATTTTTTTAATGTTTATTTATTTTTGAGACAGAGAGAGACAGAGCATGAACAGGGGAGGGTCAGAGAGAGAGGGAGACACAGAATCTGAAACAGGCTCCGGGCTCCGAGCTGTCAGCACAGAGCCCGATGCGGGGCTCGAACCCACGGACCACGAGATCATGACCTGGGCCGAAGTCAGACGCTCAACCGACTGAGCCACCCAGGCACCCCAAAAAGATTTTATGTTTAAGTAATCTCTACACCCACCATGGGACTTGAACCCACAACTCTGAGATCAAGAGTCACACGTTCTACTGACTGAGCCAAAGAGGCGCCCCCAATTTACTTTCTTTTTCCTTCGCAAAAACATCTCCTTACCTCATACCTTTTCTTACCCAAAACCTGTCCAATTTTCCTTGTATATAGAGATACATTTCTCAGTATGTGTAGCAGTTTCCATCATGTATATTAGAATCCTTAACTCATAGAAACTTTAATGTGTAGCAACAATGAAATAGTGAGCCTTTGTGAACTGTTACGCCAGGGTTCTTTAGATTGGCCAATTCATGAATCCGTTTCATAATTTCTAGAAATGTATGCTTCTTCAGAGTACAGTCTTTCAACACGACCTGGGTGTGTTTTACCAATAGACCCAGATATATTTAGTTTTTCTGTAATCATCAAAAAAAAAAAAAAAAAAAAGGAAAGAAATCAGAATTCAGCTGAGTAAATTTTGAAAATCTAATCAGCAGGATTCATGAATCAAGTAACACCCCATGTAGCAAATAGGAGAGAGCTCTGAGGAGCTGTAGAAAATAGAAGATTTTTATAGGCAGAGGGGGCAGAAATCAACATGCCATTTGAAAAATCTTATTTGGAGGGGCGCCCAGGTGGCTCAGTCGGTTGGGCGTCCGACTTCGGCTCAGGTCATGATCTCGTGGTCTGTGAGCCCGAGCCCCGAGTCGGGCTCTGTGCTGATGGCTCGGAGCCTGGAGCTGCTTTGGATTCTGTGTCTCCCTGTCTCTGCCCCTCCCCCACTCATGCTCTGTCTGTCTCTCTCTCTCTCTCTCTCTCTCTGTCAAAAATAAACATTAAAAAAATTTTTTTTTAATCTTATTGGGAAATGAGGGGTGCCTGGGTGGCTCAGTAGGCTAAGCATCCAACTTTGGCTCAGGTTGGGCCTCCGACTCTTGATTTCAGCTCAGGTCATGATCTCGTGGTCTGTGAGCCCGAGCCCTGAGTCGGGCTCTGTGCTGATGGCTCGGAGCCTGGAGCTGCTTTGAATTCTGTGTCTCCCTGTCTCTGCCCCTCCCCCACTCATGCTCTGTCTGTCTCTCTCTCTCTCTCTCTGTCAAAAATAAACATTAAAAAAAATTTTTTTTTAATCTTATTGGGAAATGAGGGGTGCCTGGGTGGCTCAGTAGGCTAAGCATCCAACTTTGGCTCAGGTTGGGCCTCCGACTCTTGATTTCAGCTCAGGTCATGATCTCACGGTTCATGGGTTAGAGCCTCGAGTCGGGCTCTGTGCTGACAGCTCAGACCCTGGAACCTGCTTCTGATTCTGTGTCTCCCTCTCTCTCTACCCCTTCCCACTCGCACTCTGTCTCTCTCTGTCTCTCTCTCTCTCTCAAAAAAAAAAAAAAATAAGCATTAAAAAAAATTTTTTAATAATTAAAAAATAAACAAGTAAAAAACATCTTACTTGGAAATGATCTAGATACTTAAAACTAAATTTAACTTAACTCATTTAATTCAGCCTAGCACAACTTTAAAGCTTGAGGTTACCAAAAGATTTTGAAAGCCATTTTTAAGTAAACCTACCATAAGGCATAATTTTTGCTTACGAAGTTCACCTAAAAAGTCTTGTCTTGCTTACATCTGCCTAAATCATCTCCCGATGATTATGTTTAGATTACCCATGAAAACTTCATGAGACATTAGACAGAATCAGCCACCATCATTATTTTTCCCTGACAGATTTTGCAACAGTCATGACATAAACTTATTTGATTAGCAAACCCAGGTGTTATATGTGTCTACATTATATTCAATGTTGATAACTCTAAGACATATCTGTGTTCATTAAACCAAACTTAAACCAGCTTTTATTTACCAAAAATTATCCCAAGTTATGTGAATGTGAAAACCGGTTAGGTTCGTTTCTGTTATATGTCTGGGACTTAGAAATGCTTCATTTACAAGTGCCCAATTTTCAGCCGGTTAAAGAGAGCTCCTTTACAAGTTAATTTTGGCGATACCATCTGGAGATCAAAAAATAACATATCTTCTGTACCCACATAGACCTCCATATAGACAGAGATCTTGTAGCTTGACTAAAACAATAGAAAACTCACTAGTTTGTACATAACAGTTGGAATATATCAAGTTGACTCACTCAGATGGCTGAGGTCTTTTACCATTTGTGGAGAAGACCTTTAAGATTTGTATTTGTCCCTGAAAGTAAATATTAAGGAGCCTGTGGTCTAGAGTCTGAGCAAGAGAACCCTTCTCACAGTTTGTCTATTGGAAAGGCCTCTTAAACACTTTTTGCCTTTCATCGTAGGTGAGTGTGGGCGTTCTTGTAGATACCTCCTGAAAGAATGGTAGTTTCTCTAAGAATGACTTTGGTTTCTGAAGGCCAATAATTAACAAGGCTTTTGAGATAAATAGGGCAGGTTTTAGGATTGGTAAAAAGCAATGGGTGAACTTTCGATTAAGTCTTGGGTCTCCAAGCCAAACTAATGCCAAAGAGGGTGTGCACATGGGTGGGGGACTGTGTGGTGTGTTTTTGTTTGTTTGTTTTACAGACAATCTCGTTTGCACAGAAATCTTCTTGAGGTTGCCAGGTGACTTAGGTTCATTGTAACGTGTTCGGTGACCAGCTGATCCTAACACAGGAGTCTGAGTTAACTGGGAAGAACTCTAACCACACTTAAGTGCTGGAGCCCTGCCTACCAATTTTGCAGTTTGGGCTTCTACGACATCCCTTAGTAACAGCCTCTACGTCAAGTGCACATGAACCCATAACAAAATTGGTCTAAACAGACCCTGGTCTGGTTGGAACTGTGAGCTCTCTAGTCTGTGAGGCCGAGCAAACAGCAGGCTTTTAGGGCTTATGCCTGTGTTCTAGCCCATGGTCTTTCTTCCTGACGAACGATACAATAGACAGGGACAAACAGTGACCGTCTCTGGGAAGAAAGGGATCGATAAAAACCAAGAGAGCTCATGATGAATTTTGACCAAAGCCAGTATACCCTAGGAACCAATTCCACAGATATTTTCTTCTGCTAATCTAAATTTAGATCAAGAAAAGGACTCTCAGCACTTTGGCGTCCATCGGACCCTGCAGGCAGAGATCTGGGAGACCGATGTGATAAGAATTCTCACCGTCTGTGGGGATCTCCCAGCTGCCGCAGTCCCGGGACCAGCAGTGTCCAACTAGTCAAATGATTATCCTGCCCACTATGCCAGCTGTTGGGGAGGAAAAATTTTCCACCTGCCTTCAGGGTTCTTTTGGCTGGTCTAAGAATTAGATTGACGTGACTCAGATCAATCAACAGAAAATAAAATTTGATTACACACATGCAGGGGCCCCACAAGAATAGGAGGCCCATGGGCAGTCAGCCAATTGATGTTTATGTGGCATCCAGAGCTGAGGAGACGGGGTAAGAGTCTGGGACTTCAAAGGAAAGGAAGACAATTCCTAGAAAGATGAAAAAGAGTAAATGTTTGTAAGCAAGTGTTTCCTGGGCCTCTCAAGCACTGGGACACAGAGAGGACTTTTAACCAATAGACTTTGCCAGCTACTGCCCTGCCTACCTCACCTCGTTCATTCTAGGTTGGGGTTGTCTGTGGGGACAGCTCCCTTCCCACAGCAGATCCTCCGTCTGAATTCTTTTAGACAGTTAGGGGGACAGTCAAAGGTTCTTTTGAGCCTTCGGCTTCTTAGAATTAATCAGCCTAAGAGAATCCACATGCCAAAGAGACACATTTTATTTAAAAAAAAATTTTTTTTAACGTTTATTTATTTTTGAGACAGGGAGAGACAGCATGAACGGGGGAGGGTCAGAAAGAGAGGGAGACACAGAATCTGTAACAGGCTCCAGGCTCTGAGCTGTCAGCACAGAGCCTGATGTGGGGCTCGAACTCACGGACCACAAGAACATGACCTGAGCCGAAGTCGGATGCTTAACCGACTGAGCCACCCTGGCGCCCCAGGAGATACATTTTAGGGTGACAGAGTTTGCTCCCCTTTAGTACAGAAAGCTCCCACGTTCCCCCCTATCCCCACCCTGCCTCAGTTTCCCTTATTATTAACAGCTGGCATTGGTGTGGTACATTTGTTAAAACTAATGAACCACGGGGCATCTGGGTGGCTCGGTTGGTTAAGCGTCCGACTGACTTCGGCTCAGGTGGTGATCTCGCAGTTCATGGGTTCAAGCCCCGCACCAGGCCCTAAGCTGACAGCTCAGAGCCTGGAGCTTGCTTCAGATTCTGTGTGTGTGTGTGTCTCTCTCTCTTCCTGTCCCTCCCCTGCTTGTGCTCTCTTTCTCTCTCTCTCAAAAATAAGTAAACATTAAAAAAAAAAATCAATGAACCAATATTGATACATTATAATGAGCTAAAGCCCATGGTTTACATTAGGGTTCACTCTTGGTGGTGTGCATTCCATGGGTTTGGACACATGTATAATGACATGTGTCCACCATTGTAGTGCCATACAGACTAGTTTCACTGCCTTAAAAAAATCCCTGTGCTCCATCAATTCGTCTTTCCCACTTCTCCTCCAACCCTAGCAACCACTGATCTCTTCACTGTCTCCATAGTTTTGCCTTTTCCAGAATGTCTTTTCCAGACTATTTGTTCAGGAACGCATAGAGTCAGTTTTGCAACTATATTCCCCAAATGTTCAGAGGAGAAGTTGGAGTTGAGATGAGGAGCTCTCACTCTGTCCCTTGTGTGCGGTGTTGCAGCCTCAGGGCCTTTGCACTGGCTGTTTCCTCTATCTATCCAGCTCTGGCTGGCTGGCTGCTTGCTTCTTGTCATTTAGGTCGTTGGCTTTTTGAAGAAGTCCTCCCTGGCCTCCCTCTCTGATGTTCTCCCTCCTAATCTTTGTCATACCCCCCAGTTTTATTTGTCACAGAGCTCTCCTCCAAGGGCATGTGACATCAGGGTCACACATCAGGCTCTGGACTTGGTGGGGGAGGGGGAAGGCTGCAGTTACCTATAAGCTTCATGGAAGTGGGGACTTTTGGGTGGGGTTTTGAGGGGTGAATAGACGTTCACAAAGCCAGTGATGAAGGATCTTCATTAGGCGCTAAATATATTGTTCGTAAAAGCCTGACTCTAAATGAAAAGGAGTTTGGGGGATTGGAGTTTGTCAGAGTGCCAAGCACGATTGCTGAAAAAGTCCAGCAGACCCACATAGCAAATGAGCCACTTGGGGCCAAATAATTTCAAAAAGCAAAATTAGAAAAGCCTCTGGAAAAAAAAAAAAGTTGTTTAATGTGGATCAAGGTCGTTTTGTAGGTTTCCTGTGATGTGGAGTGGGGCCTCCTGGAGAAGTCATGCCAGGGCCCCTGGAGTCTTAAAACATTTCTCCCCTGCAGGGCTGGGGAGAAAAACCGCCTGGCTGTCTCTTGCAAAGTTAAACACACAACTCTCCTATGACCCGGCAGTCCTATTTCTAGGTATTTACCCAAGAGAATAGAAAGCATATGTCTACACAAAGACTTGCGCGTGAATGTTCACAGCAAGTTGGTTTCTAATAGCCTCAAACTGGAATCATCCCAAATATCCATCAACAGGGGATTGAATAAACGGCTGAGTTACATCTGTGCCATAGGACGCGGCTCAGCAATTAAACCGAGCAAACTATCGAGACATGCCGCATCGCGCATGACCCTCACACACGTCGTGCTGGGCGAAAGAAACCAGACAAGAAAGGGTCATACCATGTGACTGACTGCTTGGTATGCAGTGTAAGAACAGGCAAGTCTATATGGTATTTACAGAAGGCAGAGCAGTGGTTAGTTACCAATGAGAAGGGGCACAAAAGAACCTTCTGGGAGGCTGGGAATGCCCTAGATCTTGATTTGGGCGGTGGATACATTTGTATAAAAGAAAAAAATCATCGGGGCGCCTGGGTGGCTCAGTCTGTTAAGCATCCGACTTCAGCTCAGGTCGTGATCTCGCGGTCTGTGAGTTCGAGCCCAGCTTCGGGCTCTGTGGCGACAGCTCAGAGCCTGAAACCTGCTTCGGATTCTGTGTTTCCCTCTCTCTCTGCCCCTCCCCCACTCACGCTCTGTCTCTCTCTGTCTCTCGAAAATGAATAAACGTTAAAAAAAAAATTTAAAAAAATCATCAAGCTGGATACTAAGGTTGATACAGTTCAGACACTTTGTTACGTAAATGTCCTCCCGGGAGAAAATAAAAAGCAGTCTCCGCGGCCCCTGTAGACACACGGCCTCAGTACGATAAGGTACTCGTTTGACAGGAAAGAGAAACTCAGCTGCCAGCCGGGGTTTATTTTCACTTTCCCGCCTGGCCTGCGGTCAGGCTGTGCAGCTCGCTGCCCGCCCCATCTGGGGAGACCAGCACGTGAGGCCAAGGGCACACACAGTTCTGGCGATGGTGCAGAAAACACGAATGGTCGTGAGCCCCTATTTTTAAAAACTAAAATAAATGCAGAAGAAGGAAGCCCATATTCCGTCCAACTCTGTTCCTCTGAGAGGAGAGAAAGGAGTGAAAAAAAATACACACCGCGTAGCTAACAATGTTTTTCCCAGAAGGCTGGATTAAAGGGAGACAATGAGCATTTAGCACACCTACTCCCACCATCTCAGCTGACGTGTTCCAGCCTGAGGGGGGTGGGGGGGGGGTACCTTTGGAGTTTAACGACAACAAAAGCTGATAAAAGGAGGGAAAAGTGCTTTGAGCACTATTTATAGTCGACCCCGGACCCTGTGGGTAAGAACCTCCCAGGATACCTGTTAAAATGTGTCTAGGGAATGTCCAGGATGGGTCTGATGAGGTGGCCGTGCCGCGCACTCCCCACACGGCTGATCTCCGGGAGAAACCTTTGGGATCATTGTTACTCCCAGTTTAGAGATGAGGAAACTGAGGCCAGCACAGTTTGGAGCTGGCCCGAGTGCCCCCACTCCGGGAGGATCACCGCTGGCTCTCTTGTCCCTAAAGCCCCCATTTGTAGGCCGATCACCTGGGGGTTAAGGAGCTGAGGGATTTACCCAAGTGCCGGCCGGGAACCAGGGGAGAGGTTCTTTGCAAGGGAAGCAAGCGTGCCGACCTTCCTCTCTTGCCCCGAAGCCTGATTTCTCTAGGACCCACAGCCCAAGGAGGCCAGCCTGAAATCAGCTTGTAGCCCTCTGGCTGTCAGAAGGACAGGACTGGGACTCCGTCACTCCCCGGGCTGGTGGGAGGTTAACCTTGCTCATGTGAGACAGGGCTGCGGGGGCGCCTGGGTGGCTCCGTCGGCCAAGCGTCCAACTCCCGACTCGGGTCATGGTCTCACGGTTCGTGGCTTCGAGCCCCGCGTCGGGCTCTGTGCCGACAGCTCAGAGCCTGGAGCCTGCTTCGGATTCTGTGTCTCCCCCTCTCTCTGCCCCTCCTCCACTCTCTTCCTCTCTCTCAAAAATAAATAAACATTAAAAAGAAAAAAAAGAAAAGAAACAGGGCGGCTAAGCTCAACCTTATAGGTCCTGTGTAAGGATTAGAAGCAACACCCCACCACGTGTGCCCAAAGGCAATAGAGGGTGTCGGTTATAGAGAGTCTGGAGCAGGGCTGCCTGGGTTCAAATCCCAGCTCTTCCCTTACTAGTCGTGTGGGCTTGAGCATGGAGCTTAGCTTCCCTCTGTTTACCCAGTCTGCACTCAGCAGGCATTTATTGAGCACCTGTGGTGTGCCAGGTTCTGTGCAAAGGGCTCTCTTGGCCTCAGTGTTTCCGTCTGCCACATGGGAATAATAATGGTGCTTGCCTCATTGTGGTGTGGGAAGATGAAATCGTACCTTTCCCCGTGAGGCCGGAAAGCGAGGCTGGGACAGCGATCGCTTGGTTTGCTTTTCTAGGGGCAGGGGCCCTCCCAGAATGGTGGCTTGATGACCAGCAGGGCAGGGATCGTGGGTTTGGCCAGTGCTGCTTTCCAGATCAGGCTTCTCTGCTCCCTTCCCGGTCTGGATTTTGAAACTCCTTGCTCGGCCAGGCTGGCTGAGCCCACTTGGTCCTCAACGTCCGTCCCTCTCCTGGGCGGTTTGTCCAGGAGCGCATTACGGCATCCGTGGATACCTTCCTCCATAAAAGAGAAAAAAATAATAATATTTTGTGACTGCATTGGCATAACAATCAGTATAATCCAGGCTGGAGTCAGGATTACACCTTGGCCCTTAACCACATTTGTTTTTCTCTTTTATTTTAAAAGAACCTAAAATATTTCCGTGGGCCCCTAAAAGCATCGTGGTCCCAGGCGCTGTGCCCGCTGAGCCCAGCGGAGAGGTCGGCCCTAGTGAAGCCTTTTCAGATCAAAGATGGCTTACTTTCCCTCTTCCTTGGAGGGCCTCCGCTGCTTGGGTTAGAACGCTGGCTCAGAATTTCCCAGGGATGGGTGTTCCCTCTGTAGAATCCCACCTGGAACTTACCCATGACCCCGAAGCCTGCTGTTTTTGCCCCTTTCCCGAAGGGAGGGGGGCTTTGCCCTGTGACAGCCACCCTCACATCCCTGCTTTACAAATCAGTCCGTTGCTCATCTCTGACAGATGAAGACCCTGAAGCCAGAAGAGCCAAAGAACTTGTCCAAGGCTACGCAGTGAGTGGGAGGTTCAAAATCAGGCAGACGAAGGGAGGGATCCCCCAAAGTTTTCCACCTCCCTCCCCCTGCAGATACAAAGTATCAGCAAGAACCCCTGTGTATGTGAATTGGTGACTAAATTATATACGTTGTATTCGTTTCTTCCGGCTGTAGCAACAAATGAACCATAAGTGGGGTGGCTTAAAACAGCAGAAATGTGTTCTCTCCCTGTCCTGGAGGCTGGAAGTCAGGCATGGTGCTGGTTCCTCCTGGAGTCCCAGAAGAGGATGTGTTCTATGCCTCTCTCCCGGATTCTGGCGGCTGCCAGAAATCTTTGGGCTCCTTGGATCACAGGTCACTCCAGTGCCTGCCTCTGTCTTCACATGGCCCTCCCCTAGGAAGATACTTGTCCTTGGAGTCAGGTCCCACCCCAATCCAGGATGATCACATCTCCAGATCCTTAACTTAATTATTACGTGTGCAGAGAGGCTGTTTCCAATAAGGTCACTCGCTGGTGTGGGGGGCTAGGAGGCTGCGTGTTTCTCTGGTCGGCATTCAGCCTGCTGCCCTTGAGATACAGATAAAACGAGAACCAGGGTGGGAATAAAAATAATATGGCCCACCACCTGACACGGGGTGGGTGCTTAAAAACTATATACATATCTATTTATGTATATAAAACATCTGGTTTCAGAAAAAAACGTTCAGGGGCGCCTGGGTGGCTCAGTCGGTTAAGCGTCCGACTTCGGCTCAGGTCATGATCTCGCGGTTGGTGGGTTCAAGCCCCGCATCGGGCTCTGTGCCTGGAGTCTGCTTCGGATTCTGTGTCTCCCTCTCTCTCTGCCCCTCCTCACTAACCGCCCCCCCCCCCCCCGTTATGTTTTAGGCCCCTGTTCCCCCTTTCAGTTCCTGGAATTAAAATTATGTTCCTGCCTCAGGGCCTTTGCTCGCTTATCCCCTCTGCCTGGAATGCCTTCTTATCATTCAGATCGCAGCAAGATGTCACGGGCCTGCCCTGCCCTCCCTAGGGGGCACAGACCTTTCCCACCTGCTAACCTCTTCTGCCCGCCTCTCGCCTGGATGAATCTAGACAGTGCTGTGTCGCCTCATTATTTATTTGCTGCCTGCCTCCTTGCACCAGATCACAACACCCTTGAGAGGAAGGGGGTCGTCTCGTTCCTAGCTGCAGTTCTAACACCTGGCAAATCATAGGTGCTCAGAAAATAATGTGTTCAGTGCATGATTACGTTGTTCTCTCTCTTTAAGACCAGGGCTTTCGCCTACTGTGAGGCAGTGGACTTCAAAGGATGGAAAATCCCCTATAATTGTAGCCAAAACAAGGTCCCCGTGAAAGTGTCTTCCTGTTCTCTGTGGGTGGGCACCCCCCAAAGACCGCGACCGGTCACTTTATTTCAACCATTAATTAAACATCCCCTCCCCTCGCTGTTACTTCCTCTCCTTTCTCACTTCATCCTACATATTATTTTTTTTTTCATGTTTTATTTATCTGAGAGAGAGGGAGAGAGAGGCAGAGAGCGGCAGACAGGGGATCCTAAGTGGGTTCTGTGCTGACAGCACGGAGCCCGCGGGGCTCGGACTCAGGAACCGTGAGATCATGACCTGAGCCAAAGTTAGACACTCAACCGACGGAGCCACCCGGGAGCCCCTCTACTTGTTACTAAACGGAGGCCAGCCTTTCTGCATTGGTCAGGGACCCTGAATGACACTGAGAGGGAATGTCTCTGTCTTGGCCATCTGGGTCTCGGGGTGCCTGGCATGCAGCCAGTGCCTCATTAATGCAGGCAAAATGGAGGGAGGAAGTCAGATCCACGTCAGCTGGAACCATGGACTGGTGACGTTCCCTCTCTCTGAGCCCTGATTGCCCGGTCTGTGAAATGGTGCCCTTTAAGATCTGCCCTGGAATCTGGAAGGAGCGAAGGCAGGAAATGTCAGCCCAGGAGGCAGATGGAACCCGCCCCCCACCCCTCGCTCCCCCGCCCCCCCCCCCGCCACTGCCGGGGAGTCTTAAGGAATCTCGTCCTGCTCTTGCCCCTCCGACTAATTGGGTTAGCATTTCTGGGGTGGGTGCCAGCGTTAATATGTTTTAAACTGCCCCCCCCCCCGGGTGCATAACAGAATATTATTTGGCGACAAAAATGAGCAAAGTGCTGATCCATGCTATAACACGGAATGGCTCTGGAAACCTGCTTCATGATACAGGTCAGACACCGAGGACCACGTATTGTATGGTTCCATGTATATGAAATGTTCGAAGCAAATCCATAGAGACAGAGAAGAGATTAGGGCTTGCCTAGGGCGGGGGAAGGAGGTGATGGGAAGTGCCTATAAATGGGTCCGGGGTCGGAGGGTGTCCTTTCGGGGTGACGCAAATGCTCTAACATTGATCATGGTGAAGGTGGCACAGCCCTGAGCATAGGCTAAAAACCACTTTAAATGGGTGAACTGCATGGTATGTGGGTTGTATCTCAATAAAGCTATTTGAAAAAAAAAAAAATTCCACAAGAGAAGAACCTCTCACTCTTTGTGAACAGCCACGGAGCTGGAGCTGGTGAGCAAGGAGGGCCCGCCCGCAGGCCCCCAGCAGAAGAGGGAGCTGGGGGGAGGTGGGCAGTGTAGTTCTGTAAAGGTGCAGGTTCTGGGCCCTCCCCCCAACCCCTCCCCCCCCCCCCCACCAAATCCCATGCTGTGGAAGGAGAGGGAGGGGCTGGGAATGTGGGTTTTAACAAACTTCCCAGGGAAAGGACCAGACCCCCTGGTTTAAGACAACTGTGTGCATAAAGGGGACACAGATGCCCTGGCCCAAGCCGCTGAGCACCACAGACCCTCTGCCCAGAAAACCGCACACTTGTGCAGCAGAGATGACAGGGGGCGCAGGCCCCTGGGCCCTGGGGACACAGGATATGCCCGGGGAGCAGCGTGTAACCAGATGTAACCCCGTGAGAAATGTGCTTGGTGGTTACCAAGAACTGGAGAGGAATAAATAAAGCTAAAACTGTCCTGTGTTAAATGACCGTCCTCAATTCACTCAGTTCCTAGGAACAGGCCCTTTCCTTCTGCAAATCAGTTTGGTCCTGGAGTTGAATGCCACTTGCCTTTGGGCAAAGAAGACAGCTTTTGCATTTGTCATCCTTTGCAGACTCCTGGGGGAGCCTCCGGGCCTGGGCCCCACTCCGTGAGAAGGACTGCCCTCGGGAGGTTACAAACCCCTCCGCGGACTGAGAACTGGCGCGGAGGCAGGGGTGGGGAGGGGTGAGGGTGAGAATACGAACAACAGTAGCTAGTACTGACGGGGAGCTGCCTGTGTACCAGGGACATCCTCTCCCAGCCCCATAAGCCCAGCAGGATCGATCCCACTGCACAAAGACGAGAGGCGCGAAGTCACCCAACCTGTCTGCCCGGCTGGTCCCCGGAACTCGTCTTCGGAACCCCTGTTCGGCCTCCTCCCCGTTTGTGTGTGAAATGGTCAGACAAAAGTGGTGCACATCGGCCCCCTCACGGTCAGAGCAGCATCCGCTAGAAGGTGGACGCGACCCAAGGATCCATCCATGGATGAATGGATAAATACAAGGCAGTCTAGCCACACCCTGGAATATTCTCCAGCCTTAAAAAGGAAGGAGATTCTGACCCAAGGCGGATGAACGTCGAGGACGTCATGCTAAGGAAGGAAGCCGGTCACAAAAGGACAATATTGCAGGAGTTCACTTCATGAGGTGCCCAGAGTTGCCAAGTTCACAGAGACAGAAAGTGGACGGGTGACTGCTGGGGCTGGGGGCTGGGGGGCTGGGGCGTTAGTGTTTAATAGGGACAGAGTTTCCGTTTCGGAGGATGAAGAGCTTCGCAGAGTGGATACACAGTGACGTCAATGTACTTAATGCTACTGAACTGTGCACTTAAAACCACTTAAGATGGGGGGCGCCTGGGTGGCTCAGTCCCTTAAGCCTCCGACTCTTGGTTTCGGCTCAGGTCGTGATCCCGTGGTTCGTGGGTTCGAGCCCCGTGTTGGGCTCTGTGCTGAGAGCTCAGAGTCTGGAGCCTGCTGCGGATTCTGTGTCTCCCTCTCTCTCTCCGCCCCTGCCCTGCTCGCGCATGCACCCTCTCTCTCTCAAAAATAAAGAAACAAGAATAAAAAAATTATTGTGGCATATCTTTGATGGCGTTTGACTTGTGTGCACACTAACATGATCCCACCAGACTGCTGGAGAAAACACAGCTCTGTGGGCCCCGCACCCGCAAAACCTCTTCCTGGGGGTGCCTGGGTGGCTCAGTCGCTTCAGCATCTGACCTCAGCTGAGGTCATGATCTCACAGTTTGTGAGTTCGAGTCCCCCCCCACTGGGTGAGCTTGAGCCACGCTTCACGTGACCCTGCTTTTCTCTCTCCCCCCTCACTCTCTCTCTCTGCCCCTCATGGGATTCTCTCTCTCTCTCTGCCCCTCACTCACTTGCAACCTCTCGAAAGAAAAGGAAGAAAGAATAGAAAAAGGAAGGGAAGGAAGGAGAAAGAAAGAAAGAAAGAAAGAAAGAAAGAAAGAAAGAAAGAAAGAAAGAAAAGGGAGGAAGAAAGAAAGAAAAGGAAGGAAGGAAAGAAAGGAAAGGAAGGAAGAAAGAAAAGAAAAAAGAAGGAAAGGAAGAAAGGAAGAAAGAAACAGGTTCCTGGTGATCAGACTGTTTCACACCAGAATCTTCCTTCGTTCTCTATCATCCTAAATGGGACCGTGCAGCATGGGCTGTTCCGAATAGCGCTGATCTGAGAGCATTCTTACTCGCATCTTTTGGAGAACACACGGCCACATTTCTCTTGGGCATATCCTCTGAAGTAGGCTGTGTGCGGGTGTCCAGCCTTAGTAAATGTTGCCAGATTTCTGCAACGTTGTAACAGCTCACACACCACCCCCCTCCCCCATACACACATGCACAGAGGACAGAACTCCCAGTGGCCCCCCATGCTCACCACACCTGCTCTTGCCTTTTTCGTTTTACACCTTCAGGTGGGTGTGTCACGAAGTGACTTCTCATTTGGGGTCGGGGTCACAGGTGAACCCCGGGCCACAGGCCAGGGGATGGGGGTGGGTGTGCATGAGACCTTTCGTGAGGAATCCCTGGTCTGATCTTAACCTGTCTGGCCTCACTTCCCCCCTCTGTAGAATGGGCATAATAACCATACCTACCTCAGTATGTTTTTGAGGATTAAATGAACCAATATGTGCATTGGGCTTGGCACTGAAAAGCTTCCACTGCCTTCCAGGCCCTGGTCCAAGGCAAAGCTCAAGCCTGAGAGGCTTTGGGGTGTGTGTGTGGGGGGGGGGGGTTTGGGGTGGGATGAGGAAATTCAGGGAAAGGGAGGCTCCAGGCCCTTGTCTCTAGAGGGTGAAGTGGCTACACAGTCAGGTTTCCTCCTCCCAAGGAGCCTCGGGTGCTGCTAACTGCTTTCTCTGGTTCTATTTTCAGTTTCTTGGAAAGCAGCTCTGGACCATTCCTGTCAGTCCCGACCCAGGATGCAGGCTCCAGAGGCACCAAGCATCTTGAGCCCTGTCCAAGCCTGGCAGTTTAGAAACGCTCCTTGTAACTGCCAAGGTCAACGTTGCACCCGACAGGGGCAGGGCCTCCACCTTCCGGGGGGCATCAGGCCCCGCAGGGCAGCTGAATGGCAAGGCAAGGCCCTGCCACGGTCGTAAAAGACTGGAAACAACCTGTTTGCCCTGCAGTCGGGAAGCGGCAGGGTGAATTATGGTGCATCCACATTGTAACCCAGATTTTATGTGCCGATAGGGTGACAAAGTACAGGGTGATAAAAGCAAGGGGCAGGTCTGGATGTAGGATAGGCTCGCATTTGCGTAAGTGAGAGAAAACACGACTCATTTCCGTGTGCTGGTACCTGTAGAGCACAGGAAATTGATCAGAACGGTTGCCCCCAGGAAGGGGCAGCTGGGAGGCTGGGGCTGGCCGAGAAGGATGCTGACTGTTTTCTGGAAGCCTTTGGATGCTTTGAATTTCTGTTTAAATTGTACACAAGCATTGTTATTGTGGGGTTCTTTTTCAAAGGAGGAAAGATGGGGCGCCTGGGTGGCTCAGTCGGTTAAGCATCCAACTTCAGCTCAGGTCATGATCTCCCAGTTTGTGGGTTCGAGTCCCGCATCGGGCTCTGTGCTGACAGCTCAGAACCTGGGGCCCGCTTTGGATTCTGTGTCTCCCTCTCTCTCTGACCCTCCCCTGCTCACACTCTGTCTCTGTCTGTCTCTCAAAAATAAATAAGCAATAAAATTTTTTTTTTCAAAGGAGGAAAGAAAAGAAGGAAGCTTTCTTTCTTAAACCAGCTTGTTGGACGGCCGTCCTGGGATGCTCACTCTCTGAGAGATTTAGTAAAATCAGTTAGGGCTTTGGATTCAGGCAGTGGGTGTTCACATCTGGACGGGCCCGCTTTGTAGCACTCTTGGGCAAGTTGTCAAACCTCTCCGAGATTTGGTTTCTCCCCTGTAAAATGGCACGTTGTAGATAAGCTGTTCACATTTATATCGACCTGGTATTGATATTAATACGATAATAATAGTTCCTGCCTCCTAGGCTTGTACAGCTTAAGCGAGGCAGCGCACAGACATGCTTGAGAAAGTGCGGGGGGTCTCATGAGCCCCACCGAGGGCCCCCACCGCTATGGGCCCATTATTCTCCTGAGGTCTCATTCAGTGTAAGGCAGATTCTGACCCACTAGGTAGATGCTCATGGGGTAGATGCTGCATTTCCAAAAGCTCCCCGGAGAGGTGGCTGGAATGTTGATCTGGGCAGTGACTTTCAAGAGTGCGTGTGAAACCTGATCGAGCCACAGGCTTGAGATGAGCGCACTGTACTGGACGTAGGGTGTACCTCAATGAAAAGAATCACATGCGCACAGACGGTGTGGGGTGCCCTATGGCTGGGGAATAAAACAGCATTCAGTAGCACTGAGGAAATTTCCCAGCCCAAGAATGGCCTCATGAGGGACTTGTGATGGGTATGGGACCATCGCTGGGCCTGGCCACCCACAGTGCTGTCTGTGCCCCTCCCCCACCTTCAGGTGCCAGAGGACAGAGAGCCTTTTTCAGGGAATGCGTGTGGTCCCTGGATGGGGAGACAAAGCTGGCTGTACTGTTGCTTAGCCCCCAGGAGGAGGCAGGGGAGCATTTCCACAGGACGGGTTCCAAGAAGTAAGGTCGCTGCTAAGGCACAGCAGAGCCCTTCGCGGTCCCCTCCTCACCACCTTCCCCTGCCACCGTGTCGCGCCTTGTCCCTGCCTCACTCATTCCATTATTTCCTCATGGAGTTCCCAGTCCCCCAGGGCCGCGGGGCTGAGTGGTGCAGTGTGGGCTCCAGAACCGGTGTGCAAGGTCAGAATCGGCTCTTTACCAACCTGCTGTGTGACCATGGGCTGCTACTCAACTTCTCTGAGGCTTAGTGTCCTTGCTGTAAAGCCCAGCATCCCACCCTCCCTTCCCCATTGGTCCCAGCCTGTCTGCATTCGGACTCCCGAGTCCCACCACTGTGCTCTCTGGGGACGACAGGCAGAGACCAGAAACAGTGGGCCGGTGTTGCCTCTCCTGTGGCTTCTTAGAGTTCAGAGATCCCCGGGGGTTGGGGATGTGACGCCATTCTTTGGATGCAGAAGCTGAGGCCGAGGGGCACACCCCCCAGCCTCTGGGTCCTACTTGACCCCATGTCTGACACTGCTGTCTGGGTGGCCTGCCTGGAAATCGAGTGAGGTGGGGGGACCCCAAATCTCCCCTCTGACTGGTGATGAATCTTCTGTGGATCTGCCACCCCCCCTCAACCCCCCTCTGTCCAGCTTCCTCTTCCTTGGCAGGTAGAGAGGGACAGAGATGGGTGTTGGGAGCCATAACCTCCCTCCTCCTCAGCCTTGGTCAGGCCAGGCTGGGCTTTGAGAGTGCTGGCCAGCAGTGCCCGGAGGCCCCCAGACCTGCAAATCTCCCAGACCCTGAGGCTCGACACACCTTGGTTCAAATCCTTCCTCTGCCCCCACAGCAGCTCTGTGACCTTGGGCTCACAGCTTCAACTCTGGGCCTTTGCGTCCTCAGCTGTAAGGTAGGAGTGTTCTCCCCTTGTAGGACAGGTGACCGTAAATGGCACCTGGGATTTTTGCTGTGGTCATTGGCATTATCCCTGAGCTGCTGATTTCTCAGACCCAAGCCTAGCAGTGTTGTGGCTCCCTCTGGGTTCCCTCTGCCCAGGCGAGGTTGTAAAGATATTTGGGCACCTGGGGACGGGCCCCATCTCCCAGAATTCCCTGTTCCCGATTGCCCGCCAAGGGCAGTTCAGTGGAATTTCCACGGAAGCCAACTGCTATTCCTGGGGGGTTGGCACTCCCAGCAGGGCCCGAGAGCCAGCTGCTACCGCTGTCTCAGTTCCCAGGGGGCTGTCAGGGAGCCTCGGTTTACCCACATGTGAAAGGGCCAGTGACCTCCCGTCTTCAAGCACTGGTTCGCTGATTTTAGGGTCTCAAGGATCAGCAGACTCCATTGGAAAGTTAACCACCAACCTTAAAAACTCACCAAGTACGGTTTTGAAGAAACCAATTAACATCTCCAGTTTTCACCCCTTCCTGAAAGGAATGTGCACACACCTGTGTGCACTCGTCATGTCCGGTGAAAGTTGGTCCCTAAGTCGAAGAATTACGGTGATCAGCCAGCACCTACACAGTGTCGAGTGTGAACTCGACGAGGCCTCGGTGCAGCCCGCGGCACCAGACTCGATCCGTTTCCAGCTGGGAGGTGGGGACACCCACTGATGAGGTGGCAGATCCCGGATTCCAGCCCAGGGTGGCCCGCTCTCCATCTGCACTTTGCACCCCCAGGCCAGGGGTCCTCAAACTTCCGCATGCATTAGCGGCCCCTGGAAAAGCCCTGCCTACAGGGCTCTGGGGGTGGGCCCGAGAATGTGCATTGCTAGCAAATCCATGGGTGACACTGATGCTGTCGGCCTGGGGACCGCCATCGGAGACCCGCGGCTCTTCGTTGTACTGTCTGCCAGGAGTAGCATTGGCTTCATGACACAATTTTGCAATTGTCCTGTTTTTTGCTTTTTGCTTTGAAGCCACTGTTGGGGGTCAGACATAGTCTGGGACCATCCCCCGGGGCCAGGATACCAGGCTAGCGGCCGTCCCCGAACCCCACCGAGACTCAGTGTTCTCATCTGACAAGTGGGCCAGGTGTGACATTCTCCACCTCTCTTGGGGTGGGGGCATTGAACCGGGGAACCCAGGGAGACGCTTGGTGAAGAATCGTTTGGAATAATTACCAGCCACTTTAGGGGAGCAAACTTTGCCACCCCAAAATGTGTCTCTTTGGCGTGTAGATTATTTTAGGTTGATTTTTTTTTAATTTTTTTTTAACGTTTATTTATTTTTGAGACAGAGAGAGACAGAGCATGAACAGGGGAGGGGCAGAGAGAGAGGGAGACACAGAATCCGAAACAGGCTCCAGGCTCTGAGCTGTCAGCACAGAGCCTGACGAGGGGCTCGAACTCACGGACCGTGAGATCATGACCTGAGCCAAAGTCGGACGCTTAACCGACCGAGCCACCCAGGTGCCCCTAGGTTGATTATTTTTTAGAAACAGAGGGCTCTGGGAGCGCCTGGGTGGCTCGGTCGGTTGAGTGTCCAACTTCAGCTCAGGTCATGATCTCACAGTCTGCGAGTTCGAGCCCCGTGTCGGGCTTGTGCTGACAGCTCGGAGCCTGGAGCCTCCTTCGGATTCATGCTCTGTCTCTTTCCCTGTCTCAAAAATAAACAAACATTAAAAAAGAACAAAGAAAAGAAACAGAGGGCTCAGGAAGAACCTTTGACCATCCTCCTAACTGCTTGAACATATTTAGACAGAGGGCCTGTTGCGGGAAGGGAGCTGTCCGCACAGACAATCCCAACATAGTATGAACGAGGGCAGGGAGATAGCTGGCAAAGTCGGTCGGCTAAAATTCTTCTCTGTGTCCCACTGCTTCTAAGTGTCCCAGCAAACATTTGCTTACCAAACATTTACCCTTTTTCCTCTTCCTGTGCCCTCCCAGAGCCCTACCCCTTCTCCTCAGCTCTGGATGCCATAGAAGCCTGACTGCCCACGGGCCTCCTAATCCCTGTGGGGCCTCTGTATGTATGTAATTAAATCTGATTTTCTCCTCTTCATCTGTCTCATGTCAATTTAATTCTTAGACCAGCAAAAAGAACCTTCAGGGAAAGAGGAAAATTTTTCCTCCCCAACACCTCCCTCAGCCAGTAGTTAGCATGTATGGAGCATTCAAATTATGCCAGACGTGATTTTATGTATTTATTCATCAGACATTTATTGAGAGCTTTCTAGGTTCCAGACAGGCACCTTTCTGAGGCTTTACATGTATCAACTCATTTAATTTCCATTAGGAGGCAAGGTCTGTCTTATCCTCATTTTATGGGTAAAGAAACCAAGGCACAGAGAGGGCGCATCCCTTTCTTGTGGTCCCACAGCACATAAAGAGGTGAGGTCAGGATTCCGAGCCAGGCTGAGAGCCTCCAAAATCTGTCTCTTGTCCCCACTCTGGTCATGTTAATGACACCCCAGTTAAGAGCTGGGCTGCAGGAAGGGCTCTGCCTTGTATTGATTGCCCCGACTCATCGAGTACAGTGGGTTGAATCGCGTCCCTCAAAGAGACGCAGAATCTATGAATGGGGTCTTATTTGGGGAAAAAAAGGTCTTTGCAGGTATAATTAAGGATCTTTCAATGAGAACATCTGGATTTAGGTTGGGTCCCCAACCCAGTGGCACGTGTTCTTTTAAGAGAAGGTCAGGAGATTTGGACACACAGACCCAGAGGGGTGGAGGCCGGGTGAAGGTGCAGGTAGAGATCGGAATCATGCAACCCCAGAGCCAGAAGTTGGAAGGAAGGCATGTACCCCAGAGCCTCCAGAGGGAGTGCAGTCCTGCTGCCACCTTGATTTTGAACTTCTGGCCTGCAGAAAGGTGAGAGAATCAGTATCTATTGTTTTAAGCCGCCTAGTTCATGGTAATTTGTTACAGTGACCCCAGACCCTATGTACTGGGTGACCCCGGACAAGTCCTCTCCTTTTCAGCCCCCTCCACGCGGCTGCTGGGGCCCCTGCTCACTGGTCCCGGATGCCAGCCGGCCAGGGACCCTTCCAGGACCTGTGGGGCATGGAGGGCCAGGGAGACTCCCCCGGGGACAGCACTGGGTGGGCCCGGCAGGTCTGTGTCTGTCTGTACAGACATGCTGGGGGGCTGGAGTCAGGAGATGCGTAGACCTTGGTGCCCTGGACGAGACGCCATTACCTTTGGGGCCTCAGTTTTCCTCTTCTGTAAGGTGAGAGCCCTCTTGCCTCCTGGATGAGCTGTGAGCATTCGTGGGATTCCACCTATAGACACAGAAGGTCCTCTATCTGTCGTGGGTATTGTTTTGAGTCCTTTGACAGGCTTTTCCTGAGCACGTACTTTATGCTTCGGCTGGCCACGAGCCCCCTTCTCAAGGAAGCGGGTTGTTGTTGTTTTTGTTTTTTTTTTTTTTTTATTGTGATCGTCTCTGCTTTAGTAATGACAGAGACTGAGGTCCGGGAGGGCTAACCCCTTGATGGAAGGCACCAAGCTAGGCAGCGAAGGAGCCCGCGCCCCAGCCCAGGGCTCCCCGCCCGTGTTCCGGGCAGCTGCGATTGCTGGGGTGGGGGGCTTGCTGGGGGGTGGGGTGGTCAGAGTTCGCCACTCGGGATGGGGGTGGTCTGGAGGGAGCGGCGCGCATGTGCTGGGGCACGGGCGCGCCGTCGGCATCTGTGTGTGCCTGCACACGTGTGTGCATGTGTGTGTGCCCACGCATGCGTGTTCCTCCGTGTGCACGTGTGTGTGTGTGCCGGTGTGAGTTTTGCTTTCACATTTGGTGCTGCTCAGAGGCCCTGATTCCTGTAAACCCCATCGTCTGGTTTCCAGCAGACTGCATGGCCAAGGCAGCAGGCACTGTGACCTGGGCTGGGTCTGACCTGTGGCTTCCCCTTCTCGCTCCTCTGGCTGCAGGGTGTAGAAGGGATGTAAATGAGGGCAGGACATCTGGCCCCGGTGGCAGCTGTGGCATGAAACCGAGTGCCGGGGCCGCAGGGAAGGCGTGGCCTACCCAGGGTTCTTGGGGACCCGTCTCGGGGTCCCCGCTGGCCAGAGAAAGACTCGCAAAGGAGCCCGCCCCCACGCATAGCGTATCCAGCTGTGTGGGCCCAGGCCTCAGTTCCCCCTCCTGTAAAAGCAGGAGAGGACATCCTCTGTGCAGGGGTGTGGGGTGCATTCACGCAGCCATTCGTGCATCTGTCGGGTGACCCTTTGAAGACACATGAAATAGTCCTCCTGGCGGGTGCCGGCCTCTTCGTACCCCCGTACGCGCTTCCCCAAATTAGCATGGGGGTCCGAGCACAGAAATACCCACGAGTGGTTGCTTCCCTGCATCAGCGAAAACACCATCCGGCCCTTGGCGACGCTTCTCACGGTCCAGGAGCCGAAGGAGTGAGTGCTCCTTCTTTAAACCTGCACCTGCCCCACTGTGGTAGCGACTTGTGTTTTCAACCCCACGGTGCACATGTAGATATGGAGTCCTGTCAAGGAACTTGCTCAGGAGCACGTGCTAGGAGGTGGTCAAGGTGGAATTCAAATCCAGTAGGCCGTGCCTTTAGAGCCGCTGCCCTCCCCAGCCCATCAGAGGTGTCCTAACACGGGGTGGGGGTGGGGGGTGCAGGGGACGGGGGGGGGGCTCCCTCTCAGCCCAAGGGAGAAAGGGCCCTCTGGCAGGAGGGCCCGAGCGGTGGAGACGGGACAGAGATGCTACATCAGGGGACAGTGTGGGAAGGGCCTGAGGTGAGGATAGACGGAAGGAGGCCAGGAGAGGTGGGAAGGCAGGGCACTCTGGGCTTCCCTTTGGGGTGCTGGGGGTTACAGGGAGAAAGGGGGACAGTCAATTCCTGCCGGGGGAACCTTGCTGCAACCGTCTGTGTCTCAGTCAGGGGCACCTGCCTGAGCCCAGATGCTCAAGCCTCCCAAGCAGGGTGTTATCCTTGACTCCTTTCTTTGTTTCCCCTTATCAGGCCATGGTTGGGGGGCTTGGGGGGGCTGCTGAGACCAGCCACTTCTCTTCACCTCTCCGATGCCTCCTTGCTCTAAGCATCAGACACCTCCAGTCACTGCAGTGACAGCCTCCTGGCTGTCCCCGCTTCCCTGCCCCCACGGTCCGTTTTCCACACTGCAGCCAGGAGCAGCTACAAAAATGAAAATCAGAGCACACCTGTCTCCACGTCGCCCCCCAACCCTAGACAAGCCCTGCTGCATTTAGAACAAAACATGAGTCTCTCCCTGATCAGGCCCCCCCCCCTGCCGTGCACCCCTCTTGACAGTCCCCCACCCCTGCCCATTACCCCCTCACTCACTGCACCCAGCCCGGGGCTGTCTGGCCCTCAGACAGTCATTCCCACCTCAGGGCCTTTGCATCTGCTGCCCCGTCTGCCTGCAGTGCCCTTCCCTGGATCACTCATCATTCGGGTCTCAAACTAAGCATTGGCGGTGGGCAGAGCCTTTCCGGGTAAAGGTCTTCCCTCCCTGCTCCTGGTTGAGCTCCTTCACGTGCACGCCCATCACCAGAAGCCGGTCTCTCCTTCCTCCTCCTCACCTCTCACCTAACTGCGAACTCATAAAATCACAGTCCTTGTCTGTTTCGTTCGCTACCACATTCCGGCATCTGGCACGTAGCAGGCATTGGGCGAAGGCTTGTCGAAAGAAGAAATGACTAAAGGGATCAGACTCAGTGTTCTTCTGTGAAATGGGGCCACATCACGTCTCTTTGGCCGGTCGGCAGTACGGCTCAGAGGTTGCGCTCGCACACAACCGGGGTCCTTCTCCCCTTTGTCCAAGGGCTCCCCGGGCCGTCCCTCCTGGAGCCTGGCTCCCTCCCACTCCCCAAGCCCACTCCCCTGCAGCAGGTGCCTGGGTGGAAGTGTCTCCCCACCAGTTCCCCGGCTGGTGCTACCTGGCCCCCTCTAGCTAGCCCGCTGCCCACAGGTCCCCGAGGATGGCTGGGAGGTGGGGGGTGTTGGCACCTGGCTCCCAGCCCAGGCTCACACAGACCCGTCTCTGGCCCGCCTGCAGCACCTAAATGCAGCCGTTTTTAAGAACCTGTCAGGGTTGACTCATACTTCCTTTGTTTCCAGCTGGGCTCGCTCAGGAGTGTCGCTGTTTTGCAAGGCTGAAGTTTGAGTCCCTCAGAGGTGAGCACCCGGCCGTATGCCTCGGTGAACCTATAATGAGGGTCACGGCCCCCCACAAAACCACAGTCCCGGCACTGTTGGGAAACTACCCCTTTCTGACGGTTGAGGCATTCGGGTTTGGAGACACTGCTTTGAGGCTTTGGTGGGCTGCAGGGGGGAGGGAGGGGAGGTGATCCTGTCCATCCCTCTGCCCTCAGCCTAAACCCAAGCACTTGCTGCCCTTGGAGGGCCATTTGGACATCCCTAGTGTCCCACTTTTCCTTCCCGCCCGATGAGATAAGGCGTGCCTATTCCCCCCTTGGCTCAGAAGGTTTTCTCTTTCTGTACAAGCGTGCGTGTGGAGCCCGCTCTTGACGGTCTAAAACAGTTCCGCTTTCACAGAACTGTGATCATTTTGGGAAAGGGGGTCTGTTATGAGTATATCTTGGCCTGGGTGTTTCTTTAAACATCTGGGCGAATGTTCACATAAATCAGGTCACAGTACTCAGGGGAGAAGGAACCCTGGACTGCCTTCTGTCCCCATTTTTGGTTTGGAAAATATTTTTCCAAGCCCCACCTACACTGATCCGAGGTCGTCCGTGGCAAAAGAGAAACGGCCAGCCCGGGCTTCCAGGTGATAAAAAGTCACTTTTTTGGGGGGTGATACTTAACCCATCTTATCACATACGTCCAGGGGAAAGGATTCAGGCTTCGAAAGCTACTGATTCAGGGGCAGCCTCAGACTGGCTGTGTGGCTTTGGGTGAGTCCCTCGACTTCCTCTGAAACCTGGTTCTTGAGGGTAGAGGTAGGGTATGGTTACGCCTGGATAGGTTTTTGTTTTCTGGTTTGAGCTTTTTTCTTTTTTTTCCCCCCTGTTTAAAAATAAAGGTGAAATTTATATCATCTAAAATCAGCCATTTCAAAACGTACGATTCAGGGGCACCTGGGTTGGCTGAGTTGGTTGAGCAGCCAACTCCTGATTTCGGCTCAGGTCATGATCCCAGGTTCGTGGGATCGTGGGATCGTGGGATCGAGCCCCGCGTTGGGCTCCGAGCTGAGCACGGAGCCTGCTTGAGAGTCTCTCTCTCTCTCCCTCTCTCTCTCTGCCCCTCTCCCCCACTCACACTCTTTCTCTCTCAAATAAAAACACCAAAACACAGAGTGGCGTTCGGCACATTCACAAGTGTACAACCAGTGTCTCAACCTATTTCCAGAACATTCTCACGAGGCCAAAAGGAGCCATGTACCTGTTTAGCAGTCACTCCCCACTCCTTCCTCCCCCTCCCCTCCCCCAACCCCAGACTCTATAAGCATTAACTTATACGTTGTTGAACTTGCTTCGTCCCTGGGCTGAGTCCGCCAAAGAGGGAAAGAGGCAGTGGTGTTTCCTGGCGGGGTGGAACCATCACCACAGGCAGGCCTGGAGCCACCTTAGCCTGGGGCTGGGCTTCTGCTCTGGGTGTGTGTGTGTGTGTGTGTGAGCATACAGTTCAATGAGTTGTAACACAGGTAGATATTTGTGTAATGACCACCACCACACCCAGGACACAAAATAATTCCATCACCCCAAAAGGTGCCCTCCTGCAGCCCCTTTTCCATTCAGTCCTCTCTGCCTCCCCCAGCCCCTGGCAACCACTGATCTGTTTTCTGTCCCCCTAGTTTTAGCCATTCCAGAATATTCCAGAATGTCATATAAGTGGAATCCCACAGGATGAGAACTTTTGGGTCTGCTTTCTTTTTTTTTTTTTTTTAATGTTTATTTTCGAAACAGAGAGAGACAGTGTGAGTGGGGGAGGGGAAGAGAGAGAGGGAGACGCAGAATCCGAAGCAGCCTCCAAGCTGTCAGCACAGAGCCTGACGCGGGGCTCGAACCCCCGAACCGTGAGGTCATGACCTGAGCTGAAGTTGGACGCTTAACCGACTGAGCCCCCCCAGGCGCCCCTGGGTCTGCTTTCTTTTGTACCCAATAGAATGTTTTTGAGATTTATCCAACTTTCCCTATCTACCCACTGTCTATTCCTTTTTCTCGCTGAGTGGTATTTCAGAGTGTGGATGTACCAGTGTGTTTCTCCATTCACCTGCTGAATGACATCTGACCTGTCTCTGTCTGGGGCAAACACAAACTAGCTGCTGCAAACATCCGTGCTTTCGGCGTGGACCTAAGTTTTCATTTCCGTAGGGTAGGAACCCAGGGGTGGGAATGCTGGGTTAGGTATGGCGAGCATACGTGATCCTGCTCCTGGGTGAGCTAAACCTCTTTGGGTCTCGGTCTTCTGCATGGGTACAATGGGTACACCCACAGTACCTACCTCATGGATTATTGTGGGCATGAAAGGAGACGATGTACGTTAAGGTGGAGTCCGGGCTCGATAATTGTTGCCTCTCACTCTTTATTTTTTGGGGGGAGGCGGTTCATCTATGTCTTTGGCTGTGTTTTTGCCCACAGTGAGGGGCTCACCAGCCAGGATTGGCATGACAGGTGAGGATTTCCTTGGGGATCAGAGGATTTCCTCGCAGGGGCCAGAGGTTGAAGTCCTGGGGAATTCGTTATCAAGTCTGGCTGCAGACAGAGGTCCTATGTATGCAGGGAAGCCGTGAGTTAGGATGACCCAGCCCCTAAATTCCACAGAAAGGGAAGCTGAAGCTCAGAGGTCAGTCTTGCCCAAGGCCACCCAGCCAGGCAGTGGTAGCGAAAGACCTGAACTCAGGGCTCCTGATTCCCCAGTGCCTTCTTTGACCTCTCTGATCTCTAAGACGGGCACAATGATTTTGTCCACCCTATAGGGCCATCAAGAGGCTTAAATGAGACAAAGTGTGCAAAGGCTTGTAATAGCGCCAGGCACACGGTAAGTGCTTGATAAAAGCTAACTTTGTTTTCTTTTTTTTAAATTTAAGATTGTATTGAGAGTCTCATGCTCCACTGACGGAGCCAGTCAGGCGCCCCGAGAGCTAACTTTCTTAAGGAAGGAATTAATGACAGGAAGCTGGCAGGAGTACAGACAGACTTCGGGGCATTCACGGATCTGCCAGAGACAGCATAGATCTCCTTCTCAGTGGTTTGGGATTTCTTGAAAAGTCAAGGAAAATGTGGGTCCCTTGCACCCAGGCCCATGCAGCCAGCAGCTAAGGGGGCCCCACCCTCCACTGCTCAGAGCTACTCTAACATGGTCGCCACTAGCCGCATGAGGCGACTGAGTCCTTGAACTGTGGCTAGTGTGCCGGGATGGGCTGTTAGTGTTAACTACACATTGAATTTCGAATTTCCCAACCTCACAGACTGTGGTACCTGCAAAGGTCCTGCTGTGGGAGGGCGCCTGCTGTGTCCAAGGGAGGCAAGCGGGTTGCAGTGGAGGAAGTGAGGGGGAGAGGACATCTAGTGGTGTCTCTTTCTAGGTCTGTCCTCCTAGTTGATTCGCCCCTTTTGGGCCGGGGTCGGGTCTTCCTTGTAAGTCTTGACAGCCCCAGGGGCAGCACGGAGCCCGCCATAGAGGGGGTGCCTGTTTCTTGCTTGTTGAATGGATACATGCTTGTCAGTGGGAACTGAAGGCAGCTGAGCTGAACTGGGCAGGCGGGAGGGGTCAGACCTGCCCTCTGCACGAAGGGCTCACTCCCCAGAGGCTGGCAGAACTGGCAGCTGCTGGTGGCCAGCCGAGTCCCTCTGTGGGAATGGCCCTCAGTCACACCCCCACCTCTGGCGACTGGTCAGTACGGAGCACAAAGGCCCAGTCCCCTGCCCCCCTGGTAGGACCCTTCTGCAGGGCTGGCCCAGCACCAGAACTTCTGGAGTTTACTCACCTTACTGGGTATCTGTCCACCTGTCCTCCCCTCTACCTGCCCCGCAAACCACCTTCCCCTTTGTTACGTTTCACAGTAAGCTGGAGACATCTAGATACTGCCCCCCTCACCTGCTTCCTTTGGCATGCGTCTCATTAACTACAAGATTTGGGTTTTTAAAAGCTTTTTGTAGTTTTTAATGGTTTTATTTTTTTTTATTTTTTTTTATTTATTTTTTTTTTTAAATTTTTTTTTTCAACGTTTTTTATTTATTTTTGGGACAGAGAGAGACAGAGCATGAACGGGGGAGGGGCAGAGAGAGAGGGAGACACAGAATCGGAAACAGGCTCCAGGCTCCGAGCCATCAGCCCAGAGCCCGACGCGGGGCTCGAACTCACGGACCGCGAGATCGTGACCTGGCTGAAGTCGGACGCTTAACCGACTGCGCCACCCAGGCGCCCCTAATGGTTTTATTTTTGAGAGAGAGAAAGAGAGAGAGAGAGAGAGAGCGTGGAGGATGGGCAGAGAGAGAGGACACAGAATCCGAAGCAGGCTCCAAGCTCTGAGCTGTCCGCACAGAGCCGGACACGGGGCGCAAACTCACGAACTGTGAGATCATGACCTGAGCTGAAGTTGCATGCTTAACCGATTGAGCCACCCAGGCGCCCCCAAGATTTGTTTGAGAGAACTTTTTTTTCGTTTTTGGTTTGTTTGGTTTTTTTTTTTTTAATCCCCCAGGGAATTGCTCCCTGGATGACCCACGATAGTGGGTAAAAGTCTCCCTCATCTGGGGACCTGATTATTAAGACACCTGAGAGGGCTGCACCTCTTACTAGCTGTGTGGTCTTTGGGGTGGGGGTGGGGGAGGTCACATTACCTCTCCAAGCCTCAGTTTCTTCATCTGTAAAACGGACTTAAGAAACGCACTTACTTCTTAGCGCTGTCATGAGGCGATTCCCTCACTGAGACTCTGCCCATGAAGTACCTGGCATGGTGCTTAGCACATAGGAAACGCTCAGCTAACAACAACTATGGCTGTTTTGAAGATGTTACTGCGTGGACATCCTTCCAGAATAAACTTCTTTTCTTGGGGCGGGAGGGTTCGGTCTTTGTTCCCGGCAACCAGAAGCATTTTAGCCCGATCTGCCTGAGAACTGGTGAATGGGTAGGCTGAATGCGAGGTCAAGGCCTAGAATTCCCCTCGTCTTACCTTTGTCCTTAGGTGGCAGGAAATTCCCTTCCAAGGGTCTTTGATCTTGCTTTATTTGCTAAAGGCACAGGGGATTGCTCAAGGCCCAGGGTGAGAGGGTGACGGGTAGGGAGGGAGATAATCTTCCATGGAGGGCAGGCTCACCCAGTGTGTGTTACCAGACCCGTCGGCCTGCTCACGATGGTGATTTCAGACATGGCTTTTGCAACCCCGGAAGCTGGCAAAATGCAGCAGCGCCTTAGATCTTTTTCAGGAGGTTCCAAGGGGCTGCCTGCCCATCAGTTACCACGCCAGCCACCTGGGTACTAAGGAGAAACGCTTTTACTGCAGAGGCCAAGTTTGCAGACTGGCTGCCCCCGGACCAGAGTCCACCACAGACAGCTTTTATTTGTTAAGCACTGAATACATTGTCAACATTTTTTTTTTTTTAATGTGGCGATCATACATTACAATGGATCTAGATGGGAGAAACTGACTTGAAAAATTAGCTCAACAACGTCTCCCGGAATAAAAGTGGTTTGGTGGGGGCAGGCACTTGGTGACTGAGCCAGGTTTCAACTGGGAGAGTTCGGGGGAACGCACATCAGGCCAAGGACAGCACAAGCAAAGGTGACGAGGCATCTTTGATGCGGGGTGGCGGGGGGGGGGGGGGGGGGGGCACCAGGAAGGACAGTGAGATGACATGAGTGGTTCAAGAGCATGAAGTTTGGGATTGGAGGGACTTGGATTTGAATCCTGGCTCTCCCCCTCACAGGCCTGTCATTGGCCTGAACCTCCTTTTTGTCTCCTGAGAAATGAGCGTAAGAAATGAGGTTATGTGGGTACAGCCTCGTTTATGCCCACTCCTGCCTTTGCACTCTGTATCCCAGCCATTCTGAAATGCTGGCAGTGTTTCCATTGGTTCCTGCTGTCTCCTGTCTGGGCCCTGCACGTGTAGTGCCTGCTGCCTAGGGGCCTTTCCCTTTACCCCAGCTCCCTTTACCATCACTTCTCTGGCGTTCAGGTGCCCAGGGGAAGGCACTGGGGACCCACCAGACGGGAAGGGTTGGAATCTCTATTGGCTAATGTGCCTGCTCCCTTCTCAGCCCAGCAGCCTGGTTATATTACAGCTCAGAGTGGAGGTGTAGAGGCCAGGATCCCACAGAGGCTACAAGCAGAGAGGCCAAGGGCAAGTCACATAGCTTTCATGAGTCTGTTTCCTTATCTGTGTAGAACACAGTCTTTACAGGGTGTGGGAGTCCATGGAACTCTCCCTGCAAAGCTCTTAGGACACGGCCTGGCTCAGTACATCTTAACTGCTGTAGAAAGATCGAGCTCTTGCTGAATATACAGTACCCTCTGTACTGCAGGAGCCCTGGGAGTACAAAGTCTCCTAAGGACTAGTCTTGACTTTAAGGATTTGCCTGGTTAAGGATTTTGCTCACTGGGGACCTACTCTTTTTTAGGGAGGAATTCCATTTCTAAGAATTTATCTGAAACGCGTACAAAGATTCAGCTCTATGTAGGCTCACAGTAGTGAGTTTACACAATGACAAGTTGGAAATGGTCTTAAAGTCCAACTGTAGAATACTGGTTAAACAGGTGATCTGACAAATGAAACATCATGAAGTCATTCTCGAGGCCGCAAAGGGTATTTGTTGATATGCGGAAATGTCATTATTAAGTGAAAAAATACAGAAAACATTATTTGTAGGTCAAACATATGGATGCTAATACTCCCAAAAGTTAACAGTGGATATCTCGAAGTGATTTTTACAATTTTTTTTATTATTCCAGATTTTCTTCTGCAAGTTTTCTACAATGTTCATTTATTTTGCGAACAATGTATTTTAAGTTTTAAGTTATTGTTATTAAAATATCATGAAAATAGTAATAAAAGTGTCCCTTTTACCAGCTGTCCCTATCCCCCTTCCCAGCCTTCTCTCGTGACTCGACTCTTTATCACTCCCAATAAACGTGGCCTCATCATGCTACTATTCCTTCCAGTATTAACTAGTATTGCTTAACTTCGGAGTAATCCTACCACGCAAGGTGATGTAAAGATGAAAACATTCTCGGGTGACAGGCATAGACATCAAGTTTTGAGATGCGTCGAAACAAGAAGCTGTTTACCTCCCTCCGTGTATTTATTCTCTTGTGGTTCGCTTCATCCCTCCACCCACCTGCTTGGGGACGTTTATTTACTTGACGTACGCATGCGCACTCCTGGAGACCGGTGGAGGCCGCCGGGCTGGGAAGCCCCGCCTCCCGACGCCGATGATTGCTCCGTTCCGCCAGAACACCCCCTGATTGGTGGCCACGGCCCCGGCCCCGCTGCCTATCAAAGTTGGCGGGAAAGCGGACTTGGGGCAGCATGGCGGCGGCGGCTGTGGGGTCAGCGGACTCCTTCGCCCGCGGCGGCCCAGCGGCTGTGCGGCTGCCGCGGTCGCCGCCGCTCAAGGTGCTGGCCGAGCAGCTGCGGCGCGACGCGGAGGGCGGCCCGGGCGCGTGGCGGCTGTCGCGGGCGGCGGCGGGCCGCGAGCCGCTGGAGCTGGTGACCGTGTGGATGCAGGGCTCGGTGCTGGCGGCGGGCGGCGGCGAAGCAAGGCTGCGGGACCCGAGCGGGGCCTTCGTGGTGCGCGGCCTAGAGCGGGTCCCGCGCGGGCGACCCTGCCTGGCCCCAGGTAACGGCAAGAGTGGAACGCGGGGCGGGTCCCGGTGGTGGGCCGCTGGGGGCGGGGCCTGGCCGGTCCCCCGCCCCGCCCCCCTCCCCACACCCCCGCAGTCAAGCTGACCTGCTGGTAAGCTTCGCCCGCACCCCGCGTAGACGCTCGGATCCGGGCACTCCCCTAGTCGCAATCTGCGGTGGAGGTACCCCCGGCGTCAGTGTTTGTAACAAGGCCCTTGCCCACAGGTGATTTTTCTCCCCCATCAGGGTTTGGAAAACCCTGTACCGGGCAGCCTCTGTTCATCCCTGAAGTCTAGACTCTTGGAGAGTTTTCTGCTGCGCCTCCTTCGCGGAACTGCCTTAGGCTGTAGTTCTTTAATGTTTGCCCCTTAAATCAGCTCAAACGCACCCCGAAGGCTTGTTCGGACTCATATCTGGCCTCCACCCTCAGAGCTTTTATACGTCTGGGTGAGGCTGAGAATTTGCATTTCTTTTTTTTTTTTTTTTAATTTGTTTATTTTTGAGAGAGCGCGCTAGCGGGGCCGGGGGGGGCGGTGGGGGGGGGGGGGGGGGGGGGTGGTTGGGGGGGGGGGGGGCGGGCAGAGAGAGTAGGAGACAGAATCCGCTGGGGACTCCAGGCCCTGGGCTGTCAGCACAGAGCCTGAGGCGGGGCTCGAACTCAGAACAGATCAGGACCTGAGCCTGAGTCGGATGCTTAACCTTAACCGACAGAACCCCCCCCCCCCCCCCCCCCCCCCGGAGACTAAGAATTTGCAATTCTAAGTAGCTCCCAGGTGCTGCCGATTTGGATGGCCTTGGGGCCATACTCTTGAGGACCAGTAGGCCTGACTACTGGAGGGCCGGGATGGGTCTTTTGGACCACTGTATCTTTATACTTAGGTTGAATTCTTGGCTCTGCTCTTTTCCAGCTGAGCTGCCTGGAGTGCTTAACCTTTCTGGATCTGTCCTGCCTTTGTCAAAAAGGGGCCTGTTGTGTGGATCCAGTTAAAAAAAAAAAAAAAGAAGGCCTTACCGTCATGCCTGGCTCATCGTGAGGTTTCCAAAAAATGTGATTATTGTTACTATGAAGTGCTCCTTTCCCTTCTCCCCTCACCTGACCTTGCCCCATCCTTCAGACTTGTTCTGCCCTCATCGCTGTAGCATCACTCTAGCACAGGGTCAGCAAACTACAGGCTGCTGCCTCTTCAGAGGGCTATGAGCTGAAAATGTTTGGGCTTTTTTTTTTTTGTTTTGTTTTGTTAGCATTTTCAAACGGGAAAACAATCAGGAGGTTTCACGACATGTGACAAGTATAAGAAATGGAAGTGTGTGGAGGCTGGAGCTTTGTTTGAGAAAAACAGTCTTGGCACCAGCAGGGTGGGGGTGGTTGTGAAGAGGAAGTGGCTGGAGAGAGTCTGGAGTAGAAGCCATGGAAGGGGTCCAGGGCGGAGGATGAAGGCCTGATGGAAAGGAGGGGGCGGGCATGGTGGCGAAGGAGTAAGGAGACCATGGAGAGACGCCGCTGGAAGGGGAGAGGAGGGGGGTGTGGGTAGAATGGACCAGATTGTCTCAACTCGGGGGGAGAGGACTCACACCAGCGAGCTCGTCCACTTAGTTGTGTGTTCCTTCGTGTAGATTTCCTCTTAACCTCCCCTGGTTGGGATCTGCTTGGGCATGGTCATCTTGCCTCGGGTCTTCAGTCATTCTTTTTCTGAGGGTTCCGTGACTCCCAGCGCGTTAGAATTATTCAGAGGGTATCGGCAAAGTGTAGTTTTAGAACTGGCCCCTGTCACCGAGGATCCCCATATGGCTCGCTCCGGTGGGATCTGGAGGTGGGTTCAGAGAAACCTAAACCCATCGTGCAAGGGGTAGAAACCCAGAGAGGCAGGCGTCTGCTTGCCAGGCTTCCTTCAGCCAGAGCCCTGGGGCCTGCCTGCAAACTCAGAAGCCCTGCGACCAAAGCAGCCTCGCAGGGGCACGCATTGGGGGCTGGCAGAGAGCCTGCCCTTCCTGCTGTGTTTGGGGTTTTTTACACAATTGAGTTGTGTGTGGTTTGGACTGGCCAAGTTTCGCTTTCAAGGAGAGCCACTTCCCCCAAGGGAATGGGAAGAGTTGTGGTTCATATGTCATTAGATCGTCCTGATGGCGACCCACTCTCTTGTTCATTTGCTCTCTTGTTGATTTGCTGGGATGTGCCCGGCCGGTGGCAGGGATTGGTCCCGGGCAGTTGGAACAATAGGGTGGCACGGAAGGGTACTGCGGCCAGCTGAGCTCTTCTGGCATCAGCGGACCGTTGGATTTACTTTGTGGCTGTCGGGGGGGTGTCTTTGCAGAAAGAGGACTGGACTGGCCCTGTGCACGGAGACCAGCCACATACCCTGTAGCGTTTGGGTGGGGGAGGGGGGGTTGCCCCTGCCTCAGAACATCCTGGGATGGGAGTCTCTTCCATCCCTTGGGCATAATTGTTTTGCGCATGATGGCAGCTTGCTTGAATTTTGTTACAACATTTTTAACCCAGGAGCCAAAGAAGATACAGGTGTCATCGTCCACGTTAAATGTTGAACTTACTGTCTATGTATGTATATATGTATGTAAATAGATATACATCTATTGTCTATGTGTATATTAGATCGATCGATCACTGACTGCCTTGGCATTTTGATTTCTACTCTCCCCCCCACCTTTTTTGTCTCTAATTTGCCTCTGATAAAATTAAGCTCTCTGAAGGACGGGGTCTCCGTTTTGTGTTTGTTTTTGTATCAGTGTGAACATCACCATGGGCTTTTCTTCTTCCAGGAAAGTATGTGATGGTGATGGGAGTGGTCCAGGCGTGCAGCCCTGAGCCCTGCCTTCAGGCCGTGAAGATGACCGATCTTTCCGACAACCCCATCCATGAAAGCATGTGGGAACTGGAAGTGGAGGATTTACACAGGAATATTCCTTAGATGACATTGGAACCACTGCTAAAAACAGCAGAAATCCTGAAACAATTTAGGTTCCGACACCATGTGGATTTCACGGGTACCGTCCTATGTCTGTTTCTTAAAAGTTTCTCAAAGAGCTTAGCTTCGGTTGCCCAAGGACTCCGGAGGTAGGATTTCTAAACGCTGGGACACTCCACTTAACTCGGCCCTCGTGCTCCTTGCTTTGACGACTGTTTGCAGATGAAAAGCAGATGTGTGCTCTGTTTTTGTTTTTTTGCTTTTGTTCCCTTTTGGTTTGCGTGTGTTAATTCCCTTTAAAGCCCGCAGAAATCTCATGTTACATTTTCCACGTTTTACGAGTGCTGATAACTTTTTCTGTTGCTGCTGTGACCCTGTTTTTACGATGCAGAATCTGAATGTCACTCCTTGCCGGTGGTGATTTGATGGTGGTTGTGGGCAGGGAAACAGACTTCTGGAAATGGGAATGACCTCGTGGCCCGCCTCTTCTCCCATCAACAACTTCCATATCCAGTTTGCAAGTCAGGCAGCGTTTTCCTGCTGTGGACACCAGCAGCCTCTCAGAGACAGTAGACGGTTCTCGTCTCTGAACCATTTAAGGTACATTCCTTGGAGATATGGATGGTAACACCTGTCATTCTTCCTCACTTGGAGATGTTGAAACACTCGGAAAGTTTCTTGTTGAAACTAAAATCAAGATTGAGAATGACTTTTAGGCATTAACTAAACTTCTGCATCATAACTTTTAGTGAGACACCGTAAGGGAGAGACCTTCTGGTGTGGAAGCTTCCCCCGCCCCCCCCATTCTCAGTTTTATTGAGATATAATTGACATACAGCATTGTAGAAGTGTAAGGTGCACAGCATGATGATTTTAGAGTTCTTACGTTTTCTGGATGGAATGACTTTCTCATGATCAAATTCAGTGTGGGTTTCTGCTCTCTGCTGCTTACCATGCCTTATTTTTCCTGAGATTGTAAATATCAAGGGAGTCAGATGATATTCCTACATTGCTGTAGAGTTTTGTTGGACTATGGATCATCTACCACTAATAAATTATATGATGTATCTTTTAAAAAATGGACTATTTCGGGGGTTCCTAGCTGGCTCCGTCAGTAGCACATGCGACTCTTTGATGACCCACGATGATATTACTAACTAAAGTCCGTAGTTGACAGTAGGGGTCTCTCTTTGTGGTAGGCAGTTCTGCAAGTTTTACAAAGGCATAATATCATTTGTCTACCATGATAGTATCATACTGAATAGTTTCACCACCCGGAAAAACCTCTGTCCCACCTTCTGACCCTTCCCCCTCCCTCAACCCCTGGCAACCACGGATCTTTCTACCGTCTCCATAGTTTGCCTTCTCCATAATGTCCCAGTTAGTTGGAATCCTACAGTATGTCGTACTTTCAGACTGGCTTCTTTCACTTAGCAAAACGCATCTAAGGTTCCTCCATGGGTTTTTGTAACTTGCTTGCTCATTTCTTTTGATCGTCGAATAACACTCCCTCGTATAGATGTATCCTGGTTTGTTTACTTGTTTATTGAAGGACATTTGTCTGGGTCCAGTTTTTGCTGGTTATTAATGGAGCTGCTATAAACATTCATGTGCAGGTTTTGCGTGGACACAAGTTTTCAGTTCGCTGGGGTAAATGCCTGGGGTCACACGTGAGCCCGTATTAGCCTTGTGAGAAACCGCCAGACTGTCTCAGTCCTATGTGGCTGCTATAACAAAATGCCATAGATGGGCGGGGAGGGGGGGGCGGTGGCAGGGGCTTAAAAACAACGGAAATCTATTGTTGACAGTTCTGGAAGCTGGGAAGTCCAAGATTAAGGTGCCAGCAGATTCAGGGTACTGTTTCCTGTTCCTAGATGGCTGTCCTCATGTGGCACAAGGGGTGAGGGAGCTCTCTGGGGCCTCTTTTATCAGGGCATAATACCTTCATGAGGGCTCCACTCTTGGACCTACTCACCTCCCAAAGACCCCACCTCCAAATACCATCACACTGGGGATTAGGTTCTAGCACACGAATTTGACAGAGGGGACGCATATTCAGTCTACCGCCTGCCTTCCAGAGTGACTGCCCCACTTTGCCTTTCCATCGGCCATGTCCACGAGTCCCCGTTATCCCATATCCGCACCAGCATTCGGTGTCCGTGTCTGGGATTTCCTATGGTTTTCAACTTGGGGTTTTTTCCCTGATGTTTTACGGATTTTTTTTTTTTTTAACTTCTAAAGGTAGGGCAAATTGGAAAGTACATGTTTTTATCACTGATCTGGGCTCGTGGACTGCTTGAAGCTTGTGTCAGGCCAGGTTCTGTTCAAAGTTTGGGGATTTTTCAGGCAATGTTGCCGAGCTCCATCACGAACTTTGCGGCGGAGAGACCTGAACGTGAGTCGTTCGTGTGTCATTAAACTTGCTGTGTGACAGTGAGCAAGTTATCTGACGTCTCTGTGCTTTAGTCTCCTCATCTATAAAATGCAGATTTTACCCAGCTCCTGGCACGGACAAGAGGAATGAAAGAAGAAGCACAAATAAATCACTTGTACGTGCACCTGGCACATGGCAGGCACCAAAATGATCGTTTCTGGGAGGAATTTGTGAGTTCTTAACTTACATCCAACAACTGCCTTTAGAGAAATGTTTTTTTAAGAATAGTTTTAGGTTTATAGAAAAATTATGGAGACGGTACCAAGAGTTTCCATATACCCAGCCAGTCGCCTTTATTATTAACATCTTATGTTCGCGTGGTATGTTTGTTACAATTAATGCACCAACAGTGAGATGCTATTATTTAAAACAAATTTTTTTTTTTTTTAAGGTTTATTTATTTTTTAGAGAGAGAAAGAGCGTGATCTGGGTAAGGGCAGAGAGAGAGGGAGACACAGAATCCGCAGCAGGCTCCAGGCTCCGAGCTGTCAGCACAGAGCGCCAGGCCGGGCTCAAACTCACAAACCGTGAGATCATGACCTGAGCTGAAGTCGGACGCCCAACCGGCTGAGCCACCCGGGTGCCCTGAGCTGCCATTATTAACTAAAGTCTGTACTTTATTCAGACTTCCTTTGTTCCCCCCCCACCCCCGCCCCAATGTCCTTTTTCTGTTCCAGGATCCCATCCAGGATACCCCCTTGTATTTAGCTGTCACGTCTCCTTAGGGCTCCTCTTGGCTGGCACTGTTGGCCAGCTTTGATGAGATGGACACTTAATCCTGACCTGGTCCATGGGATCTCTGCTCTAGGATTCTCAGCCTAAAACCGAATTTCACAGTTGTCCTGGGTTCCCCTGAGAGCCCTTGCACCAGGCTACACGACATAGAAGTCTGCACTCCCGAGCTTTCCCCTTCTCTGAAGTCTGCTTTCTGCTCGAAAACTGACCCGGCCTGCCGAGAACCTTGTCCACCATATCCTGCCTCGTTTGCCCTCCCCTAACTTTTTGGTAAATAATGCCCTATTGAAAAATGTCCATTAGCCCGATAGTGTTGCCTGGGCAATGACCTGTGTCAGGAGTGTGGGAGGCGGCCCCAGGAGGTGCCGGTGTTTTTCCGACAGTCCCCGGAGGCTGCTGGTGGCTTTCCAGGGGCTCACGGTGCTGGAAGTGTGCCGCCTCAGCAGGCTAGCCGGGCTCTGGTGCTTCTCCTGAATATTAATAGCTCTCACTGTTTCGGCTGGCGTTTCCGCCTTGACATCACTAAATGAAAACGCAGCTTGGTTGGGGGTTTTAGTTTTCTGGTGCCAAATCACAGTTGGTTTATCAGCAAGCACCCACCCCACCCCCCGCCACTTCCCCGCCAGACAAGGGCAGGCTGTGTGCTCCGGGCCGCCCAGCTTCCCTTTTGAAATTGGCTCTTTTCTAAGAACTGAAAATAAGCACCCTAGGCCGTGACTTCACTTTTCTTGGAACTGCTTTACATTAGAAGAAGAAAAAAAAAAAAAAAAAGCAACCTTCATTTAGCTGGTTTTGGATGGCTGAGTTCCCTAGTCATTTCTTCTGTATATTCTTGTAAAGCTGAAGCTTTACCGCAAAATTCTGCATCAGGTGGAGCAGGAAGGGAAAGCAGTGACCCCGTGAAATGGTCGAGCGTTTTGTGTCCTGGCCTGTTCGTGCATGATTTGACGCTGAAGGAGAGGAGGAGCTGGGGCGTCGCACTGTGGGGTCACATTCAGATCCCCAGGCTCTCAGGCATGACTGCTGTGACCCTGAGACATGTCAGGCCACCAAAGGGGCTGGGGCTGGTGTTGCTAAACCTCAGGCCACAGTCCAAACTCACCCGACAGCTGCCCGTTTGCAAGGGTAAGGAAAAAAAATGCACTTGCAGCCACAGTGACCTACATTTAGCAGGCATTTTGGAACCCGTTCAAGAAGGCGTCTTCAAGGAGCCCCTGCCTGCTTAGGGGAAGGGAGAGAGAGTGGCTTAGCCCCACTCGGGTTGCAGGCCCGGTTCTGGCCTTTCCTGTCTGACCTTGGGCTTGGAGGTCAGTCTCGGAAGTCGGGATGGGTCTTCCCTCAGACGGGATGCGACCCTCGATGCACGTCCGTGGGAACCGGCGTAGGTGTGCCTTCTCACTGGGGATCTCGGGCACATACAGTGTTCTGAAATCAACTGTTAGTATCTCTGTTCCCATCGGAGAAGCCTCCAGTGATGCGATCGTGGCTTACTTATCTCTGCCCTGTGCAGGGCCTTGCAAAACCCACACGGGCTGTCGGTAAATGTCGGGGGAATGGCTGGTTTTTAGGTGGGAAGACTGAGGAAATCCACAGGGAACAGGGCTTTGGAAATCCACACGGAACCACACTTTTCAAATGAAAGGAGCCCCCACAGGCCGTGCCTCACTAAAAGCACCCTTTGAATCAAGCACCCTGGGTAATTTGTAACCAGCCTGAGGGTGCTTGCTAGAATGTTTGAGAGCGTTCTGAAGTGCAAACAGGGACAAGTTGATTAAGAAAGAAAGGCTGGAGGAAAAGACAAGAGAGCCGGTTGAGCCCCCGCCTCCCCCCACGACAATTTATGCAGTTTGGGCAGAGTCTGAAATTTTAGTCCTGTGAGAATCAGTGAACATCTCTTGATAAAAAATGCAAATTCAACCAAGAATTACATGCCAGGGACCGTGCTAGAACATTTACCCTGTTAACTTCATTTTATTGTATCAATGCCTCTGGGACGTTCTTCTCCCTCCCCAGCCCCCAAAGGGATGTGGTCCTTTGCCCAAGCGCATCTGGCCAGCAGGCTGTGGCAGAGACAGGTGTCAGGCCAGGTGATGTCCCACGCTGTAGGGGAGGTGGCCAGGGCCTTCACCGAGAGACAGGATCGCTCTTTCCGGAAAAGGTCCCGGGACCCACTCTGGGAGCTCCTGCTCTTTCCACTTAGGTGCTAGCTCCCCCTGCTGGCCGGCCACAGACACTGCTGCCCTGTGCCGTCAGACATGGGATGACCGCCAGAGACCGGAATGAAAAGCCACAGAAGGAAGCAAAGGAATAAAGTGGGGCCGTGAGATGCTCCACAGCTGTCTGCCCTGGGAGTTTCGCCCATAATGGCCAAGCCATATGGGGGATGGGGGATGGTGTTGGATGGGCTCCGATAGTTCTGCTTTTGAAGCCCCCACTGCCTATTAACTGGGTGGCCCTGGGCAAGTGGCCTCACTTCTCTGAGCCCTATTTCTGTCATAGGTACAGAATGGATGGCTTGGGGTCAGAGAAGTGAAGTAGCTTGTCCACTGGGCTGTTAACTGGAATCCCAGAATTCGTAGCAGGTGCGCAAAAAATGTTCGCCTCACTGCTCTACGGCCAAGCACTTACTGGGCACCCGCTGGGTTCGAGGCTCTGGGGACACACACACAGTGACAAGAAGCACTGTTATCCTCTCATGTTTTACATCTGTGACTTCCCACCCTGTCTCGCTTCTCCCGCTTCTAGCTCAAGAAACTTCTGTGATTACATTAGGCTCACCAGGCTCTCCTCCCCCATCACAAGGCCCTTAACCTAATCACATCTACAAAGTCTGCAAAGGTCGCATTCACAGGTTTCAGGGATTAGGATACGGACATCTGGGGGAGGCCTTCTGCCTGCCGGGTTTGCCCTCTGCCCCCGCAAAGTGCACGTCTTGCCAAATGCAAAGGTGCATTCACCTGGTCCCGGGCCCTACATCTCTGAATCTCCTCATCGAAATCTTCTGAGTGTGGTGTGTGCGGTCCTTGGGTGTAATCCATCCCGAGCGCCTCTCCTCGGTGACCCGTGGAGCCCAGGAAACAACTCAGCCCCCAAACTGCATGGATGACAGCCCAGAGGGCCTGCATTCTGGTTGTGCCCCTGATCGTGGGGACCAGAGACGTGATCTAGGCAAGAACGATGAAGAAGACAGAAAGAAGAAACAGGCACTAGCCCGTGGAAATACCAAACCACTAGGCTTCCCTTCCCCCTGGGCAAATAGGAAAAGGAAAGGAGCTTCTCAGAAGGCTCTGTTCCCACCTGTGTCCATGGAGGAAAAAGCAGAAGCGGGAGTTTTCATCAAATAGGTGGTTCCTGTTTTGGAAAGTCACTCAGACCCAGGCCCCTGCCCTGGGGTCTTCTGGTGCACGGCTGTGCCGCCCTCGGATACAGAGACCGTACCCCTGTCCCCCCCCCCCCCCGTCCAACCTGGGCGTCCTGCGCGGAGACCTCAGGACTGTGGCACCTGGCTGATTATCAGCCCCACGTGGGCGACGTGTAGCCTAATCCCTACCCCCCTGTTTAATTAGAACTCGTGTGGGCGGGGCTGAGGAAAACGTAAGCATCTAGAAAGCGCTCTGGGTAAGTTTTGTAACTGGCCTGGGGTCGTGACCGCGCAGATATCTTGCTTCTGGCCCAGAGCCCCTGGTGGGGGTTAGAGCCGCTGTGGTGCTGGTTGACCGCTGAGCCCTTGGCCTCCTCAGACGGGGACCCTGGAGTCCAGAGGCAGGGCAAGTAAAAAACTCAGGAACTCCTTGGACCAGGACTGGGGGGGCCACTCGTCCCCCAGCTTCCCCGAGGAGGAGGAGCGGAGGATGGGGCAAACTCCCACGGGGGACCTGGGCTGGACCACCTACTTCTCCCTCCCAGGCGCCCCGGACCATCCTCGGTGCTGGGCTGCTGCGAGATTGTCTGTCGTAAGGTCGTGACGTCAGGTCTCCTTTTTATGTTTTATTTATTTTTTAAAGGTTTATCTTTGAGACAGAGAGAGACAGAGCGCCAGCAGGGGAGGGACAGAGAGAGACACACACAAAATCCCCCGCAGGCTCCAGGCTGTCAGCCCAGAGCCCTACACGGGGTTCGAACCCGCGAGTGGTGAGATCCCGACCTGAGCCGAAGTCAGACGCTTCATCGACTGAGCCCCGCAGGCGCCCCTCAGGTCTCCCTTTTAAAAAGTGAGTCCATTTGGAGGAAACCGTTAGGGGAGTGGTGGTACCCGAGGTATGGGAATGGCCTGGGGTCGGGCAGCCTGCCTGCTTTGACTTGACCTAGAACAGAGCTGCCCAGTCCGGTATAGTAGCCGCTCACCTCGTGAGGCTGTTGAGCCCTTGATAGGCACCTTCTGCCACTGGTACGGTTGCCCAATTTAGTAAACAGAAACACGGGTCCCCTCCCGTCCCTTCAGTGTGGGCTGTGCATGGTCACTTCCTTCCAAAGAGGTCCCTGTGGAGAAGGTGGGCTGGGAGGGTAGCTCTACAGGGAGAAGCCTGACCCACGCAGGTGGCCAGGGCGAACGTCAGTCGTGCCAAGTCCCGTTGATAGTGGGGTATGCCCTTTGGTAGAATGTGATGAGAAGGGCACCTTCCCTCCCCGATCTCGCTCCCCACGGCTACCCTCCACCGTGAGAAAAACACGAGATCAGTCCTACTTGATGGACATTCGACAAAGTCCCTGACCGGTACTCCTCAGAACTGTCCAGGTCCTCAAAATCAAGGAATGCCTGAGAAATTGTCACAGCCGGGGGGGGGGGGGGGGGGGGGGGGGGGGAGGGAGCTGGATTGACCTGTGTTGACCGATACCACAGCCACGTGTGACTTTTGAAATGGGGGTTGGGGGGCCGCCTAAGGAGACCAGACAGCTCCATGTACGGTGGGATCTTGCAACAGAAAGAATGCGGGACGAGAGGAGGTCCCAGTGGGGTGTGCACTTGAGTTAATAACTTTTTAAGTTTATTTTTGAGAGAGAAACGGCATGAGCTGGAGAGGGGCAGAGAGAGAGAGAGAGAGAGAGAAAGGGAGGCACAGAATCTGAAGCAGGCTCAAGCCTCTGAGCTAGGTTTTTTTTTTTAATCTTTTTTGATGTTTATTTTAGAGAGAGATAAGGAGTATGAGTGGGGGAGTGGCAGAGAGAGAGAGAGGGAGGCACAGAATCCGACGAAGGCCCCAGCGAGCTTTCAGCACAGAGTCTGCCTCGGGGCTCAAACTTACAAACTGCCAGATCCTGACGTGAGCCGAAGTTGAAAGCTTAACCAAGTGAGCCACCCAGGCGCCCCATAGTTAATGACATTTTTACAGCAGTCTATTGTTGGCAACGAATGTACCATACTGGGGCGCCTGGGTGGCTTAGTCAGTTGAGCTTCTCTCTCTCTCTCTTTTTTTTTTTTTCATGTTTATTTTTGAGAGAGAGAGAGAGAGTCGGGGTGAGAGGAGGGCAGAGAGAGAGGGAGACACAGAATCCGATGCAGGCTCCGGGCTCTGAGCTATCAGCACAGAGCCGGACGCGGGGCTCGAACTCACCAACCGTGAGATCATGACCTGAGCCGAAGTCGGACGCCTAACTGGCGGAGCCACCCGGGTGCCCCAGGCATTGGGCTCTTGATCTCCGCTCAGGTCGTGATCTCAGGGTCATGCGTTCAAGCCGTGCATTAGCACGGAGACAACTTAAAAAAACCATCCAAATGGAAGATGCTAGTAATCAGGGATCTGGGCATCAGGTAGCTGGGAGCTGTATTCCTCTGTCCCAATTTTTCTGTAGATCTAAAACTGTTCCTCCTTCCCCGCCCCCCCCCACAAAGGCTTTTATTAAAAAAAAAATACAGGCTGCTCAGTTAAATTGAAATGTCAGATAAACTAATACTTTTTAAGTATGTCCCATGCAGTATTTGGGATGTAGTTACACTAAAAAAATTACCTATTGTTTCCCTGCCATTCAAATTTAACTGGGTGTCCCACATTTCCTCTTCTGGCAATCTTGATCAAACTGAATTCTTAATTCCTATGAATTTGAATGTGAGCAGTCCCGCGTGGCCTGTGGCCCTGGGAGGTCCTGGGCAACACAAGTGTAGGTCATGTGGCTTGCCCGGAGGTCAGCAGTAAGAAGGCAGGTGAGGCCGTGGAAGCATCTTCTAATTCCAAGGCTGGCCCTCTTCCCACCGTGCTTGGCTGGTTCCTGTAGAGAAGGAACGGTGCTCTGGAGGATCTGCTGGGTGCCCAGTGGGCAGCGTGGGGCCCCCCCCAGGAGCCCTGGAGAGGCACTGGAGGTCTCCAAGTCTCTCCTCGGTGTGACAGCTGGGGCGGGTGCTTGAGACCCTTGGTTAGGGACCATCATGGCGCATAACAGATTGCTATGGACGCAGCAGCCCGTCTGGCCCCGCCTGCTTGGGCTTTCTGTTTCAGACCTCACCAGGCAGAAGTCAAGGTGGTGGCTGGCCGAGCTGTTTGCAGGAGGCTCAGGGGAGAATCTGTTTTCAAGACAGATTGTTGGCAGAGTCGAGTTCCTTGTGGTCGCAGGACTGTGGGCCCCTTTGCCTCAACTGGCTGCAAGTTGGAGGGCTGCTCTTAGCTCGTAAAGACTACACCCCCGTTCCTGGCCATGTGTTCCCCTCCGTCTTCAAGCCAGGAACAGTGTCGAATTCCTCTTGAGTTTCCAATCCCTGATTTCCTCCTCTGCCCTCTAGGCTGCAATTTATTTTTTTAATTTTTAATTTTTTTTTAAATGTTTCAGTATTTTTGAGAGCCAGTGTGTGAACGAACAGGTTGGGGAGGGGGGGTCAGAGAGAGGAGGACAGAGGATCTGAAGCAGGTTCCACACTGTCAGCACAGAACCCGACACGGGGCTTGAACTCATGAACCGTGAGATCATGCCTTGAGCCTAAGTCAGACGCTTAATGGACTGAGCCACCCAGGTGCCCCTAGGCTGCAATTTAAAAGACACGTATGAGGAGCACCTGGGTGGCTCCGTCCTTTGAGCGTCTGACTCTCGGTTTCAGCTCAGGTCCTGATCCGATGGTTTGGTGAGTTCGAGCCCCATGTCGGGCTCTGCACTGACAGTGCGAACCCTGCCGTGTCCTGTTTATTTTTATCTCAAAAATAAACTTAAAAAAAATGATACAGGGCATGTATGAGACGGTCAGGCTTGTCTGTCTCAAGGTCAGCCGATTTGGGGACTCCAGTGACCTCTCCAAATTCCCTTCACTGTGATCCCCAGATTCGTGTTGGATTGAATGGGAATGTTGTGTGTATACACCAGGGCTGGGGATCTAGGGAAGCCATCTTGGAATTCTGGCCACGACAGGGACCTGTCCGACGCGACCACGTGAGGGGTAAAGAGGGTTCCAAGCCAGACAACGTGCTTCAGATCCCAGCTCCCCACCACTGTGAGGCTGTGTGTGGCACCCGGGACACTATGAGCCTCTGTTTCCTCGTCGGCAAAACGCGAGTGAGGGTGTCCTGACTGTTGCGAGACTTGCCTGGTCTTTGTAGGCGTGAGAATGGCGTCTTCGCTGCTTTTCCCACATTCTTCGCCCTTCTGGCTTGTGACGAGGCTCTTCAAGAATGAGCTCACTGGCTTGGGCTCTCGATCTCCCCGGTCTGGCAGGCTGGACCAGACTTGGCATGGGAGAGAAATGTCAGTGGGGGGAAAAATCTGTTAAAAAATGTATGCATGTAGTAAAACGCATATCCAGTTCCAACATAAACAGAGTCGCACACGTTGCTGTGTGTTAATGAGCCCCAGGTAGGAAACGATCGGCAGGTCCAAGTGACTTTCCGTCTGTTCCCTCGCTGCCCGTGGAAGAGACTTCTGGCACTTTCCGGTGGAGGCAGTGCTCTTGGAGCATCCTGTTTATTCCACGGTCATGGGCCTTTAGAACCAAATTTGCTTGAAAGCCTTGTGAACTTCTTGACGGAGAAAGAACAACCGAGGCATCTTGGGTAATGTGAAAGTGAGCGGCCAGTTTTGCGCAAGTTCCAACATGGGTGGTTTGTAACTAATTGGAAAAACATGCCTCTTCTGTTGACCTAATCCTTCTTGCCGTTGCCTGGGCCTTAAGTGTTCCCCGGAGGCTTAAGGGGGCGTAATTGGCGCCCAGGGTGGTCACCACAGTTACAAAAGGGGCAAAGAGCTCGTGCCTGTGTTGGAGAGTCGGATCCGGCCGGCCGGGTCTCGGGGAGCAAGGGCCCCCGTCTGTCACCAGCCTCCTCAGCTGTGGCACAGGGGTAGGTGTCCGGGATGGCAGAGAGGAGGGATTCGTCCTCCGGCTTTAAATTTCGCCCTCAGAATGAAAAGGTTCTGGAGGCAGAGCTTGGGGCCCAGGCAGGGAAAGGAAACAGGCGACCTTTGAGCCCTCGTGGAGCCGAGGAACCCCTCACCCTTTGCTTAGAGGCCCGGTGTTGGGTCCTTGCATCCTTCTACAAGGTTCTCTTCAGAAATACAGAAGCTCACAGTGCTACTTTCGTACTTTCGCTTCCTAATTGGGGTTCTGTGTTCCCAGGGGCAGATGAGCTGGCTGGGCCCCGGCCTCACCAGTGTCCTTCAAGAGAAACCTCCGTCAGCAGAGTAAAGCTCAGCCGTGGCCAACATCACCACTCTTCTGGTCTTGGTCTTTGCCTTCTGGAGACGCTAACGTGTGACTGACTCAGCCCCACCCCCCTCCCCCCCCCCCCCCCCCCAGGTCAGAGGGACCCCATGCGTCCGTGACCCGGCTTTGCCAGCTCGTCTCAGTCCCCGGGGCCTCCTCTCTCAGAGCCGCTGGGTGGTTTGAAAATGAAACGCAGGCTGTGGCCCTCCGTCCCCTCTCAGCACAGTGCTGTCCAAGGCGAAGGGGCAGGGGGTGCGGACCAAGAGGTGATACTGTAATGAGCGTTATAAGGCTTTGTGGTTTCCTCTCTCTGTCTCCACTTCCTTCCTGAAACCCCAGAAGAGGCTTCTTGGGAAAGGAAGGGCCTTTCTGATGCAGGAGCCTGGCTGGGAATGGCTGTTCCCAGTTAGGCTGGCCGGCTGGAGGCCAGGGTGCCGAGGCCTGGATGTGGGTTGGATCCACTGGGGCCGCTGAGGCACAGTGGGTCTACTCACTGTTGAGCTGGGCCCGGCATCCTGTAAACGCCACCTTCGTGCCTCCCTCGGAGCGGCTCTGACATTGAGAAGAAGGGTTGTTGAGTCTTGTCCTGCTCGGGACAGGCCACTTCTGGTGACCCCATAAGGCCACACTGGGTCCTGTACCTCCCAGGAGATTTTCGGGCAGGATGCGTGTGTATAAAGGGCCCCAGCCCTTGAGTATTGGCTCTTCTTGTTCTTGATAATTCCACAGTTAGGTAAACTGGACCCGCTCTCGGTGGAAGTAGGTTGCTAACCCTTAGAGTAGTCAAGCTGTTTGAGGCTCCATTAGGAAGTGGGCAAGGACAGTTACTCTAGAACCAGGGATGGGGTTCCCGTTTGGAGGGGCTCCGTGGCTGGCCAGCCCCTCGTTTTATGGCAACTCTGACCTGTTCCAGGTGCCTGAGATCCTCGGATTGGTGGCTCTGGAGCACAACAAGCTACATAACTCACAGGGCCCAGACTGAAGTGAAAACGCAGGGCTCTTGGATCAGCTGGGCATTCAGGCAAGTGCGGGGACGCCTCTGAGCACAGGGCCCTGATTGTGCGGTGCCCCTCCTGCAAAGCCGGCCCTGCTCTGGGGAGCGAGTGCAGGGCGGGTAGCCGGTCTGGGCACGTAGGTGGATTTCATCACCCCACCGTCCCTCCCAGGTCACCTGGGACGAGTGCAGTGAGTCGAGGCTGGGAGGCTGGCTGAGTGTGGCCCGCAGTGGCCGAAAGTTTGGGGCGGGGCTCCAGGCCTCATCTTGTCTCTAGTGTGGACACCCGATCTCCTCCTCTGTCACAAGGCTTCAAGCCAAACACGGAAGACCAGAAAAGGATGCATTAAAACGGTCACTCCCTTGGGGCGTCTCGGTGGCTCAGTCGGTAAGCGTCTGACTTCGGCTCAGGTCGTGATCTCACACTCCGTGAGTTCAAGTCCCACGTCGGGCTCTGTGCTGACAGCTCAGAGCCTGGAGCCTGTTTCAGGTTCTGTGTCTCCCTCTCCCTCTGCTCCTCCCCCGCTCACACTCTGTCTCTTTCTCAAAAAGGAATAAATACTAAAAAAAAAAAATTTTTTTTTAAAGTGGTCACTCCCCAAGTCAACATGATCTAAAACCATTTTTTTTTTTTTCTAATTTGTCATATCCGTGCATTCGGGTTAAACATCTCTTGTTCTATAGAGAAAACCGACCAAGTTGATGGCTTCAAAAGCAAATCCATCCCTGCCGGGAGACCTTACTACCTGTGAGCATGGAAGGGTCACCCAAAATGTGACCCTGGATCCTTGTGTGTTTGCTTTTTGGCCTGTGGCCCCCGGGCATTCCGGCAAGCTCATTGCCCTGGGCCAAGTTGTGTGAAAAACTAAACCTTTCTGGGTTGTGAACTTTATTTTTAGTTTTTTTTTATGTTTATTTTGGTGGAGGGCAGAGAGAGAGAGAGAGAGAGAGAGAGAGAGAGAGAGAGAGAGAAAGAGAAAGGAAGAGCGAGAAGCCCAAGGAGGCTCCACAGTGTCCGCACAGAGCCTGACATGGGGCTCGAACTCATGACCCACAAGATCATGACCTGAGCTAAAGTCAGATGCTCAACCGAATGAGCCACCCAGGCACCCCGGGAGATTTACATTTATAACAATCTCCATTTGTAAAGGTGTCTCCCTCTCTGTACCTGAAATTGAAATCTCTGGAAACTCCTATCAGTGGACAACGTGCTTAAGTCTATTCAACAAACCGTAGCCTTGTTTACCGCGCCTTTCCTGGTAACCTCCCCAAAACAGGCTTCCTGACACCTTTGTTGGGTCTTTAGCTGATGATGGTATTTAAACTGGTAGCTTTGGCAACCTCAGGAGTCTAACTCCTGTCTCCCGGGGTATATCCCATACTTCTACGAGGTACGCATGTCAACGAGTTGTTCGTTTCTGTCTTGTTGATCTGTCTTTCATTATGGCTGGGGATGTGTCAGCCAGGAACTCAGAAGGGTAGAGGGAAAATTCTTTCTCCTCCCCTGTGGTTTCTGGTCTCCCAGATGGGACCCACTGGGACACCCTACTTGCTCTGGAGCCTGCAGGTAGGGTCGTGGGAAAACTTACAGAAGCCAGGGAAGGGGAAGAATTCTTACCAAAGTCGACTCCCCCAGATCTCTGTCTGGAACGCCTCATTGACAAACGAAGGTAAGACTTTCTCACCCTTGGCTTGACAAGTGGAGATGGGTGGCAGAGAAAGATTTGTAAAAATTCGTTCTTTGGATCATTTCTCACCTCTGCACATTTGGGCTTCCGTGGTGTGGTGGTGACAGATTCTTTCTTCTTTGCTGGAAATTTTATTTTACCTTCATTTTTGACAGATGTTTTTGCTGCATTTCCTGCCAGTTTATTCCATTTTCTTCTGGCTTCCGCTGTTTCTAGTGAATTTGGCTGTCTTTCTTATTGCTGTTCCCACAAATGTAATGTCTCTTACATCCCCAAGCTGCTTTTACGATTTTCTCCTTTTCTTGGGTTTCTGTTTGTTTATGATGTGCCTAGGCGTGGTCCTTTTTGTGTAAATCCTATTTGGGATTTGCTGAGCTGCTTGGATCTGTGGATTGATATCTTTCATCAATTCTGATTAATTACTGGCTATTATCCCATATGTTCTTCCCTGTTCTCTCTCTCTTCTCCTTGTGGGCCTCTTGTGACGCGGATATCAGACAACTTGACGCTTTCCTGCAGGTCTCAGACATGTGTTCTTTGTCTCTTCCTCCCCCCGCCCTGCTGCTCTCTTTGCATTTTACTTTTTCTCAATGTTTTGTTTATTTTTGAGTGTGAAAGTGCAAGCAGGGGAGGGCCAGAGAGAGAGGGGAACAGAAGATCCAAAGGGGGCTCTGCGCTGACAGCAGCAAGCCCAATGCGGGGCTCAAAACCAACTGTGAGATCGTGACCTGAGCCGATGTCGGATGCTCAACCAACTGAGCCACCCAGGTGTGCCCCCCCCCCCGCCCCCATTTCATTTTCAATTCTTGTTTCTTTCTGTGCTTCACTCTGGATAACTGCTATTGACCTGTCTTCAAATTCACTGAGTTCTTTCTTGGGCTGTGTCCAGTCTGCGGTTAAATTACTCTGGTAGATTTTTCATTTCCGATATTTGTATTTTCCAGTTCTAAAACTTCTATTTGGTTCTTTTATAGAGTTTCCACTTTTTCTCTTAATTTTCCATCTCTTCATTGTCTTGTTTGACCTGTCAGTTCTTTAACATATCTTCAAGTCTTTGCCTCTTCCAGCATCTGGGTCATGCCTGAATCTGCTTTCATTAACTGTGTTTTCGTGTTTCACGTAGCTGGTAATTTTTGATTGTATGTTGAACATTGTGGGTGACATGTTACGAAGAGTCTGGATTATATGATCTTCATCTAAACAATGTTGACTTTTTTTTCTTGAAGACAATAAAATTGACCTTGAGCATATCAAGGCTTGGTTTTAGCTTTGTTAGAATGAGTATATTTCAGGTCCCACACCCACCCCTCACATTCTAGTGTGTGGCCCCTATTCTTGGGGTATGGTCTGCACTCTTGAGGCCAGGCTTTTCTGGGGTGTCAACCGAGTGCCTAGGACACTCAATCAGAATCCTGCCTCCTAGGGTTGGAACTATATGACTTCTAATACTTTTTTTCAGTTTACCTACCCCTCCTCCACCCCTGAGCTATTTTCCACTAGGCCTCCTAGTGTCTCCTCCTTACGTGCACAGTTTAGGATTTGGTCAAGGAGCTAAGGTGAACCTCTGTGCAGATTTCTGGGACTCCCTCTGTGTGGCTCCTTCCCCTCCTGTGTTTGCCCTGTGCGTCTCAAGTGCCTTAGCATCCTTGAACTCTGATCTCCGTTACCTCCAGTTAACAAGACCACTGTTCTCCATTTGGGCTACCAATCTCTGCTCAATGTCAATACTGTCTTTTTCTCCTTTCCAAAGAAAGCCATGGTGAATGTGGTGGCTTCATCTCAAGTGTTCCTCTTTTCTCAAGAACGACAGCTCTGTGCTGCAGTGTCCAGTTCCTGCAAATGATTATTTTATGTATTCTGCTTAGTTTCAGAGTCCTTTATGGCAGGAGTGGGAGTAATTCACTGAGGCTGGCAGACTTTTTTAAAACTTAAACAAAATTTTTTTTGACGTTGATTTATTTTTGAGAGAGCACACGAGCAGGGGAGGGGCAGAGAGAGAGGGAGACACAGAATCCCAAGCAGGCTGCAGGCTCTGAGCTGTCAGCACAGAGCCCGATGTGGGGCTCGAACTCACAAACTGTGAGATCATGACCTGAGCTGTAGTGGGACACTCGACCAACTGACCCACCCATGCACCCCTAAAACTTTTTATTAGATTACAAAATGTATATTCTGGACTTCTGGGTTTTGAGTCCTGCTTAGAAAGGACTGTCCTACCAAGAGATGGTTAAAGTTTCTTTGGGCTTTCTTCTACTTTGACAGTTTCATTTCTTAGGTTTAAATCTGACTCATCCATACTTCATTTACTTGGAAGAAAAAGGTAGAGGGGTCTAACGGTGTTTTTCCCAGAAGCTAGCAAGTTGTTTTAATACCAATAACTAGAGAGCACTTCCTTCCCCCAGTTATCCGAAATGAAGTCTCTCATTTTATGTTACACTTTGAATGGATTGTGTGTATTTTTGACATATGTCCCACTGACATGTTTTATGTACATTTTCATACACATATTTGTTGGTATGAAATTTGTTTTTAAGTTTATTTATTTTGAGAGACAGAGTAAGTAGGGGAAGGGCAGAGAGAGAGAAAGAGAGAGAGAGAATCCTGAGCAGGCTCTATGACATCAGCATGAAACCCACGTAGGGGCCTTAACCCACGAACCAGGAGATCAAGACCTAAGCCAAAGCCAAGAGTTGGACACTCAACTGACTGAGCCACCCAGGCACCCTGTGAAATTGTTTTAATGACTGCAGGATCATCTGATTCAATATCTGATAGGGTTAGCTGTTCTTCATTCTTATTTTCAGAAATGTCCTGGTTATCGTTGTTGTTTAAAAATTTCATGAACTTGTGGGGCACCTGGGTGGCTCAGTCGGTTAGGCATCCAACTTTGGCTCAGGTCATGTTTTCACAGTTGGTGGGTTCAAGCCCCACGTCGGGCTCTGTGCTGACAGCTCGGAGCCTGGAGCCTGTTTCAGATTCTGTGTCTCCCTCTCTCTGCCCCTCCCCCACTCACGCTGTGTCTGTCTCTCTCTCTCAAAAACAAACATTAAAAAAATTTTTTTCATGAACTTTAGAATCAGCTCGTTTAGTTGAAACATGACATGTGTGTTCCTACCCCCAGCCCCAGGCAGTCACTATCTTGCTCTCTGTCTCTACCAATTTTCCTTTTCTGGAAATGGCATATAAATGACATCACACGACCTGTGGTCTTCAGCATCTGGCTTCCATCACTCAGCACGTTTTTGAGATTGATCCCTCGTGTGTTAGGTCCCAGTACTTTCTTGTCGTTGCAGAGCTGGTTTGTGTATTCGTTCGTCATTGGGGGGTATTTGTGTATGAGTCTTGGTGTGCAAGCACGTGTCTTCATTTCTCGTCGGGGGCAACCTAGGAGTAGAATTGCTGAGCCACATGGGAAAAGGATTTCTAACTTTTTAAGAAAGTGCCAACCTGTCTTCCAGAGCGGCCATGTCCTCTCACCCCTCCTGCCAGGGCCTGTGAGGGCTCCAGTTCCGCATCCTCCCGAACACAAAAGATGGTCCCATCTTTCCAGTGTTGAGTCTCTCTAGGTAGGAAAATATGCAGCACAGCTTTCTTTACATTTAAAGTATTTGATATCCTCCGGGGTCTTTGAAAAGATTTCTCCGTCTGGATTGTATACATTTTAGCACATTTGTTTCTGGGAGTTTTCTTTTGTGTGTGTGTTGGGGGGGGGGGTGCTGTTGCAAATGGAATATTTTCTCTTGTTAACGTTTCTAACTGCTTCCTGTTTGTACCTAGAAAGGCTAGGTGTTTCGGTGTGGTACGTCGGCACCCCATCCCTTGGTGAAATCTCTTAGTGTCGGCCACGTTTTTCCGTCGCTTCTCTGGACTTTCCAGAGTAAACACAGTTATTTCACTTCTTTCTCCTCAAATTTCGTCTTCCCTCTTAACTACTTTCATCAACTAGAAACTTCCAAACAAAATAGTGGTGATGGGGGCATGTTTTCATTCCAGAGCCTCATGGAAACTTCTGTTGCTTCCAACCATTACAAATGATGCTGATTTTTGGGCTGGGTGGATGTGTGTGTCTGTGTGTATAATTTTATCAGGTTAAGAAAGCATCCCTCTTATCTGATAAGAGATTTTGTTATAAATGGTTAATGTTGCCAAATGCCCTTCAGCATCCATGATCATGATTTTTCCCTTTTAATACATTATTAGAAATTAAAAGATGTCCTTGTATTGCACGAGTCCCACTTGGTTTTGGTGAACCCCTTTAAGGATCACTGTGCATTGTATTTGCTAAAATTTTATTTGGGATTTTTGCGCTGATTTTTACGTAAGCGAAGTCGGTGTGTGGTTTTCCCTCACTGTTGGCTTTTTATATGAATGTCTCTGATAAAGAACTTGGAAGTGTTTCTTCCTCCTGTGGGCCCTAGATCAGTTTAAATGGCATTGGAATTAGGATTCCTAAAGGCGTGGGTTGACTTCTCCTGGGAAACAACCCAGCCTGAGGTTTCTCCCTTCCCCTCCCTGCTCTGGGGCTTGGGGGGTGTTGGTATTTCTGCAAAACCTTCTCGGTTCCTTCTGGTACAGACACTTTCTCTTTTTGGTATTTTGCGGGGGGAAAGGTTTTCCTCCACCATTGAAAGGTTCTTCCGGCTGGTCTAAGAATTAAAGTGACAGGAGACAGATGAACGGGAGAAACCCAAATTTAATTTTGTATGTATGGGAATCCCACGTACATGAGAGGGTCAAAGACAGAAGGGGAAAGTGAGGGGCGTCCGGGTGGCTCAGTTGAGAGTCTGACGTGATTTGGGCTCAGGTCACGATGTCACGGTTCGTGGGGATGAGCTCCGTTTGAGGCTCTGTACTGGCAGCGTGGAGCCTGCTTGGGATTCTCTCTCTCCGCCCCTCCCCAGCAACCCCGCCCCCCTGCCGCTTCTCACCCAAATAAATATTTTTTAAAACAAAAGGAAAATGAGCTGTATATGTTTTCCTGAGCTAAGGTATGGGATGGGGTCTGGGGCTTTAAAGCAGGAGGAGGGCCTTGACAGGGCGATGGCAAGAAAGGCTGTGGCCTAATTAGATCTTTGTTCTGTGGTACAGTTGGGTCCCTCAGATAAATTCAATCTTTGGTAATAACTCTTATGTTGGGAAAGACCCTTCAGTATAGATTCTTCTAGGTCTTTAAGGGAGGGGCAAAATCCTCTTTAGCCTGCATGGGCTCAGTTGGCTTCGGCTCAAAATAGTCTGTGTGCCAAGTTGCACGTTTTGGGAAGACTTGTTCTGAACCCCCTTCAGGTACTTGTTGGTACTTGGTCCCCTCAGAAAATGTTGCCTCTGGGCTTTCGAGTTTACTTGTGTAGAGACCGTGGCCTCGACAGCCCCCTTTTCTTGTCTTGACTCCCTTAAATCCCCCTTCCCCACCCCCAAGTGAAACAAGTCTTAGATTGACTTCAGGTTACCATTTTTCTATTAATTTTTGAAAAGTTTTACATTCAGGAACTGCTACATTCTTCCAAGTTGTTCTTGGAGAAATAGGCTAAGACATACGTCATCTCCCGGAGCCCCCGGGGCAGCAGAAGTCACTGGAAAGCATCCTTTGCATTCAGCAGCCAAGGATCGGCTCATTTCCTCTCCTGGGGGTGGGAGCATTGGCCAGAGTGCTTCAGCGTGACCTCACTTCTATCCCCTTCCCTGTCTTTAAAGAATAATCGAGAAGTGAGGTTGGGTAATAAAAGGTCACGCGGCCTTTCCCAAGAGGTGTGTTGACCGGCTCACTTTGCTCCTTACCTAGACGGTGGTCGAACATAAGCAGTGTTTCCTTGCCCCCTTTTGTTATAAAGCTCAGGCTTCACTCAGATCATGTCATGGAGACTTGACTTAAAAAAAAAAAATTACCTGTACTTGCTTTTTCTATGCTTTCGTTCGGTCATAACCCCTGCAGATGGTGAGGACTCAGTCTGTAAAGGTGTCTCCCTCCCCTCCAGCTGCCTGACGGGAAGGGCACAGGTTAATGGGAGAACTCTGGTTCTCTAACAGCGCTGGAGGCGTCTGCGGAATAAACGCCGCTAAAAACCAGCCCTTAGCGACCATCAGTTTCCACGTCGACTTCCCCTCCCTCAATTTTCCGCCTGTGGAAGCTCCCAGTCCTCCTCATTTGACTTGGTCATCTCTCTAAAAATGTGTCCCTCTGTGAACACTCTTGACAGATGGATGTATACACCGCCACCCATGTATGTTACACACACGCGTGCAGATTGCGTTACTGACGCCAGTGCCCCGCCCCCTCCCCCGTGCATGCTTGATGGTCATGGTCCTAAACTTCTGTCCCTTTTCGTCTTGCCGGTCTCCCTCGCCAGCATAAGTTACGGGGCCCCAGCCACAGGACCCAAGATGGATAGAGCCGAGAGATTTTTTTCCCCCCTCCCTTACGGAAGTTTCTTCCAAGAAAGGACTTGGCTGTGATTCTCCCTGAAGACGGAGAGCGGCTTCAAGTACCAAGGGGTCACGTGCCGCCACCGCCCTCCTCTTCCTTGCGCCACTCCCTCTCCACCTTCCCAGCCTCCCGCTAGGCTTCTGTCCCTATAAAGTGTCACTCGTGGCCACTACCCCCAACCCCTCTGCTTGGAGAAACGAAAAAATTCCTTCAACCCTCTTCATTCCTTCCTACCACTTTCCTACGATAGTAAGATACCTATTCCTAAAGCTTAGCATTTTTACCATTTTTAAGTGCATAAGTCAGTGGCATCAGGTACATTCACAATGTTGTACGGCCATCGCCACCATCTGTTTCCAGAACATTTTCATCTTTCCCGAGACCCGATACGCCTCAAACGTTACCTCTCCATTCTCCTCTAGCTTCCTTTTAATTTTGAAACGTCCCTAGGACGATCAGCATTAGACCAATTACAAAAGGCATTTTTGTTTTGTTTCTTAAAGGTTATTATTATTTTTTGGTAATCCCTACGCCCAGTGTGGGGCTCGAACTCACGACCCTGAGGTCAAGAGTTACACCCCCTTCTGACTGAACCAGCCAGGCGCCCCAAAAGGAATCTTTAAAAGAAAAAATAATCCCCTACAGTGTGATCACTCTTCCTATATGAACTGTTTCCATTTTCCTGTATCCTTGACCACTTCTTGTCCAAATGCAGTCATTCTTGGTGCAGATTCTTAGGCAGCCTCCTGCTGTACTTGGAAGCTAATCTTTTTTTTCATGTTAATATATTGCCTCACGTTGGACCTCTTGACAAATGAGTTCGAGATAGGGTATCAAAGTCACAGACCACAACTTTCAAAGACCATTGCCCTGTTAGTGGTGTATAAGTTTTCATCATTTTGAATAACAAAGTTATCTTGGAATCTTGGGAATCATTCTCATTTCCCTTCCCTCCCTGGTTTTGGATAAAGTCCCGGGCGTGGCGCTTATCAGGTCAAAGGAATGAGTGGTTTTAGTTACTGATTTTTTTTTAAGTTGATCTGTTCATTTTGAGAGAGAACGAGTAGGGGAGAGGTAGAGAGAGAGGGAGAGAGGATATTAAGCGGGCTCCGTGCTGTTAGCATGGAGCCCGACACAGGGCTCGATCCCACACTGTGAGATCATTACCTGAGCCAAAGTCAAGAGCCTGACGCTTAACTGACTGAGCCACCCGGGTGCCCCAGGAGTGAATGGTTTCAGAAGGATGTTAGAAACCTACTACTGAGGTACCAGTTGAAACTGCCAGTTACCACATTTGAGGGCTTTGTTTTTGTCCACAGCCTCACTAGTTCTGGACGTTATTCTTTAAATACGGACCCTGCAGCCTAATGAAGCTGTAATCATGGGACGCCTGGCTGGTTCAGTCGGTTGAGTGTCTGACTTTTGATTGCGGCCCAGGTCATGATCTGAAGGTTCAGGAGTTCAAGCCCCACGTTGGGATCTTCCCAGACAGCGAGAGCCTGCCTGGGATTCTCTCTCTCCCCTTTGCTCCCTTCCTCTGTTCTCTCCCAAAATAAATTTTAAGAAAATTTTTAAGAAGTTATAAGCGTTACTCTATTTTGCCTGCTCTGTCCTTGACCAAATCACTTCACCGAGACTGAGTTTTTTAAAGACTTATCTGGACTTGCTTTTTATGTGCTTGAGGCACAAATCTTTATCATTTTTAAAATTTTTTTTATTTTTTAGATGTTTTATTTTCTGAGAGACAGCATACGAGCAGGGGGAGGGGCAGAGAGAGGGAGGCACAGAATCCGAAGCAGACTCCAAGCTCTGAGCTGTCAGCACGGAACCCGACGTGGGGCTCAAACCCACGAATGCGAGATCATGACCTGAGCCGAAGTTGGATGCTCAACCGACTGAACCACCCAGGCGCCCTTATTTATTTGCATCTTTAATGGACTCATTCCCTGTCTCATCCATTTTTTTCTTTAAATTCTACGCCTGTGTGTGCACACCCAGCCTAACCCCCCAAATGGCAAAGTGTTGGTGTCGTTAAATCCGTCTTGAGAAAGGAGAACTGTGCTTCCCTCTTGAGGTCAAGGCTGGTGCCCAACCTACCACTCTTGTTTTCCTGGTAAGCGCTTTGCGGACAGAGCGTGGGAGGCAGGTTGGGAACCTTCTGCACTTTCCTGCCTGGACCGAAAATAACTCATCCTGTGAGCAGATGGAGAAACCAAGAGCTTGCATGGTGACAAATCATCCGTGCTGCAGACTCTGACCTGCCCCCCGCCCCCCACCTCCGCTCCCCATATTCTACCAGTTGGCTTTCCGCTGTGAACTGTCTCCTTCCTTCCTGCTTTCCTTCCTTCTCTTGGGCCGAGATCCCTGTGACAGGGCCTAGCATAGCGCCTCTGACGGTTGTGGATGTGTCTCTGATCGTGTGTGACACGGCTCATTGGGCATTTTAATGTGGACTAGGAAATGGAGAGTAAGCATCACGTATCTGGCTTGGGACAGAGCCAGTGTTCAATTGACTCTCTCAAAGTAGGCAATATGGCGCTCTTGCAAGCATAGGAGGTGATGACTGAAGCTGGGCAGCCTTGAGGGTCCAGCGGGCCCAGACCTGCACCAGCCTGGCCGTCTGCTGCTTGGATGACCTCATGTAAGTCCCCTGGGCTCTCTCAGCCTGCTTCTTCCCTTATGTGGGATTGTGCGTTCGTCACTGGGCTGTCGGAAGGTCTAAGAAAAGATGGAACATCTTTCAAAGAGCAGTGCCTGGACTCTGGGTCTTTTTGTTGTAACCCATGACAACACGCTCAACAAATCAGAAGCCCCTTCCCCTTTCCCTCCAGTGTGTGGGAATGTGCAGGACTGGCCCCATTCACGCGTTCTTCGAAAAACTCTCAAGCCCTCTAGTCTTTTTTCTTCTGGACTTTATTGAGCGCCTGCTGTGTGCTGGGGATACAGGTGGGGAGGCTGGGGCAAGGGAATCTGGCATCTGACCTGGTTGCCCCCCAGCTCGTGTCTGACGCTTTGCCCTTTGCTTTGGAATCTGGACCTCAGGCCTTTGGATAGAAGACTTGAAGGGGACTCCCAATGGTGGGTCGATTTCACAGCCACCCAAGTTCCCCCATCATTCCAGTGGACGATTAGCCCCATCCATCCAATGGATGTGTTCTGGGATGGTGCCAGATTTTTCACTCAAAAATTCAAGGGACAGATCAGCCTTCCCAAAGGTCAACAGCTTTGAAGGCTGTATCCTTGGGGCCTGGGTGCCCCTCGCACCTATCTGTGGAAACCAGTCCCCCAAAAAGGGAGGCCTTCTCAAGTGTCCCCTGAAACGTTCAGTTCTAGATTCAGGATCTACCCCAAAGAGGGACACTCTCCCCCCAGGCTTGCGATGAAGGGATTTGGGACCATCTGTATACGTCAAGGAGCCTCGTGCTTGTCCCAAAGTAGGAAGACCCCAGGGCAGCCCTGGGCTCACACGGTGGAGGCCTCCGACCAAGCAACAAAGCAAGAGAAAAAAGAACTTGGGCAACAATAGTGGCTGGAATGGACCCACCCCCACCCCCGGCCCCGCAGGGGTGGGACAGGGGCCCAGGCTGTCTCCTAGAAGGCCGTGCAGCTGTCAAGGAAGGTAGAGAACTGTCCAGACCAATTGTGAACTTTATTGTCCCCGGAAGGATTCTGAAATCATGGACGACGAGCCCCCCTTGGCTGTATCTGGACCCGGTGTGATCTCTGTGCTTCCTGGCATTTCGTTGTGATGGTTCTGTTCGGCCAAGAATCTTGGCCGAGCTGAGGGGGTGACGGGTGTGAAATCTTTGGCAGCCTAGTGTTGGCTTAGGCAAACTCTCCAACTGTAAAGAGAAGAGGAGGCTGTTCTGTGGGCCCAGAGGACAGGGGGCCCCTTCTGTTGCCTGGAATCATGCTGGAGCCCCTGTCACAGGCCCAGAGTGGCCCTCCTTAAAAGGACATCTCACCCCTTTGGAGAAGAGCACCAGGTGTGGTTAGGTGATCTCCTGCGCCTGTGTGACAGACAACCAAGACCTGGTCACCCCACCCCCCCCCAAAGTTCCCAGCCTAGAGGGGGAGGGCTGAACCCCAGTACCCTAGGCTTTGGGAGCACAGGGGATGCACCTAAAACCCAAAGGGGGAGCAAGGGGAAGTTCAAGGGGTGATGCCCGAGCTGACTCCCGGGTAGAGCGGTTTCTAGGTCACGAAAGCAGCAGGGGCCTTTGGATGGTTTCAGAATATTTGGTGACCTCGGGGTGACTTCCCTCTGCTTGCAGAGAAATCCAGCCTCACCCCTTGAATCTCCGGCTCCCACCGAAGAGCGGGTCTCTTCAACTTAGGAGTGACAGACACGCAGCGCCCTCTCGAGGCAAGTGGCCATTAGCAGGTGCGTTTTAAGTGTTTCTTGCGGATCTCTTGTACTTCATTTCTTTTTGTGGTCTGAGCAGGATGGGGTTGTGGATACAGCACGCAGTAGAGGCAGAAACAATGTATCTTTAGCGGGCTGCTGGCTTCAAAGGGCTTCTGATGTGTCCCCACCCACTGTGATGTTGAAAGGCTGGATGGCCGACACCTCAAAGTGTCCGCTTCAGGGAAGGTCCCGCCTATCCGCCGTTTGTTGAATTTTTTAAAAACACCAACATTAAAGAATTCTATTAAATGCCTTGTCGGTCCTCTATTGAGATTACATTTTTGGTTCTGTTCCAAATAGGATATACTTCGAATACTTTCTAGTTTCCTGCCAAAGCATGCAGTCTGTGTCACATAAACCCACGGCAGTTCATGTGGGTTCGTGTCTGCTGGCTTTTAGAAGTTTATCTCCTTAAGTGTGTTCTTTTTTGTCTTTTGTTGCTTCATTTATTTTGAGGGAGAGAGAAAGAGAGAGAGCGCGCGCACACTCAGACAAGTGTCGGAGGGGCAGAGACAGAGGGAGAGAGAGAATCCCAAGCAGGCTCCGTGCTGTCAGCACAGAGCCCGACGTGGGGCTCGATCTCACGAACCCAGAGATCACGACCTGAGCCGAAATTGAAGAGTTGGCTGCTTAACCAACTGAGCCACTCACACTCCGTGTGTGTGTGTATGTGTGTGTGTGTTTTGTTGTTGTTGTTGTTTTTATAACTGCGGTGCTTATAAGTACACTGTTTATTGTTGTGTCACTGTGTCTAGCAGGGAGTAGGTGCTTAGGAAATGTTCTTGAATTAGGAAATTCTTAATCACCACGTACAAGTACACAGTGAAGCCCTGTTAGGTACATTCACCTTGCTGTGTGGCCATCACCACCCTCCACTTCCAGGATTTTTTTTTCTTCCTGCGAAACTGAATCTCTGTCCCCATTAGACGGGGCCCACTCCGCCTCCCAGCAGCCCGTGGCAACCACGATTCGACTTTGTCCCTGTGCTTTGGACTATGTTAGGTGCTTCCTAGAAGTGGAATCGTACGGCCTTGGTCTCTCCGTGACTGCCTTCTCTCACTTAGCCTCATGTCTTCCAGGTTCAAGTGTAGGAGGTGGTAGAATTTCCTTCCTTAGTAAGGACAGGGTATCACCCTTTTCTCACCCGCTCATCTGTCCGTGGGCATCTGGGTTGTTTCTACCTTCCGGCTACTGTGAACGAAGCTGCTGCAAATAACGGACATACCGACAGCTGTAGGAGTCCCCACTTGGAATTCTTTGGGGTGTATACCCCAGGAGTATCATCATGTGGTGATGCTATGTTTCATTTTCTGAGGAACCACCATCATGTTTTCCCTAGTGGCTGTGTCACTTTGGCATTTCTCCCAACTGTGCACGAGGGTTCCAGTGTCTCTTCGCATCCTCGCTAACACTTATTTTCTGTTTGTTTGTTTGGTTTTTTTTAATAGTAGCCATCCAAATGGGTGTGAGGTGATAGGTCATTCTGCTTTTGACTCACATTTCCCTGAAGACGAGTAACATTGTGTATCTTCTCACATGCTTGTTGGTCGTCTGGGTGTCTTCTTTGGAGAAATGTCTGTTCAGGTCCCTTGACCATTTTTTAATGTTTTGTAATTTACTTTTAGTGATCTCTACACCCAGGTGGGGCTCAAACTCACAACCCCAAGATCAAGAGTGGCATGCCCTACCGACTGAGCCAAACAGGTGCCCCTCCTTTGATCCTTTTTAAATTTTTTAAAAATGTTTTTATTTATCTTAGAGACAGAGCATGAGCAGGGGAGGCGCAGAGAGAGAGGGAGACACAGAATCCAAAACAGGATCCAAGCTGTCAGCACAGAGCCCGATGCAGGGCTCCAGCCCACGAGCCCTGAAATCATGACCTGAGCTGAAGTCGGACACTTAACTCACTGAGCCACCCAGGCGCCCTGGACCATGTTTAAATCAAGTTGTTTTGTTGTTGGTGAGTTTGCAGGAGTTCTTTATATATTCGGGATAGTCACCCCTTATCAGGTAAAATTGGCAAATATTTCCTCCCATTCCATAGGTTGCCTTTATATTCTGCTGATGGTGTCCTTTTGTGCACAAAAGTTTGTAATTTTGATGAAGTCCGATTTGCCTGCTGTCTTTAATTGCATGTGCCTTTGGTGTCCTATTCAAGAAATCTGACGAATCTCATGTTGAGAAGCTTTCCCCCTGTTTTTTGAGGGTTTTCTGGTTTCAATTTTTATGTTTAGGCTTCTGATCCATTTTGAGCTAATGTCTGTATATGGTATAAGGTAAGGGTCCACCTTCATCCTTTGGGATGCAGACAGCCCTTTCTGCCATTTCCCCTCCCACAATTTGAGGTAAAGTCGGTACTTTGCTGAATAGTCTGGACCCTCTTGTAAAAAGGCCTTTGACCACCTATACAAGGGTTTACTTCTGGGCTCTTTATTCAATTACATTGCACTGTATATCTATCTTTGTGTTAACATCATACTGGATTTTTTTTTTGTTTTTTGTTTGGTTTGTTTTTGAGAGAAAGAGAATGAGCAGGGGAGGGGCACAGAGAGAGAGAGGGGGACAGAAGCAGGCTCCTGGCTGACAGCAGCAAACCCGATGTGGGGCTTGAACTCACAGACCATGAGACCATGACCTGAGCTGAAGTGGACGCTCAACCGATTAATACCACGCTGCTGTGATTACTGTAGATTTGTTTTCAAACCCGGAAGTGCAAGACCTCTAACTTGGCTCTTTGTCAAGATTGCTTTGGCTATTTGGGGGCCCTTGAGATTCCGTATGAACTTTAGGATGGACTTCTTTTCTGTAAAAAAAAAAAGGCATTGCGATTTTGACGGGGTTCCTTTAAATCTGTAGATCACTGAGTAGTATCTTAATGTTATTATACTTAATGTTATTAATTTAATATAATGTCATTATACTTAATGTTATTAAGTATTCCAATCCACTAACATGGGATATTTGGCCATTTATTTGTATCTTCTTCAATTTCTTTCAGTGATGTTTTATAGTTTTCAGTGTACAGGTCTTTCAACTCCTTGGTTGAGTTTATTCCTAAGCATTTGATTTGTTTTCATACTATTGTAAATGAAATTATTTTTTAAATTTCCTTTTCTTAATATCCTTTTGTTTAGTGTATAGAAACATAAGTGATTGTTTTGTATTGATTTTTTATTCTGCCACTTGGCCAAGTTTATTAGTTTTAATAGGGACTGTGTGTGTGTGTGTGTGTGTGTGTGTGTGCGCCATCTACAGAGTTTTATCCAGGTACATAGGATATATGTATAGACAGGTGTGTGTGTATATAATATATATATGGTCATTTTGTCTGAGGACAGAGATGGTTTCTTTCTTTCCAATTTGGATGTCTTTTATTTCTTTTTCTTGCCTAATTGCTCTGGCTAGCACTTCTATTACTATATTAAATAGAAGAGGCCAATATAGACATTGCTGTCTTATTCTTGCTTTCAGAAGAGAAGTTTTTAGTCTTTCACCATTGAATATGTTATCTATGGGGGCACTTGGGTGGCTCAGTTGGTGGGCTTCCTATTTTGGCTCAGGTTGTGATCTTGCAGTTTGTGGGTTTGAGCCCCACATTGGGACCTCTGATGTCGGTGCAGAGGCTGCTTTGGATCCTCTGTCTCCCTGTCTCTCCCCTGCTCACAGTCTCCCTCTCTCTCAAATAGAAACATTAAAAAAAATTATGAAATCTATGGGCTTTTCATGTATACCCTTTATTAGTTGAAGTAGTTTCCTTTTAGTCTGTTTTTGTTGTGAAAGGATATTAAATTTTTGTTCAAATGTTTTCTCTGCATCAGCTGAGATGATCATGTGGTTTCTGTCCTTCATTCTGTTACTGTGGTGTATTAAATTGAATAATTTTCCTATGTTGAACCTTTCTTGTATTTCAGGAATAAATCCCACTTGGTTGGGTGTATAGTCCTTTCAATACACTCTTGAATTCTGTTTGGTAGTATTTTTATTTATTTATTTATTTTGGAGGATTTTGCATTTATATTCATCAGGGATATTGGTCTGTCACTTTTTTTTTTAAATTTTTTAAATGTTTATTTATTTTGAGAGAGAGGGAGACTCCAAATCTGAGCTCCAGGCTCTGAGCTGTCATCAAGTAGTCCAACAAGGGGCTCAAATTCACAAACCGTGAGATCATGACCTGAGCAGAAGTTGGACACTTAACCCAGTTGAGCCACCCAGACGCCTGTGTAGTTTGTTTCTTGAAGTGTCTTTATCTGGCTTTGGTGTAGAAGTAATGCTGACCTCATAGAATGGATGTGGAGATGTTCCCCCTTCAATTTTTGGAGAGCTTGAGGAGGACTGTTTTTAATTCTTTAAATGTTGGGTAGAATTCACCAGTGAAGCCATCTGGTCCTGGGCCTTTTTTTTCCTTTGTGAGGAGGTTTTTGATTACTATTTCAATATTCTTGCTAGTTATAGGTCTGTTCAGACTTTTTTTAATTTCTCTTAATGCTTTTTTATTTTTGAGACAGAGACAGAACATGATCAGGGGAGGGGCAGAGAGAGAGGGAGACACGGAATCAGAAGCAGGCTCCAGGCTCTGAGCTGTCAGCACGGAGCCAGATGCTGGGCTCAAACTCACAAACCATGAGATCATGACCTGAGCTAAAGTTGGATGCTTGACCAACTGAGCCACTCAGGCTCCCGGTCTGTTCAGATTTCTATTCCTTCATGATTCAATCTTGGCAAACCATATACTTCTAGGAATTTATTCATCTTTGTTGTCCAGTTTGTCATATAATTGTTCATATTCCTAAAATCCCTTTGATTTTTGTAAAAATTGGTTGCAATGTTCTGTATTTCATTTCTGATTTTAGTTGAGTACTTTTTTTTTTTTTTTTTTTTTTTTTTTAGTTAGCCAATCTGGCTAAAGTGTTGTCAGTTTTGTTGATCTTTAAAAAACGTTTTGTTACATTAATTTTCTCTGTATTCTCGGTTTTGTTTATCTCTGTTCTAACATTTGTGATTTCCTACTGTTAGTTTTGGGTTCAGTTTATTTTATTTATTTATTTTTACTTCCTTAAGGTATAAAGTTAGTTGTTGATTTAGCTTTTTTTTTCATTTAAGCATTTACAGGAAAAGAATGTACATTTTCTTTTTGGCACTGCTTTCTCTAAATCTGATGGTTTTGGTGTGTTTTATTTTACTTTTCACTTGTCTCAAGAGATTTGCTAATTTGCGGCACCTGGGTGGCTCGGTCATTTAAGCATCTGACTTTGGCTCATGTTATGATCTCGCCATTCGTGGGTTTAAGCCTCACATCAAGCTCTGCACAGGCTCTCTCTCACTTTCTCTCTGCCTGTGTCCTGCTCTCTCTCAAAATAAATAAACTTAAAAAATAAAAATGTATTTGCTAATTTGCCTTGCGGTTTCTTTGACCCATTGTTTCATGGTGTGTTATTGAATTTTGCACAATTTTTGATTTTTCCTATTTTCCACCTATTTTTAGTTGTGTTTCTTAGGAATTTGTTTTCACTGTGATTGGTAAAAGATATGTTGTGTGGTTTCAGTTTTCAAAACTGTATTAAGACTGCATGTATTTTGTGGCTTAATTGACGGTCTATTCTGGAGAATGTTCTCTGTGTTCCATGTGTGTTCTAATGTTCTATATGTGATTTGAAAGTGGGTGGATGGGGGAGGGTTGAAGGACTCTTAAGAGTTGCTGTTTTCTCCCTTCACTTCTGTCCATGTTTGCTTCAGATTTTTAGAAGCTCTGATGTCTGGTGCATATATACTTGTAATTGTTAGATCCTCTTGGTGAATTATGTGTTGATAAAAGGATTAATGGCCTCTCCTATCCCTTGCAACAGCTCTTTTTTTTTTCCCCCTTAAATTCTACTTGTCTGATATCCGCATAGCCATCCCTGCTCTATTTTGGTCATTATTTATATAGACTATCTTTTTCTATTCTTTGGCTTTCAACCTATGGGTGTCCTTAAATCTAGAGTGACTGTCTGGCAGATGGCATAAAGTCAATTACTGGATTTTTCAGCTTCAGAATTTGGTTCCTTATTACAATTGGTCTTTGTCGACATTCTCCTTTTGCTTAGATGTTGTTTTCGTAATTCCGTTTAGTCGTCCGCTCCTCTTTTCCTCAGCTGACAGCAGATCCAGGACTGTTGTTTTCAAGTCTGAGGCCAGTTTTTCTTGAGAGTTGGTTTCTGGAGGTTGACTGTATTCCTGTGAATGGGCCCTGCCTCCCCGTTTCTTTGTGTGTCTGGTCATCTTTTGTTGAAACTGGGCATTTGAAAAGGCGTCCACCTCTCCCAGTCTTTGCAGACTGTCCCTGGGCCGGGGAAGACCTTCGCGAACCAGCCGGATAGAAAGGCTCAGGGTTCTCTCAAACATTTTTAGGGGGGGCTTTATCTTCTCTGGGCCTGTGGGTATTTTAAGTTCCCATCCCCAATATACACAGCTGCCTTTAAAGGTCTAAATTTCCCCAGCAGCCTCCCCCTGCTTCTTCTCAGGGGTCTAGACATTGAATTCCTCTGCCATAATCTGGCCCCTGGCCACCCGCCGGTCTGTGGACTCTCACATACGCAGCTGTGACTGCTCTCAGCAACCTCCAACCCCACACCCAGACTCTGCCATTACGGTCATCGGCACTCTGAGCCAGAAGAGACCGAAGCCTGTGCCTCTGGCAGCCCCCAGGCAAGTCAGAACGTTGTCAGCAAGTTCCACACTTTCTCTTCCATCCTGAGGGATGAATTGGTTGGCTTTACTTGAAACCTTACTGTGACAGGCAAGCAAAAACACCATGGGATTCCCTACGGTTCTGAGTTGAGCTTTTTCTTGCTCAGGCACTCCTTTGGTTGCTGCTGCTTCTAGAGTTCCCACAAAGCTACTTGGGGCCATTTTATTATACGTTTGGTGTTCTCCTGGGGGACTGAAGGTCTTGACTTCCTGGCCTGCCGTCTTGCCAGTGTGCCGTCTGTTTTCCTCCGCATTCTTTTTTAATTTTATTTTTTATTTTTCAAAATTTACATCCAAATTAGCGTATAGTGAAACAATGATTTCAGGAGTAGTTTCCTTAGTGCCCCTTACCCATTTAGCCCAGCCCCCCTCCCACAACCCCTCCATATTGTTCTCCATATTTAAGAGTCTTGTGTTTTGTCCCTGTCCCTGTTTTTATATTATTGTTTCCCTTCCCTTATGTTGATCTGTTTCGTCCCTTAAAATCCTCATATGAGTGAAGTCATATGGTATTTGTCTTTCTCTAATTTCCCTTAGCATAATACCCTCCAGTTCCATCCACATAGTTGCAAGTGGCAAGATCTTGTTCTTTTTGATTGCCGAATAATACTCTGTTGTACATATATACCACATTTGCTTTATCCATCCATCCATCGGTGGACATTTGGGGTCTCTCCATCCTTTGGCTATTGTGGATAGTGCTGCTATAAACATGGGGGTGCACGTGTCCCTTTGAAAGAGCACACCTGTATCCCATGGATAAATGCCTAGTAGTGCAATTGCTGGGTGGTAGGGTAGTTCTATTTTTAGCGTTTTGAGGACCCTCCATACTGTTTTCTGGAGTGGCTGCACCAGCTTGTATTCTTACCAGCAGCGCAAAAGAGATCCTCTTTCTCTGTATCCTCACCAACATCTCTTGTTGCCTGAGTTGTTGATGTGAGCCCTTCTGACAGGTGTGAGGTGGTATCTCATTGTGGTTTTGATTTGCATTTCCCTGAGGATGAGTGATGTTAAAGAATTTTTCATGTGTTGGTTGGCCATCTGGATGTCTTCCTTGGAGAAGTGTCTATTCATGTCTTTTGCTCATTTCTTCACTGGATTATTTGTTTTTTGGGCATTGACTTTGATAAGTTCTTTATAGATATTGCATACTAATCCCTTTATCTGATATGTCATTTGCACATATCTTCTCCCATTCCGTCGGTTGCCTTTTAGTTTTGCTGACTGTTTCCTTAGCTGTGCAGACGTTTTTATTTTGATGAGGTCCCAGTAGTTCATTTTTGATTTTGTTTCCCTTGCCTCCGGAGATGTGTTGAGTAAGAAGTTGCTGCTGCCAACATCAAAGAGGTTTTTGCCTGCTTTCTCCTCGAGGATTTTGATGCCTTCCTGTCTTACATGGAGGTCTTTCATCCATTTTGAGTTGATTTTTTTTTTAATTTCTTTTAACGTTTATTTATTTTTGAGACAGAGAGAGAGCATGAATGGGGGAGGGTCAGAGAGAGAGGGAGACACAGAATCTGAAACAGCCTCCAGGCTCTGAGCCATCAGCACAGAGCCCGACGCGGGGCTCGAACTCACGGACCGTGAGATCATGACCTGAGCTGAAGTCGGACGCTTAACCGACTGAGCCACCCGGGCGCCCCTATTTTGAGTTGATTTTTGTGTAGGGTGTAAGAAAGTGGTCCAGGTTCATTCTTCTGCATGTCGCTGTCCAGTTTTCCCAGCACCACGTGCTGGAGAGACTGTCTTTATTCCATTGGATAGTCTTTCCTGCTTTGTCAAAGATGAGTTGGCCATACGTTTGTGGGTCCATTTCTGGGTTCTCTTTTCTGTTCCGTTGATGTGAGTGTCTGTTCTTGGGCCATGTTTTCCTCTGCATTTTGATCAGGATGTTTCCAGGGGTGCCTAGGTAGCCCAGTCGGGTGAGCGTCTGACTTCTGATTGTGGCACAGGTCACGATCCCAGAGTCATGAAATCGAGCCCTGCGTCAGGCTCTGTGCTGAGGGTGGTATCTGCTTGGGATTCTCTCTCTGTGAAACATTAAAAAAGATGTTTCCAATGCATTATTAGATATCTCACTAGAAGAGTACTGAATTACCTAAATTTCTTTAGTACATTATTCTTAAAGACCATCCTTGGATTCCAGAGATTGTTTAGTTTATTAATACATTAGTAACCTCTATATTCAAGTGCGAAGTTGGGCTTTTCTTTCTCTTCTTGTATTGTCCTTGCCGTGTGTTCATATCTTACTACTTCATTAACATGAGTTGGGGATAGAAAGGTTTCATTTTCCTATTCTGGAAGTGTTACAGTAAATTATTTCAACTTGTTACAGTAAATTATTTCAACTTGGCTCTAACATGATCTGGGCTTGGTGTGTACCATTTAAAAGTTTTTGTTTTGAACTGACAGATTTACAGAAGAAGGTTCAAAGATAGGGCCGGGAGGTCCCGTGTATCTTACATTCGGTTTCTTCCAGTGGCCACATCTTCGGTAATGAGAGCACCATTTCCAAACCCAGACATTGACAGTGGTCGAAGGCATGTATCTAGTTCGGACATCTCCTTGAAGCTGTAGGTTCGTGTTACCACCACCACCACCACCAAAATACACAACTGTTCGACCACCAGAAACACCTCCCTTGGGCTACCTCTCCTTTCTCCATCGTCCCAGACCCAGACAGCAGCTGAGTTGTTCTTCATCTTTATAACTGGTCATTTTGAGAATGTTACATAAATAAAATCATACGGCGCTTGATCTTAGGAGTTTGGGGTTTTTTTCCCCACTCAACTGGGATGAATCTCAAAAGCATTACGCTGTTACCTGTACCAGTAGGGTGTTCCTTTTTATTGCTGAATATATCCCATGGTAGGGACATACCCACATTTGTTTCGCTGTGCACCAAAGGTAGGCACTTTGGGCTGTTGCAAGGTTTGGGCTCTTACAGATAATAGTGCTATGAATAATCACATCCAGGCTTTTGTGTGAAACACAGGTTTTCATTTCTCTGGGATAAATACCCAGGAATGTAATTGCTGGATTCTATTTTAAGTGTGTTCTTAGCTTTTTCTCCAGGGTGGCTGTACCATTGTATATTTCCCCACCAGCAATAGATGAGGGAATGAGTTTCTCTACACTTTTGCCAGGCTTTGGTGTTGCTGTTTTTTTCTAAACTGTTCTAATAAGTATGTAGTGTTCTCATTTCCCTAATGACTAATACTGCTGAACACCTTTTTTTCCTGGGCCTGTTTGCTCAGATTTTTTTTTTTTTACTGTTAAATTTGAGTTTATATATTCTAGATAGAAGTCCTTTGTCAGATAAGTGGTTTGTGAACATTTTGTCTTGTATGAATGAGGTCTATTTTTTTTCTTTTGTGAATCAGGCTTTTGGTGTCCTAATAAGTAAGCTTTGCCTGCTGTCTTTGAGACAACATTATAGTCTATAGATTCAGTTGATTTAATAGCTATGAGATTCTTCAGGTTAAAAAATCAATTTGTATTCAAGCTAGGTCTTGCAAGTTATCAGCAATCTGTCCAGAGTAGTTGAATGACCTTTCAGTCTCTCCTGGATCTGTGGTTTTGACTTCTCGGTCATTCCTAGTTACTGTCTTTTTTCCCCTCTGGATCCCTTCTATTGTTCATCTCTTCCTGTTTCATTAAATTCCTCCCTTCTGCTTTCCCTGGTTTATACAAAGGGTCAGCCAACGCTTTCTGTAAAGAATCAAACAGTAAATATTTTAGACTCTGCAGCCAGATCTGCAGCCCGTGTTGCAAATACACAGCCACAGACGGAGTGTGAATAAATGTGTGTGGCTTGCTCTGTTCCTTTAGTGACTGTCTCCCAGTGGAAAAGATATTTTCAGATAGTTCAGTGCTAATAATGTTTCATTTTTAACCTCGTATCATAGTTGACCTGGGTATAAAATCTAACTCAGCAATTACTCTCTTAATTTAAGAGACTGGACTCTTGCTGGTGGGAGATTGGTTGTCTACCTGTTCCTTGAAAGATGACCTCTTACCCAAGCTGAAATGTCTTAATAGAGGTTTATGGTCAGTATTTGGGCTGCCTTGTGCTTCCTGAATCTGAGGCATCACACTCTCAAACCTCTTCGTGTTCTCATTCTGAAATTTCTGTTAGCACCTCACTCCACCCTCTGTTTTATATTTTCCAGTTCATTAATTTTTTTTCTTCTGTCAAATGTGTTATGTTTTAAATTTCAGTAAATATTTATCAATTCTGGAAATTGCTTTTGGAATCCCACTTACCATTTTCAGTTTCTTCCATGTATTACATCTTCTCAAATGCTAGCATCTGAAGGTCTCAGTGAGTGGCAAAGAGTCTCTGTTTGGATCATATCCTACCCTGGGGCCTCCGAAGTCTCAGCAAGGAGGCCCTGGCTTTTGGGGACTCCACCTCTCCATGAGCCAGGTTTAGCAAGAATTCTGGTAAGTCGGTTTAGCCTGCATGACTGGTTACCTCGACATCGGACAGGGTTCCTCTCATCAGTCTGGCCTGCCTCCAACAAGAATCCTGCCAGCTTGATTGAGCAAGAACTCGCCTATCTCTCACGGTTCATCTTGGTAATTTTCCATCCACAGACCCCAACCCTGCTCAGCACGCAGTCCCCAATGCTCCCTGTTGAGTTGAGCCCCATCTCTCACCCCTGTGGCCAAACCCCATTGCAGTGGTTCCCGCACCACTGTGATAGTCCCCCTGAATACAGCCCACCTTAGAGCTCTTTTACAAGCGTCAGGAATAATTTTCCCTTTAACAGGGATTCTACTCCCAATGCTTGGTGCAGTTGCTGACTTTCAACCTACATAGTGGACTTTAGCCACAGGAATCAGAGTGAAGGATAATATTGGTTGACCGAGGGCTTTCCAGACGGGGGAAAGAGTGTCCGTTAAAATCCCTGACGAGCAGATCTGTAGTTATAAATTTTCGGAAGCTGAGTTTATAGTTGTCTGACCTCCCAGAGCTATTATCTCCTGTGCCGGAGGTCCCTGGATTTTCAGGACCTGGCTTGGACAGGGGGAGTCTTTGGGCTTCTTTTTCTCAGTAAGTAACCCTTTGCCCATAACTCAGAGTCAAAACAGAGCTCACTGTAAGAAGGAGGGCCTGTCCACCCCAAGGGAGCTAAGCAAAAGGAAGGAACTGGTTTTGCCTCTGGGAGGGAAGACACAGGTCAACGGGGCAGGGGTCAGACTCTGCTGGTTGGGGCAGCTTACCACACTGTGGAGGAGGGTCCAGGGGCACAAAGCCCCGGGCACACAGGTGGATGTAGGCGGCAGCCAGGTTGCAGGCAGGAAAGAGCTCCTGGGTGCCACAGGTGTCCTGGGAGCACAGGCTGAGAAACGGGGTGGGGTCCACCTGAAAGCCAGCCGTCAGAGTCAGGGTCCTTGCCCACTGCACCCTTGGTTGGAGCACCAAGGAGGGGCAGAGGCTGGATCAGGGCAGGGGAGTTCTTTGGCCTTCCGGTCTACCCGCTGCAGGGCTTCCCCTGGGGTCCAGACCCAGCCTCACACTCACCACACTGAAGCAGTTCCCCAGGCAGGAACGGGGGTCCTGGAAAAAGGCCCGGCAGGTGGGGCTCTGTCGGGGGCACTCGTGAGTTTTCTCCACGGCCCTGCAGTCGCCACCCAGCTGGTGAGACAAACCCAAGACTCAGGCCTCCCCCCGGACCTCTCTTCTCCCGGGCATCTAGAACAGGTGCATCAGCTTCCGGAGTGGGTGGCCACCCGCTGGGTCGGAGCAGTTGTCTGCAGAGTTTGCACGCAGGGGCCCAAGCTCTGCCCACAGCCACGGAGCCCTGGCGAGGCCCAGCCGCTCACCTGCCAGGCGAGGCCGAGCTCCTCCAGGCCGTGGGCCAGGGTGCCGTCCGGCAGCATCAGCTCGTTGGCAGCCTCGTTGTCGTTGGTGCCCAGGAGCCCGGCAGACACGCCTATGGGAAAGGGGGACGTGGGCAAGCCTGGCCAGGGTTCCCCGGGGGGCTGGACCCTCCACCCCTGACTCCCACGCCCCACCCTGGCTCTGACCCTTCACCAGAGGGAGAGGAGAAAGGGAAGGGAGGGAGGGAAGCCCTCATGTGCCGAGCCACTGCAATGGCTCCTCTCGTGCCTGCTCAGGTTGGGAGCCCCCCAGGAAACAGCAGCGGGAGGGGGTCCCGGGGAACCTGGCCCCCAGCCTCTCAAGGACAGCGAGTGCACCCGTGACCAGGGATTGGTCGCATCGGCCTGGGACGCCTGCTGTGGTCACTGCACAGCCGACCCCACGGGCCCCGGAGGCCCCCAGCTGGGGCCCAGACCCACCGTGGAGCCAGAGGCCCAGAGTGACGCTGCAGAGGCCAGCCCGAACGTCACAGGTGATTGAGACGCCGTCCTCACTGGCCAGCTTGACCCTGGGCACATCCCTCCTCGTCGCGGCAGGGGGCAGATCTCGGTGTGGACAGCTCTGCCTGGGCTTGGAGGACTCGTATAGCCTGTAGGTCTGGGGGCCAGTCACGGGCTGAGGGGGCCAGGCAGCAGGGCCTCGGGGCACCGGGTGGGAAGGGCGTGGGGCCCAGGACACAGGTGTGTGGATGGGATGGCCGGCAGGAGACTGTCCTCCCCCTGGGCCCCTGCCCCTCCCACGCTGGCACGACTCACCTTCAGGCTAGGGTAGAACACCAGGGAAGTGTGGTTCAGCTGCACTGACACAGACGTGAGCCCTGAACCGGCCCGGTTCAGCGTCAACGAGAACGTGTTGTGAGCAAAATCCTTGGCCAGCAGCAGGCTCCCACAGCGGACACCCAGGCTCCATACCTGGCCATCGAAGGTCACCACATGCCTGGCCCCGGCCACCACAGCATGGTCTGGGAAGAAGAGGTCGCCAGAGAGGTGAGGACGGCCAGTTTGGGCCGGTGTCCTCTGGGGCAGCCCACGTGCGGAGACAGCGGTCTGTCCCCAGCTCTTCTGCCCAGCCCCGCACCCCGAAGTGAGCCATCTGCAGCCCAGTCAGCAGTAAAAAGAAACAAAGGACTGACACATGCACGAGCCTTGTAAAGCTGGGGCAGGGAGGTGATGGCTGAGAGATGGCAGGTGGGGTGGTTTGAGGGAACGAAAATGTTCTAAAATCGACTGTGGGGACAGATGTGTATCTCTATGAATATACTCAAAGCCCCAGAATCATATGCTTTAGTAAGTGAATTGTGTGTCCATGAAGCTATTGTAAAACAGAATTACATTAAAAAAACGATGCACACAAGACTATGGCCAAAGGTCTCCCCAGCACAAGGCAGGTACCACGGGGCCTGGCTCCGATCTCTTCAAAGGCGGCTGACGAGGGAGGGGGGGACGGCCTGACCCATCCAGCCCGAACCGCTGTGGGGCAGGGGCCGTGTTCAGCAGGAACGGTGACCGAGGCCTGGCAGCTGTTGGCTCACCCGGCCGCACAAGGAGGGGATGAAAGCCCCGTTGTCAGCTCTCCAAGCTGAAGGTCACAGGCCAGCCCAAGGTCACACACAGGTGGAGCTCTGAGACCCAGTGGCTCCTCCCTCACCTCTGCCTTGCAGAGGAAGCACCCCTGCGCCCAAGAAGGCGAGCCCCAGGCCCCCCCCCCTCCTCAACCTGTGTGGTGACAAGAACCCGCACCGATACCCCAGTCCCGCCAGGCCCCAGGTGCCACGCCTGCCCGTGGACTTCAGATCTTCCCCGTCACCAAGGAATTGTGCACCCAAACGGCACCCGGGCCTGTGACCCACGGGAGGGAGCCAAGCTGTCACCGCCCCTTGGCAGAGGGAGAAACCAAGTCCCAGAGAGGCGGGGAGACCGGCCGGGGCCACACAGGGGCACGAGCCGGACGCAAACCCTCCAGAGGCCCCGAGCCCTCGCAACCACATCCGATGCCGGCACCGCCCACGACTGCAGGCGCTGCCTGACCCAGTCTGGACTCAATTAGCCGCCTTCCGATTCCAACTGGAGGTCTGCCTTCTGCGGCTCCAGCCCAGTGCAGTGGGAGGGAGCTGGCCTCGAGCCCCAAGCCACTTGGCCCACTTGCACCTTGGGTCCAGGCTCGGGCTTTCATACTCTGGCTAGAAGCCCGGCTCTGCAGCCCAGCTCGAGGCCAGGATGACCTCGGGAAGCGCAGGAACCTCCGGGCCCAGCAGTACCAAGCTACGGCTCCTCTCACCCCGGACCCCGCCCCCGTGTCTGCGCCTGCAGGGTCCGGTCACTGCACCCCAAGGGGCACGGGGCTGAGCAGGGAGGAGGGGGGCACGAGACTCACACTCATGGGGGCTCTGCAGTAGGCGGTGTTTGAGCCGGTAGTACGCGGCCAGCACGTTGGTCCCGTACAGCTCGCGGAAGGGCAACACCAGCTTCTCCACCAGGTAGCCGGTCACCCGGGCCACAGCCAGGGGCTCGTCCCCTGCAGGCAACAGTGGCAGCGTCACCAGCAACGAGCAGTTCCTGGAAAGAGCACAGGAGAGGTGGGAGACCCCAGCCGGACAGATGTGCCTTTGCTTCTGGAAGCAGCTCAAGGAGGTGGAGGTGGAGGTGGAGGTGGGCAGGACAGGCTCGGAAGAGACACGATGGCCTCACCGGAAGGACGTACGTGGCCTTGGGTCAGGTGGGGGCAACTCTGTGTGAACCCCAAGGGATAGATGAGCCCACCACTGGGGCCCCGCAAGGTGCGGGGGGGGGGGGCAGGGGCAGCAAGAGCACCGGAGAACCAGGGGATCAGAGCCCCGGGGACCTTGGGAATTGCACAGGGAAGGGAAGACCCTGAAACTGTCTCAGGATGGAAAAGAGGGGGTCAGGTCGACCTTGTGGGGCCTGAAGGAGCACAGAGGTCTCATCGCGCTGGGGCTAGAAGTGGACAAGGACAACTTCACACCCTCTACTGTGGGTGCAGGACTTTTCCCTCCCCCACGGGGCCCAGGGGACCTGAGGCAGGGAGCAGCCTCAAAGGCCTTCTACCCCCGAAGTCCTTTTTACAGCACAAGCACCCAGGGGTGACCCATTGCCAGGACCTCCCCAGACAGCCCCTTCCCTGTGCAAACAGCCCCAACTGGGGACATTGTTCCTCCCGTGACCCGACACCCTGCCTGGGTTGCAGCTTCTGTCGGCCAGCTTGCATTGCAACCGCACTGACAGCTAGGGCAGCAGGAGCATCATGCGTTCCCAGGGGGGGAAACCGAGGCACAAAGCAGTGACTGATCCAGCGCTGCCCAAGTTAGAGGTGCGTTCAAGTCCAAGCATTCCCCTGGTCCGGATGCTCTGCCCTGGGAGAAGGGCGTCACTGCCACCCTAAACCCCCTCCTACAGATGGGTCCCCCCACCCCCGGCGTGTGAGGGGAAGGGACGCACACGCCGGGCCTCTGCTGCTGCTCCCAGGCTCGGTCCCCCTCTGACGATTCCCAAACTTGGACGCACAACACAGGCCATCAGCTGCCTGCTGGACACCTCCAGCTGGGAGTCCCCACGGGGTCTCAAGCTCAACACGTCCAGAATGGCCCCCGATCCCCACTCTGGTGGAGTACACTGAATAGAGGCCCCCAAAGACATCCAAGTGCCTGAGACCTAGGACTGCAGTAACTTATGTGGCCAAACATAGTTTGCAGGTGTGACAGGGTTAAGGATTATCCAGGGGAGCCGAGGACCACGACAGAACCACAAAAATGGAGGCGGGGGCTCAGAAGCAGGAGCTATGAGGACACAGGTCAGAAAGCAGGAGGGAGGGGTGGTGAGCCACACAGTGCAGGGGCCTCCAGCTGCTGGAGGAGGTCAAGGACACGGGGGCTCCATGGGGGGAACCGGCAGGGTCAGCATATTCTGACTGCGGGTTAAACTGATTCCGGGCTTCAGACTTCCAGAACTGTACAAGAATAAATCCATGTTGTTCTATTTGGGGGGAGAGCATAAGCAGGGGAGGGGCACACAGAGGGGGGCAGAGGCTCTGAGCTGACAGCAGGAAGCCCGACACGGGGCTCGGACTCACAAACCGTAAGATCGGCTGAGGCCGTGAAGTCGGACGCTCAACTGACTGAGCCACCCAGGTGCCCCAAAGCTGTGTTGTCTCAAGCCACCCAATTGGTGGGTGATGTGCTACGGCAGCAACAGGAAACGAAAAAAGCCCCGATGGGCCTTCCGCCGCTCATGCCCCATTGCTCCATAAACGGACTTTCCATCTTGCCAAACCAAGGCCAAAACCCTTAGCACTGTTCCACCCGGATGCAATCTCGTCCTCCAATCTACAGACCTGACCTTAACCCACATCCAGACTCTGACACGTCCCCAGAGCCACCGTCCTGTCTTGCCTGGACAGCCACCAAGAAACAACCATTTTTTAAATTTTTTTTAAGTAGGCCTCACGCACAGCACGGAGCCTCACGCGGGACTTGAACTCACAACCCCGAGATCAAGAGTCGGATGCTCAACCGACTGAGTCCCCCCAGGCGCCCCTAAGTGACGACTTTTTACTGGGCTCCCCACCCGTATCCACACCACTCCCCTGCTCCCATATCTTTAGTCTCAACACCAGGACCACAGGGATCTTTCGAAAGGGGACACAGATCATGTCTTTCCTCAGCTCAAAATCTTCTGTGCGTTCCCATCTCAGAGGAGACGCCCAAGTCCTCACAAAGGCCCCAGGCTGCCTGGGTCCCTGTCACCTCTCGGGCTCTTACACCCTCTACTCCAGCCTGGCTTCCTCCATATTTCTCCAACAGGCAGGGCACATTCCCACCCCCGGGCCTTTGCACTGACTGTGCCCTCTGCCTGGAACTCTTCCCATGATGTCCATGGCTCACTACCCCAGCTCCTTCCAGCCCTTGTCCAAATGCTACCTTCTCCTTGAAGCAGACCATGGCTGCACCACTTCAAATGCACCCCCAACCCACTTGTCAAGCCTTTTTATTTCCCCCCGCCCCTAGCATTTACCACCTAACACACCAAATCAGAGGCTGGGAAACCATGGGTCAGGGGTCAGATCCAGTCTGTGTTCTGTTTCTGAACAGCCTGCAAGCTAACAAGGGCTTTTAGGTTTTAAAGGATTCTTGAAACACAAAACAAAGACTAAGCAAGAGACCATCTGGCCCACGAAGCCTGAACACTTTACTCCAGGGCCCTTTATAGAAAAGGTTTGCTGACCCCTGGTGTAGATAACCTAGTTATGTGTTCAGTCTAGCCCCCCGGGGGGTAGACTGTGGAGGGATCAGGGTCATTCACTGTTGTATCCGCAGCACCTAGAACAGCTCCTGCTCAGAGAAAGCGTTCCTGAAACATCTATGGAATGAAGAAGCAGCCCATCTCCTCATCTGTAAAACCAGGACCGCAAACGTGTCCCTGGGAGGGTTGTCCTGAGACCCGGGGTGTTTCAGCCCAGTGTCCAGCCCGGGGCAGGAAGGCGGGGACGGACAGACGCCCAGGTACCTGGCCGAGAAGCTGTACACATCCAGCAAAGGCTTGCAGAGCCTCCTCAGAGCCTGTGACAAAGTGGCTTCGGCCCAAGACAGCATCTGGCGTGTGGCCTGCAGGGCGGCGGGTGGCGAGAGCCATCAGGGTTCCCGCCACCTAGCAGGGCCGCCTCCCACCCCCTCGCCGCGCCTCACCAGCTCCAAGACGGCCGCGATGGGCCTGGGCCCCAGGGCCCGCAACCACCGCATGGCGGACTCGGCCCGCTCCTGCCACACCTCGTCCAGGGGCCGCAGCGTGACCTCCAGGTAAGCCTCCTTCAGCGTGGCCAGGGGCCCTGCAACAGGCAGCCAGCACCCACCATGAGGCCCCGGAGTCCCGACGGCAGGCGAGATGCCATTGCCCGCAGCCCAGACCCAGGCCTGCGGGAAATATGGCCTGTTCCAGCAAACTAGGTGATGGCGCCAGGGACCCCGGACAAGAGCCGGCTTACCGGGCCTGAGACTTCCCCTCTGAGAGTCCCGCTCACAAGGTCAGCCCCTGGCAGGCACCTGGGATCCCAGATTTTAGGGAGGTGCCATCACCCCCAGAACCGGGAAGAGGGCCTCGTGCTGTGCCCCAGCTGTGCACACAAGTGGCTTGTGCTGAATATCCCTTTGCTTCTCCCAGCCCCAAAGCGGGGTAAGTGCCAGAGAAGCCTACCCACGTGACCAGCCCCCAAGGAAAACCCTGGATACGAGGTCTCCAACGAGCTCTCCTGATGGACGATGTTAGACACATGTCAGCACAGCTCGAAGCTGGCGGAATTGAGGGCGGCCCGGGTGACCTCCCGGGGAGAAGATTCTGGAAGCTTGTGCCTCGTTGCCCCCCCCCCCCACTGGGCCTTGGCCCCTGCACCTCTTCCTCCATCTTGCTCTGCATGCTTTCGCCGTAACAACATGCTGAGAACTGAGGCCTAGCGAGCCACCGAACCCGGGGGTGGCCGTGGGGATTCTGACGCAGAGACGTAAGCGGGGTGGGAAAGAAGGCCGGCTGTGAGCCCCGAGGCTCCCTGAGGAGGGGCCAGAGGTTCCCCACATCAACCCGGAGGGTGATCGGGGCAGCGGATGCTTAGTAACCAGGAAGGAACCCTCAACCACACAGCCCCGCGGGCGTTTATCACAGAACCAGGAACCGGCTCTGGAAGCATACAGGCATGGGTCTGCTAGAAACAAAGCTGCATATTCCAAAGAAATCAGCGGGGACGGGAGACACGGGGGCAGTGGTCCCCGAAAGAACTCAGGCAGCGGGCATAAGGGCTATTAGCATGGAGACCTACAGCACGGAGGCCGCACCCGGGGAACGCGAAGGCTGCAGGTCCCGGAGACCGAGCAGGCCGGGAGGGCTCCGGGTCAGGCCCCCCCTCCTGCACTCACGTTCCACCTCCTTCCGCAGCTGCTCCAGCCCCGCCTGCAGCCTCTCCAGGTAGAGCGGCAAGTGGTGGGTCAGCGCCTGCCGGGCCCGGCTCTGGCCCCACAGGGCGGCCACGGCCCGGCCACCTGCCCGCACGGCTCCCAGCCCCGCACGTGACAACTGCAGGAGGGGGCCCGCCACACCGTCCAGGGGGCCCGCCGGCTGCACCTGCGTGGGGAAATTGGGGCAGGATCAGGGCAAGGGTCTGGGGCACGCAGCACTCCAGGAGATTCTCACGTCTGGTGAGCGGAGGGCAGGGGATGGGCGCCGGGGGGAGAGGGGGGCTGTCTCCGCACGGAGCCTCCTGTTCTCCGTGTCCCCGACACCCCAGCAGTCTACCCACCAGGCGCCGGAACGTTTCCACGTAGGCTTCCAAGCCTCGCATCCTCTTCTCCAGCTGGGCTTGCACTTGGGACCCAACAGCTGCCACACTAGACTGCGGGCACAGAGGGACGGGCTGGGGGCTCCAGGGGGCTCCGCAGGACAGGGGCGCGTAGGAGGTTCTCAGGGCCTGTGATGGGGCCCCAGGATGCATCCACACGCTACGGGCCTCCTCTGACGTCCTCGGCACTGTTGGACCCTTTCAGGGTCCAGCGGCTCTGTGTCCTCTGCCCCAGAGACAACAGCATCCCTCACGCCCCCCGCCGCCCGGCTGTCTCACCTCCACGCGGCCCAGCAGGGTCCCCGGGCAGCCGTGCGCCTCCAGGCGGACACTCTGGTTGGCAGCCTGCAGGGTCAGGCGTCCCAGTGGCTGGACGGGCCGCCCGCTGTCCTGGAGCAGCACCTCGGCCTCAGCCGTCCGCCCGTGGGCACACGCCCGCAGCACCACGCTCTCCTGTCGGCTCCCTGGAGCCGGGAAGGGGCCTGCTGTTGCTCCCCAGGACTCAGCCGGCGGCCACCCTACCGTCCACTCCACCTCCCCCCAGCCTTCTGGAGCTTTCCGTCACCCACAGGCCCTAGAGTTCCCGGTCCTCCCGAGGCCTGGTCTCTTTCTCATCCCCCAGCCCATACCCGCCTGGGTCCTGCCCATCTGGACCCTTCTCCCAGCCCCTCCTGACGTCATACAGGTGGCCGCAGGAAGCTCGTCGTCACCTCCCGGGGGGGAGGGTGCCACAAAGTCCTAACAGGGTTTCCTTGACTCCTGAGCTCTCAACACCCCAATCTCTGTGCTCTTGGGGGCCGACCTGACAGACACTCACAGCCTCTACTCACCTTCCTCGTGGGCCACAGAGGCCTGGAGGCAGCCCCGGGCCCGGGACACCGACAGCCTCGCTTTCGCGTTGCCATCATCCACGGTTCCCTCCAGCTGGACCACACACCGAGAAGCCGGGGCGGAAACCCGGCCCCGGAGGCCGAGCCGCTGAGCCTCGGGGCTGAGGATCTGGGGGTGGGAAGTCACAGAGCAGCGTGCAGCCCAGCCCCGGCCCCTGGCTCTTGCCGTCCCCGGGCCCAGGGAGGGCAAAGACAGTGGCCACCCCTGCCCCACACCTCCAGGGACACTGGGACCCCCACGTACATTCCCCCCCCCTCCCCCCACGAGGTTCCCAATCCCTACCGAGTGCAGAAAGTACCTATTCAACCCACATCTGGGACCTAACAGGCCAGGGGCACCCGCCATCCCCGAGGCTTACAAATTCCCGGTGCCAGGCCTCACCCCAGAGACGCTGCCCTAACTGACCCGGGTGGCCCTGGGCTTGGCATTTTGGACATTCCTGGGTGTTTCCACCTGCAGGCCATGTTTTCCAAAATTGCCTGAGAACCACGCAAGTGTCTCCACAAGATCAAGGAGACGTTGTGGGGAGCCCGTGGCACAGGATGAAGTCACTGACCGTGTATCCCGACCCTTGGAGACACCAAGTCTTGAGGGAGGGGGATTCGGGACAGGTGAGTTTTGAATGGGCGGGGGGTGGGGGGTGGCAACGTCAGGCAAGGCCTCTGAGGCCCTCAGACCAGGAGGACAGCCGCAGGGGGGAGGCCGGTTAGGAGGAGGGGAGGCACCTCTGGCCTGGACGTGGCTGCCCTGTGTTCTAGTCGAGACCCTGCCTCCGGCAAGCCACACATCCCTGAGGGTGGTGCCTCAGTGTCAGAATCTGTAAAATGACGTGGGACGGGGGCTCTCTCAACTTAGTGGGAACAGCAATTACTCTGTGTATGTGGGTTCAGGAGGTGTGTTCCTGGCTGAGTCGTGTTCCTCAAAAAGACGGGTGTAAGGTCTCACCCCGTGGATGTGCGATCATTTGGAAATCGGGTCTCCGCAGATGTGCTAAAGTAAGACGAGGTTGTACTGCATTAAGTCGGGCCCTGAACCCAACGACTGAGGTCCTGAGAAGACAGCCATGTGAAGAGACAGAGCCTGGAGTGACCCAGCCATGAGGCAGGAATGCCAAGGATTGCCAGAAGCTGCCAGAAGCCTCCAGAAGCTGGAAGAGGCCAGGAGGGGTAGTTCCCTGGAGCTTCTGGTGGGGGCAAGGCCTCATGGATGCCTTCATTTTAGACTTCTAGCTTCTAGAACCGTGAGAGAAACCATTTCTGTTGTGTTCGGTCACCGAGCTGGGGGTAAGCTGTCGGGCAGGCCGAGGAATCAGGGGCTCACTAATGGGCAGGTTCCAGAGAATCTGTCCCTGAGGATTCCAAGCAGATGGGGCAGGGCCCAGAATCCTGACGAGGTTTCAGAGTGCACGAGGGGGCTGGGAGGGGGGGCGGGAAATCTGCAGACCGTACTTGGGGCCTCTGTCCCAGATGGCCTCCTGCCGAGCTCCACCCTGCCACTGTCCCTGTCGCTGTCACTGGCTGGAGAGGGCCCCTCCGATGCTGCCGGGGTGAGTACCCGACGTCCTCAATCTGTCCCCCCTCTGCACAGGGGCCTCCGTGTTGGCATGAGAACCACACAAGGCTGGAAAAGGCCTCTACCCACCCCATGGACCCCCAAATGGGGCGAGTGGCTCACTCCCCGACCTCCAGCTGTGAGAGGCAGGCCTTGGAGCACCGGGATTACAGACACGGGAGCAGCCAGGGGCCTGGCTGGGGAGCAGGGAAACAGGGAGTCAGCTGGGACAACCTCAGAAAACAAAGCTCTCCTGAACCAGCCGCGCGGCTGTGTGTGGGCACAGAGGCCGAGCGAGCTCCAGAAGCAGAAATGCCTTCCTCGTCCGGCTCCGGATGCCGGAAGGAAACACCCATCTCACGAGCACCTACTGGGCGCGCGCACTGTGCACCCCACTTGGCAGAGAGGGTGGGATTTGCTCCTAGTGGGCAGAGGAGGCAACGAGGTCAGAAGAAGGAAGGTCACCGAGTCGAGTTCGCTCGGCCAGGGAGACGCAGAGGCGGGCAGCTGGCAGCAGGGACTGAGCACCTACTGTGTGCCTGTGCTAAGTGGGCAGAGGGAGGGGGTGCCCGCAACCCGACCAACTACCCTGTGACGTGTGTCTGCTCCCCGCTTACAGACGAGGAGACAGGGCTCAGAGAGGTCCCCTCCCGAGACCGCTCAGCCTGTGGGGGCACAGCGGGCATCGGCCACACCTCCGCTCCTTCCTCCCTTCCCGCGTCGCTGGCCGAAGGAGGGCAAGGACGCTGGGCCGATGTAACAATGGCTGGTACTTAGCGACTGCTTCCTTCCAGGTGCTGCTCTAAGTGATCTACACGTATTAACGTTTCCAGTCCTTGCAGCGTTAACCCCATGGGAGGCAGGGTAGGTGCAATTACTACTCTCTACTTTACAGGGGGGAAACCGAGGCACAGACGGGGAGCAAGTTGTGAGGAAAGGGCTAGGCTGGGATTCAAACCCAGACAGTCCAGCCAATGCCTCTGAGTTATAGCGAGGGCCACATCCCGGGGCAAGGGAGGAGCCGCTTTGTCCCAGGGCTGGGGACAGGCTGGAGGGTCCCACCCCCCAGGGAAGCTCTGGTCCCCACCAGGGTGTCAGCCTGCAGTTCCGATAATGGCCACTAAGTGGCAGGGCCGTCGGGGCGGTGGTGGCCTTGCCAGCCAGCAAGGGATAAAGAGCACCCCCCCCCCCGACCCGGGGCCGGCCAGCCCTGACCTGGCCACCCACCTCCAGCTCCCCGGAGAAGTCTGGTGTCCGAGGCCTGCTGTGGTTACGCAGGGTCAAGCTGAGGTGTAGGCCATGGCCTGGGTCCGGGGCAAGGCCCAGCCGACAGTGGGAACGAAGCAGGAGCTCACCGTGGCCCAGGGTGTGCTCCCCAGAGACCGAGAGAGCCTGGGACAAGAGGGTGGGTGTTAGCGGTCGGGGGGCACAAGGGCAGCAGTCTCCTCTCCCCACCAAGCCCTGGTCATCTGTCGCAGTAGCCTATTGGGTCTCCCTTCTCAGTTCAGCGCCAGCCCCCAGTCCCTCCTCCACTTGACAGCCAGACCTCCCTATAAAAATGCAAATCAGTCACTACCCCCTTGCTCACAACTCTCTGCCTTCCCACTGTCCTGAGAAGAAAAGCTGGTCTCCTGGGCCTGACCCATGGGTCAGCATTATCTTCTTAACCTCACCTCCTTGCTAAGGGCTGCCCCATGTTCCTCAAATACCCTAAGCATATCTGGCCACAGGGCCTTTGCACTAGCTGTTCCCTGTACAGAGTTTGCTTGTCAATGAGGCCCCTCTGCAATCCCGTGTCCTGTCTCCCTGCTTCCTTCCTTCAGAGCGTTCATCATGCCTGAGTACTTATCATGCCTCTTGTTTAACTTTTTCCACCCAGGGGCATGTGAGCTCCAGCGGGTAGGGCATCCGGTCTGCCCCTTTCACCATCATTGTCCCTGTACCTAGAACAGGGCTTTGAGTAAGTGAACCCCACAATGCTCTCTGAATGAATGGATGAGTGGGGTTGGGAAACTGGCTCAAGGGCCAAATTTGGCCTGCCAGGCGAGTCACCGGCACATTTTGGAAACTTCTTTTTCAGATTACCAGCACATCCCCACCCCTACTCTGCCCTGAGGAGAGGCTGTTCCCAGAATCCCTGTCACCCCTCAGGCAGGAGGTCTGTGTCACTGGACAACTGAGCTGACCTAGTTCCTGCTCCCCCTGACTTCATCTAAACCCCCTTTTCTTGGTCTTGGGCCCAGCAGTGGGGAGATGTGGGCCCCACTCTGCAGCCCAGAGTGTACCCCACCAGGCCCGCATCCCCAGACACCGGCAGAGAATGAGCTCTTTTGTTTACACGTATTTATGACAGCAAAGTTAAGTAACTGTAACAGAGACCATATGGCTTGAAAAGCTAAAATGTTGCTATTTGGCCAGTTATGAAAAAGCCTGACCCTGGGATGGATGAGAAGATGGATGGATGGATGGATGGATGGACGGACAGACAGGAGGGTAGGTGAGGAGATGGGTGTGAGGGAGGGTGGATGGACAGATGGACGGACAGGAAGGTAGGTAGGTGGGTGGGTGGGTGGGTGGGTGGGTGGATGGACGGACGGACAGGAGGGTAGGTGAGTAGGGGGGTGGGTGGGTGGATGGATGGATGGACGGACAGACGGATGGACAGGAGGGTAGGTGGGTGAGTGAGTAGACGGATGGACAGACAGGAGGGTAGGTGGGTGGGTAGGTGGGTGGGTGGGTGGATGGACGGACGGATGGACAGGAGTGGGTAGGTGGATGGGTGGGTGGAGGAATGGAGGGATGGAGGGATGGATAGGAGGGTAGGTGAGTGGGTGGGTGGGCGCGTGGATGGATGGATGGATGTACGGATGGACGGACAGGAGGGTAGGTGAGTAGGTGGGTAGGTAGACGGCTGGGTGGTTGGGTAGGTGGCTGAGTGGGTAGGTGGATGGGTGGACTGATGGACGACGGACGGACAGCAGTGTGGGTGAAGAGGTGGGTGGCTGGATGGGAGGGTGGTAGGTGGATGGGAGGAAGGACCAATCAACCAGCTAACAAACTCAGGCAGAATGTTGGGAGAAAGGGGCCCCAGCACCCTACCTCTAACAACGATGAGACTAAGCGTAGCTTTCATTTACGTGTAAACCCTCTTCCTGTGTCACGTCTTAAACCTCACAATCACCCTACACACCGGAACCTAGTACTTCTTCTGTTCCCCAGGTGAATCACTGAACATTCAAAGTATGGACCCTGCCTGTGGTCAACCGGCCGACAAATGGCACAGCGGTGACGCTGGCACCCAGCGCCCTCACACACACCCCCGCACTCTGCAGATGCTGTCCTCTCTCCTCACCCTCCCTCCATGGGTCCCTGGGCCCCTTCCCTGGGACGGACTCACCCTGGGCAGGTCACAGAGCCCCAGGTGCAGGGAATGGTGTAGCCAGTGGCTGTAGTCGGTCTCCACTTCTCCCCGGAAGCTCTGGGTGGCGCAGGAGGCAGTGAAGACGTGCTCTAGCACGACGCCCGCATGGATCTGGTCTGGCTGGGACGGCCAGTGCCTCTGGAATGACAGGGCCCGGTGAGGCAGGGGCTCATCCCAGGAGAGGAGGGAAAGGCCCCGGCCGGCTGCAGACGGGAGACCCTGACAAGAGGGGAGCAGGTGCCCTGAGTCCCGCTATGATGGCCCCGGTCAGCCATAGCAGCCATGTATACTCTGGGCAGGAGGGCTGCTGGAGGCACCAAGGGAGCTGGGCCTAGGGGTGCCAGAACGCGGGTGCGAGACCCCAGAAGGAGCACGGTGGGCTTCCAGGGCTGGGTGTCCCCATTTCTCCACGGCCTAGTGTCTGCCCCGAGGGCTCACCTCATGCTGGGTGCCTTGCTTTCCTCACCTCCCAGAGCTGTCACTATACCCCAGTCAGGGAAGGACTACTGCACCCACTTTCCAGCTGGGAACACCAAGGCTCACTGTGGAGACATGGGTACTCACGGTCCCACAGCACAGCTGGCCCTGGCACCCAGGACCACATGGCTTCAGAGCCGGGCACTTTCTATAGCAGATGGGGCCGCCCTGTGGGTACCTGCCTGGGACCCGGCTTTCTAGGCCTCACCTCATAGGTCAGGTTCTGCTGCACCCGGCGTCGGTCCCAGGACAGGTCGAGCTGCTCGCTGAACACGGCCGTGGTCTGTGTCAAGGCCCCACAGGCCCTGAGGGCGCCCAGGCCCCAGGTGGCCCGGAACTGACAAGAGGATGGAGTATGTGACTCAGGGCCAGCACAGGGCCCAGAGTCAGGGAAAGGCCCGCGCTCGACGTGGCAGTCCCACCAAGGCCTACCTGCCCCGGGGAGGCGGCCAGGCAGCCGTCCCAGATGGTATCATACCCCGAGGATCTGTCAGCCCAGGTGAGGTGCAAGGTCACGGGCTGCCCTCTGTCCAAGGCCAGCTGCACCTGCATCAGATGGAGGCCGGTGAGGGGGGTGGGAAGGGGAAGAGGATGTTCTGTGTGTGTGTGCTGCAGGGGCGGGGGACGGGGAGAGGGAGGGTGGCCCCCTGCCCACCACTCTAGGGGAAGAAGCAGGGAACTGGAGACAAAGTCCTGCCCCCCCCCCATCCTGCCCCGGCTGCAAGAGCTCAGAGCCACGCCCAGACGAGGAAGCTGCAAGTATTTCAATGGAAGACACCTCATTGCCAACACCCAGACTTGCCCTTTCCAGAAGGAAATCGGAGCCCCCTGACTCAGGGCCTCTGGGGCTGCTCTGGACTCAGTGTGCGCCCCGCTCCCCTAATCTTCCCACTGAAGCCCTCGTCCCCCTGTGATGGCAGGAGGAAGCGGGGCTGACGGGAGGTCGTGAGGCGGGCCTCATGGTGGAACCAGCGCTCCCGTAACCACAGACTCCAGAGAGCTCTCTCCCTGGCACGTGAGGACACGGAAGGCTGCAAGCCAGCAAGAGAGGTCTCACCGGGACCTGACCAAGCTGGCCCCTTGATCGTGGACTTCTAGCCTCTGGAACTGGGAGACGTAAATTTTTGTTTTAAGCGACAGGCACTATCTAGCCTGCAGTGTTTTGTTATGGCAGCGGAGGCCGCCCAAGGCAGGGGTCCTCAGCTGCTATCTCCCGGCACCTGTCCTATCACTTACTCTGTTCCAGCCCAATTGCCTCTGGCCCTTTCCGAAGCACCCCAGCCTGTTCCCACCTCAGGACCTTTGCACTTGCTATCCCCCCTCTATACCCAAAATGCTATTCCTCCAGTTTGCCACAAGACGGCTCCCTCTCACTTGTGAGTCCTCAGCTGACAAACCACTTCCTCCAGGAGGCCCTCACTGACCACCCCATCTAATTAGTCTCTATCTCAGCCTCCTCTCTGCTTTCTTCAGAGTGCTTATCACAACTCTTAATTTTTCCTCATTCATTTGTTTGAATTTTAGACAGGGTCTTTGGCCTGGAACACACTGTCTACTGTCTACACACACTGGTCTACTGTTTTCCGTTTCACAGCTAAAACAACTGAGGCTCAGAGAGGGTCCATGAGCTGCCCAAGGCCACCCAGCTGGTTGAGGAGTCGAGCTGCCCTGCCCATAGCCCCCTGCAGTTTCTGACTAAACAAGCAAGCATATAAATGATGAGTCAGACACGCTTGTAAGCTCTTTAAATGCAGCACTGTAGGTCTCACACACTACCTGGCATGTAGTAGGTGTTTAATAAAGTACTGATAAAGGAATGAATGACCAAAGGACCTCTCAGGGTCCCAAATTTCAGGAATCTGTGATTCTGGAGGAGTCCTTCACACCGGTAGACAGGCAGAACCTTCTCCCCCTGCCCACCACCCCCCCAGCTCAGCCATGCAGCTCGCCAACCCCCAAGACCACATGACAGGCACCTCGGATGCTCCCCACTCACCTGCCAGCTCTCCTTGCCACCCCTGCTCTCAGCAAGGCCGCTGGCCTCCATGCACGACCAGGAGAGGTTGAAGGGCTGAGCCAGGGCCAGGCGGGCGGCCAGCTTGTCCCTCCCCAGCTGCAGAGAGGAGGAGACCACCACCTGGGGAGGGGGACAGGCTGAGCCCGAGGCCTCGCCCACAAGGGCATCCCCCTCCCCACCCTGTACAGACAACCTTCTCCAAGGTCAAAGGGCATGAGAGCGGCTGGCTCTGAGCACAAAACTCCCAGGACTGTGGCGGGGCGGGGGGCGGGGGGGGTGCCCTTGGAGAGATTCAGCCCGTTTTGCAGAGGACAAAGTTGAGGCCCGGGGAGGAGCAGGCAGGGACAGTGAGGACAGAGATGGGGCAGAGGATGGAGGACACGGGCCAGGGGCATCAAGGAGTTAGAATCGCAGCCCTGCCTTCCACTAGCTCCGTGACTCCGGACAAGTCACTATACCTCCTTGAGGTTCAGTGTCACCATCGGAACGTGGGGCTGCCGTGCCCGGCACATGATAAGCCTTCCCTGTGCATTCACCACTGGTTTCCCTGTTGTCGCTCAGGTGTGGCTGGAACCCAGGTTCCACTCCCCACCCCATGCCTTTCCCACGGTCTCTTGGGGCCTGGAACCAGCTGGGTTGGCCTGAGTAAGGCTCCTTGGGCAGGCCTGGGCCCCGAGGGTCCTGCTCAGCCTACAGGCCTGGTAGAGTTCCCGGGGTCTCCTTCCAACCCAGACACCCACCTGGTCCTTGCCATCCCAGCCCACGGCCAGGTGGTCCCGGCGTCCACGTCGTGAATGCTCAGAGGACAGGCTGAGACTGCAGTGTCGCGGCAGGGAGAGGGGCAGCTGGTGCGTGAGCTCCACTGGGTGGGGGCACAGGGAGGGGCAGAGAGGGCCCAGGGGGATCTCAGCAGACACAGCGACCACCTCGGGCAAGGTGGCCACTTGGGGGCCACGTGCTCAGGTAATCCACACAAAATTCAGAAGCTACACCTTCACTGGGTCACCCACCACTCAACGCACCCGCCCCCCACCCCCCTGTCCCTGTGAGAGCCCCAAATCTCCCCTCCCCGCTTTGCAGGGAGACTCAGCACCTCCTGCATCAAGAGGTGGAGCCCTCGAACCTGGGCCTTGAGACTTATTAATAGGAGTTGGGGAAGGGGATGCTGCCACATCCCAGCCCAGGCTTCGAGAGGCCTCAGCTCCCACTCGCTCCCTGGGAACCTGTCCAGGCACCACAAGAGGGAACCCAGGCTGGCCTGCTGGACGGTGACCGCACATAGGCAGCACCTGGGTCTCCCAGCCGAGGCGGTCCTCGATCTGCCGGGAGCCAGCCCCCAAGAGAGTTGGAGAGCCCAGCCAAGGTCAGCAGCAGCCTGTGCCCAACCTGATGCTTTCTGGTAGAAACCGGTGAGTTTGGGGACGGTTGTCACTCACCAAAGGCTGCCTGGGCCACCTACCACCCAACATTCCTCACACTCAGGGGTGACCTGTGCCCCTTTTGAATGCCCCGCACCCACCCGGCCCACGGTCAGCTGGCCTCTACTCGCATTCTGTTCTAGGGTGAGACATGGAGGCATCTCCATAGCTGAGACCTCACACTGGGCAGTCTCCCTGCCCTAGACTTTCTTCCTTCACCCCCTAGGCTAAGTCTAGCTGCCCGGACCTCTTGCAACACTTGACCCCATCTTGTGAGGCCACCGGTTGGCCCTGTCTTCTCAGACCCATGAGCAAGAGTCACCTGAGACTCCATGGGAGACAGTGGCCCTCTGAACTCTCTGGAAGGGTGCCAGCTGTTCCTACACAGGCTCCTGGGAGCTGTGCCCGGAGACAGTGCCACTAGGTGCTTCTTAAGGAGCCACCAGATCATTAGTCTAGAGAACGCCGACCACGTTCATGGGCCCCGCACTCAGAGCCCTTAACCCTCCTTCTTCCCACACTCTGACCCCCTGACTCCCATGCTCTGTACCCACAGAGCAGGGTCCTCAGGCTGCCCAGCCCAACCACACACCCCCTGCATGCACCCACACACCCTCTGCACGCGCGCACACACACACACATGCACGCTGCCTCAGCTTATTGAGGATCTATGCATTTCTTCTGCCCTGCAGGGCACACGTGTGGCAACTGTGACCCTGGGGAAATTCCATCAGACCACCCAGCAGGTGGTGGCCCCGGGACCGGGGTCTGCATTGTGTCGCAGGCCTGCAGGTCGGGCTCTGCTCTGTGTAAACTGACAGCCTGTGTGACCTCACAGTCCCTTCCAGGGGGCTGTTTGCTGGAGGACCTCGGGGGACGCAGGTGCCGTCACTGGGGCTTCTGTGGGACAGCACTCACCTCCCCTGCCAACTCTCAGTCTCAGCTCTGAACCCCCTGAGAATGCTCGGGGCTGCCCCACCTTCCACACGTCCTGTCTTATCACACTCAGGGGAACCGTAACTCTGGGCTCCGGGCTGGGACCCTGCGTGGCTGGGGTCCCTGGGGCCGCCCACCTGTCTGCACCGCTTGCTCCCCCTTCAGTGCACTTGGGCCACTCTGGCCTCGCTGCTGTTGCTCTAGCACTCCAGCCTTATTCCCACCTCAGGGCCTTTGCACATGCTTTTCCTTTTCCTCTCGATGCCCCTCCTCAGATCTTCACCACAGCCAGCTCCTTCTCATCATTCAGGGCTCAGCTTGGACATTACCTCGTCACACAGGCCTTCCTAGGCTGCCCCACCCATAGGAACCCCACACCCCCTAATCAAACCCTTCCCGCTCTCACACTCTGATAGGCTTTTCCTCACATTCGCATCCCTGCACACTGCCTCTCTCCCTGCGGGCAAGGACCTGGGCCATCTTATTTCCGGACGGATCCCCCAGTGCCTGGAACAGCATCTGGGTCGAGCAAGCATTCGAAGATGGTTCGTGGAGCGAGAGAACCGGCCACCCCCGTCAGCGGCCTCTCAGACACTCACCCTGGAGGCTGAGGTTCCCTGGGGGCCTGGGGAAGGACCCAGAGAGGCTCCCGTGGAGGGTCACCACCTGGTCATCCCACAGAAGTGTCTGGTGCAGGGTGCGGGTCCCACGGGCTCTCTCGTACGAGGTCTGCATGACCAGCTCCCCAGGAAGGGTGCTGAACTGGAAGAGAAAGACAGCACCGGGTCACTGGACAACCTGGTCCGCGTTGCTGCTTGGGGTAGAAAAGAAGCACTTTCGGAAGAAGAAAGACAAGGAACATTCACGGGGCATGAACAGTACACGGGGCTGCCAGAGACATCAGGAAGCGAGAAAGCCAAAGGCTCCCGGGGGATGGGCAGACAACGCAGTGGAGGGGTGGAACACGACACAAGACGCCGCATGGCCCCGTGTAAAGGACACCACCTCTCAGCTCCCCTTCCAAGCTGTGTGGCCCTGGGTCAGTCCCCTAACTTCTCTGAGCTTCAGTTTCCCCGTCTATGAGACGGGATGAGAGTCCCAAGGCCAACCTCTGCCAGCCCGGGGCTGACCTGCGGGCACTGCCACGTGGGAGCTGCTGTGGTTTGCAGCAAGGGTTCCTCAAACACTCAGTGAGCAGGCATCATGTTCCAGACCCAGTGCTGAGCATCAGGGGAGGAAGTTAATTGCCCCACCCTGATGCAAGACCCCCGTTACTCCCTGCCCTGCGGAGGACAGCCGCTTCCTCCCTGCTGTCTCTGCTGCCCCCTGTAGGTCCCTCCCCACGCAGCAGCCGGAAGTGTCTGAAATCATCGCTTGGACCACATCCTCAAAGGCTTCCAATTTCACAGAGAACTAAATCCAAACTCCTCCCTGAGGCTTGCCAGGAGCCTACACGATCGGACCCCTACGACCTCCTACCGCATCCATACTCCCCCACTCTGCTCCAGCCCGGTGGCCACTCCTCAAATATCCCAACTCATTCCTGCCCCCAGGACCTTTGTATGTGCTCTTCCCTCTGCCTGGAAGGCCTTTCCACCAGATTTTCAGACGGCCAACACTTGCTGGTCATCTGGGGCTAGCTCAAATGTCAGCTTCTTTGTGAGGGTTTCCTGGCCCCCTAAAGAGCTCCCCCGCTATCACCCCATTTTTCTTTTCTCTATAGTATGTATCACCATCTGGAGTATTTTCTTACTTATTAATGCAATTTTGGGGGGGTCAATCGCCCCACCGGATGGACACGGGATGAGAGGAAGGATCCACCAATCCTATTCCAGGCGATGTCCTCTGCTTCTAGGACCTGCCTGTCCTGGACCCTAGTAGGGGCTCAATAAATAACGTGCAAGGGAAGGAGACAGGGAGGAAGGGACAGACACAGAGACCAGCTGCCGATCCATTCTAGCGAGTCTCGCCTACTTCACAGCCCGTGACAATTCCTCTTTTCTCGAAGGGCCGCCCCAAGAGCCTCCCCAGCCAGCCCCGGCTGCCCTCCATGCACCTGGGGGAAGGTCTGTTCCAGCCTGATGATGTTGGTGACACTGGCCTTCGCGGTCACCACCCTGGTGCCCACGTGGAAATGATGCTCTTCTACCGCCACGAAAATCGCGCTCTCGGCCTCATGCTCGGAATACTGTAGCTGGGTCAGAGAAGCAGGGGAGAGATTTCCTCATTAGTTTCCTTTTTTTTTTTTTTTAATTTTTTTTAATATGTATTTTTGAGAGACAGACCATGAGTGGGAAAGGGGCAGGGAGAGAGGGAGACCCAGAAGCCAAAGCAGGCTCCAGGCTCCGAGCTGTCCGCACAGAGCCTAACGCAGGACTTGAACCCACCAACTGTGAGAACGTGACCTGAGCCAAAGTTGGACGCCAAACCACTGAGCCACCCAGGTGCCTGCCCCATTGGTTTCTGATGGAACGTTCAGGTGGATCCCGGCTCCAGGCTGTAGGGTTGGGCCCAAGACACCTGCAGCTTCCTGGGCTGGACGAAGTCTGAGGAGATGAGGGTCCTGAGCCCCGGCCGAGGCTACCAGGTGTGCCCATGACAACCACCTCTCCAAGCCCTTCGAGCTGTAACACGCACTTGAAGGCAGCTACTATCCCGGGGCCATCGGGCAAGAATTGTGGTTGCATTAGTGTTGTGGACAGCAGGGGGCAGTCTAGCGCAGGGAACTAGGCACAGGCAGGGACAGCAGATGCCCATTCTGGCTCCACGGCTGTCACATGGGGTAGATGACCCCTGGCTAGTTCCTTAACCACTCGAGTCTCTGCTTTCTAGCCGGAGATAATAACCGGGATGATGAGACTTTTTATTAATGTGCTGCAAAAAGCGTATGAAGTAATGTGCCATCTTCCAGACTGGCTACACCACAGAATCACTTAGGGCATTAGCCACAGATAGAGATTCTGGGTTCCTACCCGCCGCTTGTAAAAACAGAACCTCTGGGAACAGGGTGGAAAGACTGGTATTTTAAAATGTATTTTCTTTGAGAGAGACACAGAGAGAGAGCAAGAGAGAGAAAGCCTGCTTGCAAGCAGGGGTGGAGGGCAGACAGAGAGAGAGAATCCTAAGCAGGCTCCACATTCAGTGCAGAGCCCGATGTGGGGCCTGATGCCATGACCCCAGGATCATGACCTGAGCTGAAACGAAGAGTTGGATGCTCAAATGACTGAGCTACCCAGGTGCCCCCAAACTGGTATTTTTGAAGAGCTCTGCGGATTAGCAGTACCCTGTCAAAACATTCAACCCAGATCTCATCTTGAACAAAGAATCTGACAAATCCCGACGGAGGAGTTTTGCAAAATAACTGCCTGGAAACTTCACAACTGTCAGTGCAGGGCTTTTCCTGCTTAGGGGAAAGTGTATCAACCTCTGCAACTTACTTTGAAATGTGTCAAAAACTCAGCTGGATAGGGAGCTATCTGATAAAGCAACAGGAGTGAACCAGGAGTAAGGGAATCTAGGCACTGGGTATGTGGATGTTCACTACAAAATTGCTTTCATTTTCCAGTGTCTGAAAAGCTTAAAGGTAAAAATATTGGCGGGGGGAATAGGTACTGGGCAGGAGAAAAAATTCTAGATCAGGGGTCCACTTTGGGCCAAATTTGGCTCACCACTTGATTGTGTAAATAAAGTTTTATTGTAACACAGCCACACCCATTTATTTACATATTGTCCATGGCTGCTTTTTTGTTACAGTGACAGCACTGAGCATTGCAACAGAGACCATATTGGGTTTAAAGGCGAAAATATTTACTATCTGGCTCCTAAGGTCTGCAGACCTCTGTTCCAGATTAAGAAATCAAAAAGAACAACTAAGCACCCCTGGTGATCCTGCAGAAGGTCCTAGATTTAAAAGAAACTAAAAACAAACAAATTTTTTAAAAACCCAGCTTGAAACATTACTGGAGTAACTAGGAAATTTTATTACAGACTACATATTAAATCATAATATTACTACATCATGTTAAATTTCCTGAGTTTTGTACTTACACTGTGTTATACAAGAAAATAGACTTTTAATAGGAAACACTCACTGAAGTATTTAGAAGTAAAGAGGTATGATGTGTCCAGAAACATGTCTGTATCATCTCTTAATTGCACAGAAGAAAATGTATGCGTGTGTGTGAATATACAAATATATATAACACGTAAGTATAAACAGAAAGTTTTGGCAGGATATTAACAACTGGGGAATGTTCACTGTCCCACAGTAACTTTTCTATAGATTGGAAAGTATACAAAACAAAGACTGGGGTCGGGGGAACAAGAGGTTCCCTGATGGATCGTACAGCTGCAACGAAGCTTGGGGAGCACTGACATCATGTGAGCGCACCAGGACGGGGCCTGGCACACGGTAGGGGCTCTGCAAACAGAGGCGGCTGAGCCTCGGGCAGGGAGGGCACTTAACAAAACTGGGTGGCTGGCAGGATGGCGAAGTGACCAGTCAGCAAATGTAACAACCGGTCACTCATTCCATCAGTCAACATCTTTCCCGGAGCACCTACTGTGTGCTGGGCCCTGGGCCGGGTATGCCCTCCAGAAGCTTCTGATTTGGGAAAGAGTTGCAGACAGGGAAACAGGTAATGGTAACAGTAACGGAGGGAGGGGGGCACGCCAGCCTGGGCCTGCTGTCTACCCCCAGGACCCCCAAATGCCACACGCAGGCCAGATGCGTGACCAGGGGCTGTCCTGGGGGTCCTGGGTGAAAAGGGGATTTACGGACAAGGGCGGGAAGAGACACAGAGAACCTGGGCCGTGGGAACAAGACAGGGCACCCGGGTGGCACTGCTGCCTCAGCTCTAAGGCCTGGGCCACTCGACCCAGCTGCCGGGAGCCTGCCAGGCCGGTGAGGTGGTGCCGGTGTCAGGCCTCCGGCAGGCGGGCCTCCCCCGCTCCCCAGGGTCTCGTGGGCTCAGTGGGGGGCTGCAGGCCCGGCCCAGGAATGTGAGCCTGGGGGTGTCTGGGAAAGCTGGAGCCAGGGGTTTCTGAGGGCAGCCCACAGGGGCCTGCCGTGGGCCTGCGGACACATGTGGACAGGTTACGGTCCCCGGCAGGGCCCCTCCCACCTCGGCAGGGCATCTGGAAGCAGTCAGGGCTCAGGGGCGGCTGGGCACAGTTACCTTGGCTGAGGCTGTGCGGGGACAGCAGCCCAGAAGGCCAGGGAGGCGGTGCCGGCCGGAGAGCTGCAGCTCTTTGCTGGAAGGAAGGACAGAGTGTGCCTGAGGCTGGGCACGAGGGCGCCCATGGCTGGTCAGGGCAGGCCAACCTCCCCGGCAGAGGGCAGGAGATCCAGGAACCTGGCCGGGGGCCGGTGGGGGGGCGTTCGCACGCCCCAGGCCCAAGGGCCGCGTAGTGCCGGGTCAGGTGACACGCGTTTCCATCCCCGCCCGGCCTGTGTCGGGTGCTGGCCGGGGAAAGTTCCTCAATTACCCTCTGTGAGCCTCAGTTTCCCCCTCAGCATAACGAGCTATAGCGGTGCCGGGCTGAGTGTCTTCAGCGGGCCCATCAATAGGCCCTCTTGGGTTTGGCCAGTGGAAGCCTCAGCAGGGTCTAGATGGCAGCATTTCAAACGTGGGCTCGCTCCTGGCAGCCGAGTGCACACGGCACGCTTTCCCCTGGCCCCTCCAGGCCAAGGTGCTCATGGCGGCCCAGTGCTGTGAGCTCCAGGCTGCTGCCCCTTCCTGGTGGCTCGGCCACACCGTGGTGTCACTCGTGGCTGTGGGCTGACGTGTGCATGTAGCAGCATCTCTGGCCACTGCCCACTAGAAGCCAGTAGCTCCCCAGCTACAACAACCAGAAATTTCCCCAGACGTGGCCCCATGACCCTGGGCGGGCACAGTCACCATTCGGCGACCTGGTACGGGGGCTGGAGCCTGGTGGCCCCCCGACTTCATACATGCGTGAGGCCACCGGGCACCAGGCCAGCCACCCGGCAGGTCCCCAGACTGAAGAGCTCTAACAATGACTAATTTGAATTTGAGGCCTAGGATGCATTTAGTTTGTGGGACCAGGAACTCCTCATCTGTGTCCTGCCCCCCAAAGGCCAAGGCTATTTTATGAGCTGTGTGGCCTTGGGCAGGTTGCTATGCTTCTCTGAGCCTTTCTTTCCACATCTGTGCAGTGGGGCTGTGGGGAGGGTTCAAGGAGGTGCTGGGGGTTAGAGGTCAGCACGCGGTAGGGGCCCAGCTGATCTCTCCCCCTCACCCATCCCTCTCTGCTCGGTGGGGGAGGGGGGCGGGCAGAGTGGCAGGGAGCCCCTCACCTGAGCACCTGGCTCTGGCCACGCACGTCAAGGACCAGGCTGGCTTGAGAATCACAGGTCAGCTGCAGGGAAGAGTGCATCTGTCCCTCTGCCCAGAGCTTCTGGAACACGAGCTGAGGAAGCAACAGGCTGTGAGGTATGGGGGGGTATGGGGGGCCCGAGGACCCTCCCAAGCCAGGCCCCACTCTGCAGCCCACAGTGCACCCCACCAGGCCTGCATCCCCGGATGCCAGCAGAAAATGAGCCCCACCACGTCTCCCCACCACGGGGCCCGAGACCAAGAAAAGGGGGTTTAGATGAAGTCAGAGGGAGCAGGAACCAGGTTCCCTCAGTTGGGGGGGTCCAGTGACAAAGACCCCCTGCATGAGGGGTGACAGGGCCTCTGGGAACAGCCTCTCCTCGGGGCAGAGTGGAGTGGGGGCGGGGACGTGCTGCTAATCGAAAACAAGACGCTTCTGGAATGTGCCAGTGACTCGCCAGGCAGCCAGAGGGCCCAGCCGGGAAAGGCAACTCTGTGCCAAGGGGCAGTGGCAGGAGCCTGACCCCATTCACGGGGCCACAGCAGGTTCTTCTTCCCAGACGTGGGAGGGCAGCATGGCAAGGGGCCCAGCTGCCAGCCAGAGCCCCTTTGGCTGCCCGCTTGCCACATGACCTTGGGCAGGTGGCATACCCCCTCACGTGTGACCTGGAGACAGTGATGACGGCGACTCACCATCACAGTGGCAGCCAAAGCTTCTAAACCACCTGCTCCACCAGGTGTAAGTGATGCGAACTCTCCCCGTGCTCCCCAACCCCGTGCTATCAGCACAAGTATCACCCCCATTTCATGAGACTGAGGGCACAGAGAGGCTAAGGAACCTGCCCCGGGCCACACAGCCCGCAGGCATCAGAGCTGGGATCTGACTCCCAGAGCCGAGATTCCTAAGGACTCTGCCGCCTGCCTCTCACGGGGTGTTAGGAGGAGGAAAGGAGTCACGGCACAGAAAACCCCGGCGCTGAACACCCCGGTGCTCCACAGACCAAAGCTGGGCTTTCACTTGAACGCAAGACCGGAAGGGGCAAAAAAGCACGCAGGGCGGGGAGCTGGAACTCGGGCCGCAGGAGGCCCGTCCACACGCCCCAGGGCTGCAAGCACAAAGACGGCTGAGCAGACACGGGTTCCAGCGGTCAGTGTCACCAACAGCCTTCACCGACTGGAAAGTGCCAGAGAGATACAGAGAGAGAGAGCACGGTCGGTCGTGCACACAGCGGGCCTGGCGCAGGCTGGGAACCGGATGGAGTGGGTAGACCTGGGGGGAGGACCGGCCCAGCCACGTCTCACCTGGCTGGCGAAGGGCAGGCCCAGCCCCCGGAGAGCGGGTACCGCGTGGCTGGCATTCACCATCAGCTCCAGAGTGCCGTCCATCGGCCAGGCCACCAACGCTGCCACGTCCACGCTGACCCCACCATCCCCTCCGTGGAGGGCCACGCTGGCCTCGGTCTGGGTCTCTAAGGGCAGAGAAGGGCACAGGCTGCTAAGGGCTCAGTTTGCCTCCTTTCTCAGGGGGCATGAACCCCAGGCAAGGCTTCTTGCTTTGAGCCACCGGGACGTCAAGAGGCGGCCCCCACCTGCCCCCGGGGATCTCGGCCTGGCTTCTCCTCCTCCTGGGCTGGCTGCCAAACTGACACTTCGCACTGTCCCCGCCAACCCTTCATGCTCCCCGCCTAGGGAGGGTCAGCCCCTCGAGGGCAGGGCCTTTACTTTTTCCCGGGCCCATCCCCAGCACTTAGCACCCCTGGACACACCCCAGGGGTCCAGGGCTTGCCAAGGGAACAGAAGAATACTTCCCTCCAGGTTTATCAAACATCCAATCACTATCAAATGATTCCAACCTGCAGCCTGCCTGGCCCAGACTGGAGGGGCCCCGCTCTTTCCACCCATCCAGGAACCTCTCATGGTGCCCAGCTGGACCATGCCTCATCTTAGCAAGCAGGGGGAAAAAAAACCCTCTGGACAAGGAGAATCCAGAAGCTTTCTTCTTCTCGTTTTTGGACTTAGACTCCTCCTGCTCCATCAGAAAATACTTACCCAGGGTAAGTGCATGAGGCCTAGTCTACATCAGAGGCCAGCTTCCTGGGCCATGCACCCCACAGCCCCAGCCTGTGACCCCTGGCCCAGGCCATCGCCAGCCTTGTGGGCCCATCAGCGCAGGTGGCGCTTTTGGCAGATGTGGACAAGGTGGCCCTAAGCCTCGGTTTCCTCGTCAATTAAGTGGGCACAGCCTGCCCACCTTGAGTGACGATGCCAAGATTCGTGGAGGTAACACACCTGAAAACACCCGGGGGGCACACAGACCTCAGGAAGCGTTCCTGTCCTCACCTGATGCGGTGTTTAACCACATGCACCTGCTGTGTAGGGGGCCCGAAGAGGAGGGGACACACATCTGAAGGGGCCCCCATCTCCACGCCCGGGCATGTTTCAGACCCTCGGGGACACCAAGAATGTTAATACCAGGCAGAAAATACCCCCTAAGGGGTTGGGACAGTTAAACATGGACAGCAGTGCACAGGTGAGAAGTTTCCGCGGCTACAGGCGGCCATACCAGGTTTCTCAAGGGCCAGGAACCGGTCATCCTGGAACAACTGTCCAGTCATTTACCCGCCACGACCCCAGTAAACCCTTCCTCAGAGCAGTCTGTGAGGTCAGTCCCTCTCTGTCTGTTCCAGGTTCCCACTCAGCCCATAGCGGGCTGAGAGCCAAGGACAGAAAAGAAGATGGCCCAAATGACAGGGGAGCCACCAAGGGTCCCGTTCTCTGCAATCTACATAGTGGTCAGACAGTGGCTCTGGAGTCACACTGCCCGGATTCAAGTCCTGATCTCAATGTTCAACAGCTGTGTGGCCTGGGACACGTGACTCAACCTGAGTTTCCATCCTTCTCTGCAGAATGGGGGCAGTGACTAATCCCTACCTCATATGTTCATGACTTCATTCAACAGATGTTTAATTGAACACCCACTCCACTCCACTCTGCAGAACAGGTAAAAATCATCCCTGGGTCCTTGTGGAGTACACATCCTAGCGTGGGTGGGCAGAAGACAGGCAATGAGAAATGAAGGTGTTTAGTAAGTATGTTATATGGTATGTTAGAGCTACCAAGCCAGGAAAAGGATGGAATGAGCTAGAGAGAGGTGGGGGTACAAATAAACAGGGTGGGTGGGAAAGGACTCATGGAGGAGATGACTTATGAAAAATATCTGAAGGAGGTGAGGGACTGAGTCAAGCACATATGCAGGGGAAGAGCCTTCGAGGCAGAGGAACAGCCTGTGCAAAGGTCCTGAGGCAGGAGCAAGCCCGACGCGTCTGAAGAATAGCGAGGAGTAAAGTAAGTAGGGGCCAGAAGTCGTGGTCAGTGAGATGAGTGTGCGGATCCTGAGGGCTCAGAGGCCCCACTGTGGGCTTTAACTTTCCCTGGTGTGACTGGATGGCTGAGCAGACCCGGCGAGCTCCTGTGTGTAGACAGTTTGCCTGGTGTGTATGCAGTAAGCCTCGATCAACACTGGCTCTTATTACCGTTACCTTCCCTTCCCCCTCCATTAGAAGTTAAACCGTTTCCCCCTAAAAATTAAGTTGAAGTCGCAGCCACTAGTGCCAATGAGCGTGACCTTATTTGGAAACAAGGTCTCTGCAGAGGTCATCGTGCTGACATGAGGTCGTGCTGGAGTAGGGGGGAGCCCGAATCCAGCATCTGGTGTCCCCAAGAAAAGAGGCACAGACAGATGGGAGGGATGTGGCCACAAGCCGGGGAACGGCTGGGTGGAGAGGCAAGGAAGGACTGTCCCCAGAGAGCCTTGGGCAGGAGGGTGGCCCCGCTGACACCTGAGCTCTGACCTCTGACCTCCAGGACCGTCAGTGAACAAGCATCTGTGGTTTCGGGCCATGCAGTTTGTGGTGCTTTGCCTTGGCAGGTCTGGGAAAGGAGCGCATGCTCGCAGGGAATCCGGCAAGGATGTCCCGGTTGGTTCTGGAGCTCAGGACCACTCTGGGCCCGAGGGGGTCTCAGCGCACCCGAGACTGGCGGGCAGGCTCCGGGCCGGGGGAAGCCGGCTCTTGGGTCTCGGGGCAGGGCCCTGGGCGCCTTACCGAGCGTCTGCAGCCTGGCGCTAAGGCGGGCCTTGCGCGGGAGTCCGGCCCGCAGCAGGGTCACGCTGTTGTGTTCGCTCCAGCCAGCGAGTTCCAGGTGCCCAGCACGGCGACAGCAGCTCACGGAGTAGCTCAGTGAGGTGGACCCCGCCAAGATGCGTCCGGAATGCTCGAAGCTGGAGCCGCGGCCAGGAACCTCCACAGCGGCCTGGAATGACATGGAGGAGAGGCTGCCTCACCCTGTGCTGGGAAGGCAGCCCGGCCCAGCTCCCCCTGGATCCGGGAAACCCACAGCGCCGGGCTGGGAGGAACAGAGGCCCCCCTGCAGGAGCAGGTTTAAGGAGGAGCAGGGTTGCAGGTGCTGTTTTGCCGGGTGGGGCTTGCTGGCTGAAGAGTATCTATTAAGAGGAGGGGCTCTTAGAACTGCGATGGCTCAGGTAGGCCACATGGGCACAGAGCTCCCGCCCTGCCTAAAACCTTCCAAAGGTACATGTGCTTTGTAAACTTTTTACTGTGGTAAAATACACGTAATACTTACCATTTGAAGTCTACTTTTTAAACGCTTATTTATTTGAGAGAGAGCATGAGTAGGGAAGGGGCAGAGAGAGAGATTGACAGAGACAGAGAAAATCCCAAGCAGGTTCTGCACCGTCAGCATGGAGCCTGACGTGGGACTCGATCTCACGAACCGCGAGATCATGACCTGAGCCGAAATCAAAGAGTCAGAGGCTTAACTGGCTGAGCCACCCGGGCGCCCCGATCCCTTGTGATCTCTTGAGCAAGAGAAGCGCCTTGTGTTCTAACAAGGTGACCTCTGGGGGGCTCCTGGAGAGGGCCGGCCACCAGGAAGACTGAGCCTTGGTTAGAAGCTGGAACCTTCAGCCCCGGCCCCCCATCCTTGAGGAGGGGTGGAGGAGCTGGGGATTGAGTTAATGACCCAACATGCCTACGTGATGAAGCCTCCATGAAAACCCAAATGTGGGGCTCGGCGTGGGGGGGAACACATCCACGTGCAGGGAAAGCGAGCCAGCAAATTGTGCAGGGAAAGCGAGCCAGCAAATTGTGCAGGGAAACCCCACCCATCTGGCTACACACGTTCTGTGCACCAGAGGGAAAACAAGAGCACGTTCTGGGCAGAGGGTGAGGGTGGGGGGGTGACGTCGACCAGGGCGGGTCTACGTGGGGAGGGTGGGGGAGGTGATGTTGACCAGGGCGGTCTATGCAGGGAGGGGGGGGGGTGACGTCAACCCGCGTGGGTCTACGCCCGGCGGGGGTGGGGGGGTTGACATCGATCAGGGCAGGTCTACGCGGGGAGGGAAAGGGGGGTGACGTGGACCCGCGTGGTCTACGCGGGGAGATGACGTCGACCAGGGCGGGTCTACGCAGCCAGGGTGGGGGTGACATCGACCAGGGCAGGTCTGTGCAGGGAAGACTGGAGAAGGGACATGTGCACAAAGACCTGGGGAAGCCAGAGGCGGGCAGGGGGCACGGAAGGCAAGGAGGACCTGCCAGTTTGAGTACAGGGCGTGGACAGCGTGGCCCGAAGAAAGTCCGCGAGGGCAGCCATAGCGGGTGAGCCCAGAGAGGGGACTGGCCAGATCCTGGCACGAAGCTTTCTGGCGCCGGGCTGGTGTCTGACTTAGAAGGGCTCTAGGTGGAGACCACGGGGGCCACGGTAGGAGCAGGGAGCCCAGCTAGGTGGCTAGAACCCAGGTGTGACCTGAGGGGGCCTGGAGCAGGTGACAAAGCTGGAGGTGGGGAGAAGGGGTCGGGCTCTGGGTATACTGGGGGGGATACGCCGGCAGTTCCCGCGAGAGGTGCGTCTGGTGTGTGAGTGGCACGGGATGAAGGATGACACCAAGGGTCTGACCGCCGCCGGTCAAGGGACAAGGGGCCGCTGGCCAAGAGGGGCAAACGGGAGGGGCGGGCGGTGCCCGCCCGGCCGCCAAGTGAAGCTACACACGCAGGTGAATCCAGAGGAGGGAGAGAGACTCAGAGACAGCACTGACGTGAGACACCGGGCCAGCCCCCCCGGGCAGTGCGAGCGGACACGGGTAACAAGGGGGTCAAGGACAAGCGCATGTCCCAGGGAGGCTTTGGAAAACGAGAATGGGTAACGGTCCCGGGGCTGCGGCTGGGCTAGGGAAGAGGGGGCTATCCCCACTTCCCAGATGAGAAGACCGAGACTCGGAGGGAAGTCTGAGTCTATTCCACACCCCTGCCCTCCACCACACGTCCAAGGACATTTGCTGAATGAAGGAGGGCACACGGCTGTGGGTTTCCACGAGCACCGAGGCTTACCCGCAGGCCCAGCGTGTCCTCAACCCGCAGCGTCTGCAGCATGGGGACGTTGTGCTGGAGGGTGTACTCCAGGGAGATGCGCTCTGGCTGCCGAGTGAACGTCAGCTCCTCGGACACCTGTCGGCATGGACGGCTGTGAGCTGGGCCACCGCGCCGGGCTGTCCCCACCCCCCCCTTCCAGCCGCCAGCTCTCGGAGGCCCCGCCAGCAGAGCCCCACACCTGTCTGCCGTCCACTCCGACCTTCAGGGTGCCTCTGTAGCGGGGCCCCTGCCTCTCGGTGGCCAGCTGCAGCAGGACGTGGGCTGGGAGCCCCGAGGGGCGGGGCTGGGGCAGGTCGTGCGTGAGCGAAACCTCCACCTCCCGATGGTTCTGCAGCAGAGCAAGGGAAAGAGACTCGCCGCCTGGGAGGTGGCCAGACTCTCTCACGGGGGGGGGGGGGGGGGGGGGGAACAAACCACTCCAACGTTACACCAAGCCTCTTCTGTCCCCCTCCCTGGTGGCCGGGGCACCATAGAAAAAGTTGGGGGGATTTACACCAAAAGCAGTCTGTACATCTGGGATGCCTGACATAAAGTAAGTGGCAAGGAAAAAAAAAACCCCGGGGCGAGGGGTGGACCCGGGAGAGGAACCTGAGAGAGAAAGGGCTTCCGTGAGGCACAGGGAAGGACCCGCAGGATGTTGGGGAAGGACACGCCTTGCAAGCTGGGATGCAGCAGAAAGAAAAAACATCAGGGCCCCGAAGGAAAACTCCCGAGACATCCAGAATGGTGCTCACTGGAGGACCAACGAGGGAGCTGCTCACATGGGTGAGCGCACACAACGTGCCCGGGCTGAGGACAGCACGGACTTTTAAGTTAAGGAGCGGTTAGCGGCTCTCCCCGGGAGCTCTGGGAAGGCCAGCTGGTTCGCACGGCAACCCAACAGGTGATTTTACCGGCACACAGCCCGCGGTCCGCCAATTCCACCCCGTGCGTGCTCACCAAAACACAAGCACGAGCGTGCGTGAAGCAGCACTACCCGTAAGAGGCCAAAATTAGACACTCGCGTCCGTAAGGACGGAAAGCAGGGTCTTGAAAGGACACTTGCACATCCACATTCACGGTAGCAGATGCACATTAGCCAAAGGGTGGGACCAAACCGAGGGTCAGCTGACGGATGAAGGACAGACAAAACGTGGTCTATCCACACCATGGGGGGTAATTACTTAGCCTTAGAAAGGAAATTCTTTTTTTCTTTTTTAAGCTTATTTATTTTGAGAGAGAGAGAAAGCAAGCAGGGGAGAGAGAGAAAGAGAGAGAGAGAGAGAGAGAGAGAGAATATTCCACGCAGGCTCCGCATTGAGAGTGCAGAGCTTGACGCGGGGCTCGATCTCAAGAAGTGTAAGATCGTGACCTGAGCCGAGATCAGGAGTCGGACGCTTATCGGACTGAGCCACCCAGGCACTCAACAGAGGAAGGGCATTCTGTCACCTGCAATAACATGGATGAACCCTGAGAACATGATGCTCAGTGAAAAGAGCCGATCACAAAGAGACGTACTGTATGATTCCACCTAGACGAGGTAGGTGGGGTCCTCAGAGACAGAAAGTATGTTGCCAGGGGCTGGCAGGGGAGTCCGTGTGTAATAGAGCCAGGTTGGCAACAGTGTGAGTGTTTTGAAAATCACTGAAATGTGTACTTAAAAATGGTTGAGAAGATAAATTTAAAAAAAAAATTTTAATGTTTATTCACTTATCTTTGAGAGTGTGTGAGCGTGGGGAAGGGACAGAGAGAAACACAGAACCTGAAACAGGCTCCAGGCTCTGAGCTGTCGGCATAGAGCCCAACGTGGGGCTCGAACCCACAAACTGTGAGCTCATGACTTAAGCTGAAGTCAGATGTCCAAGTCACTGAGCCACCCAAGTGCCCCAAGATGGTACAATTTATGTAAATGTTACCACAATAAAAAAAAAATTTAAGACAAAATAAAAATAAGGACATGATTGATGGATACGATGGTCAGTCAAAAGAGGACACCACCCAAAAGCTAACCAGTAGGACGGACGGATGAATCGTGATGTGTGCGCAGCAGGGAATACTATCGAGCAGTGAAAAAGGAAAAAATCAACGAGTGCAGCATGGGCGAATCTCACAAGCTTAACGTTGAACCAAAGGGGCGGACGTGAAGAGGAACATGTGTGTGCTTCCGCAGATGTGACATTCAAGAACTCATGTTTGTGGGGACTCTTGGTGGCGGGTAAGAGGAATGGGGCCAAAGGCGGCTTCTGGGCTCTACTCACATTCTGTGCTTCGAGGTAGGTGGTGGTTGGTTTGTGAAAACTTCACCAAGCTGAGGATTTTCATCTCTGGGCTTTCCTACAGTACTTATGTTGTACTTCAAGAAAACTTGTGAAAAATTTATTTATTAAGTTAATTTGAGAGAGAGAGGAAGTGAGAGAGTGTGCGAGCAGGGGAGGGGCAGAGAGAGAGAGAGAGAGAGAGAGAGAGAGAGAGAGAGAGAATCCCAAGCAGGCTCTACACTATCAGCACAGAGCCCGACGCGGGGCTTGAACTCATGAACCGTGAGATCACGACCTGAACCACAAGAGTCAAGCCACTTCACTGACTGAGCCACCCGAGTGCCCCAAAAGTCTTTTTTAAAGCAAACAAGCAAGAGAAAAGTGGGGGGCCATGAGGCCAGGGGAACTGAAGGCTTTCCTCCAATTATGGGTCCTGATGCTCTCATCCCCTGGGGCCTCTTTGGAGCTAGGAGGGTGGCCGGTGCTTCTCCTCGGGCCCCAGGACCCCTTCCCAGGCCGCCCCAGGCACCCGCTATCCCCGTGCCCTCACCTCGGCAGTCTTGAAGATGAGCAGCGCCCGCAAAGTGCTGTTGTCCACTGCGACCAGCGCCTGGGCGTCCGCAGCCACAGAGCTCACTTCGACGTAGCCGGAGCTGTTGACTCGGCCCAGGACCCCCAGGGCCTGGAGGGGTTTAAAGAGACACAGAAGCAGGGCTCTTCACCAAGACACGGCTCAAAGCAGGCATCGGGAGTCCTAATGCCTCTCCCACGAACCGGCTGCAAAATGGGGTGGGAACTCCTTCCCAGGAGAGGGTTTGTGACTTTGATCAAGTTCTCAAAGGTCCTATGGCTGCAGACACGTCTCACAGGTCCCAGGTCTGTAGCTCTCGGCCATCTGATGAACTTCTCTCTCGGGCCTCCCTCCTCCCCAAACCACCAGGGATCCTATCTTTTTGCAGCCAACGGAACCAAGTCTTACAAGTCAACCTGCCCAAGAGTCTGGCAACCACAGGAGCTGGAGAACTGACTTTTCAGCAGCTCTCCCCCTCTTCCCCTTGCCATCCTCCCACGTGGACCCAAACATCTGCTCCTGACAGAGGAACCTTCCAGAAAACTGGCTGCAAGCAGGAACACAGAGTGTTTCTGGGCTCCTCACCCTAGCGCATGGCAGAAAAAGACACCGCCATTCCCCGGGCCTGCACTGTGCCCCGGGCAGGGCTGGGCAGCCAATGTCTGCTGTTTTATCTGATCCTGAGAGCAGGGGTCTTTAACCCCATTTTGATAAAACTGAGGCTCAGAGAGGAGCCATGATTTGCTCAAGGCCACCCAGAGACAAGGGCACAGAGCCACGATTCAGTCTGGTGCTTCCTGACGTCAAAGGTGGCCTCCCCAGCATGGGCCTTGACACGCCCTGGCCAGACAGGCATTGGGCCCTGTCAACCCCTCCCTCCTCTTGGGAAGGTCTTCCTCCCAGGCCCCTGGGACCCCTTCCCCTTGGGTTTCTCCTCCCCGCTGGCTTGTTTGCGGCACCCGTGGCTGCTTCTTATGCTACGGCTCCTTCTACACCCTCCCCACGGCCACCTGAGTCAGTCTTGTGGCCTTCAGTGGGACCACCGAGAGCCACGGACCTCCAGTCCAGACCACAGCCAACCTCCTGACTCCAAGAGCTGTGCCCAATATCTTCACTTGGGTGTCCAACAGCTCCATCACATTCAATACGTCCAAGATGTGACTGTCAGGGACTCCTCCCACTGTGCTCCCCATCATAGGAAACAGTAGCCCCAGAGCTCTTGTCACACAGGACACAAGCACAGGAGGCGCCCAGACCCCCACCCAGTCCTCTCACAGCCTCTACAAAGGATCCTGAATCTGAGCGTACTTTTTATAAAACAGGAGTCAGCACACTATGTGGCCCATGGGCCAAACTAGCCCACAACTTGCTATTGTAAACAAAGCTTCAGTGAAATACAGTCACGCCTGCTTGTATATATATGTTCTATGGTGTTTTGTGTGACAACCACAAGGCTGAGTGGTTGCTACAGAGGCAGCACAGCCAGCAAAGGTGAAGATATTTACTGTCTGGACTTCCAGAGAAATGGTTTGCTGACCCTGGTCCTAGCAAACGCCCTTTCCTCTCTGGCTCTGCCTCAGGGCCTTTGCACTGGCCATGCCTAGAACACTCGTTCCCCAGATATCCACATGGCTCCTCCCTCTTCTCCTTTAAGAATGTGCTCAAAAGTCATCTGGTCTTCAGGGCCGACCTGGACCAAACTGCAGTATGTGTCCTGTCGTCCTCCCCTCCCCCGTTGCCACTTTCTGCCTCTCTGTAGCCCTTATCACTAAGTAATATACTCTGTAATTCGCTCATGTAGGCTGGGGACTGCCTGTCTCCCCAGGTAGGCATTTACCTCTTCTGGGTGCGTGGCCACATTTCCAGGGCACAGAGTGGGCTCGACAAGTATTTGATGAGTCCCTCCCTCTGGGATTCATTTCCTCTCCCTTGTTTGGCAGGCAGGGGGGGGGGGGAAGGAGAGGAGGGGGGGAGGCAGCCCCTGCCCCACCCCCCGTGACCCTGGGGTCCACTCCTCCCACGCCGCAGCGCCACCTACCTGCAGGGCCTCGCAGGAGCTCTGGGCCAGCACCTGCCACTGCAGCCTGGGGCCCAGGTGCAGCTCCCCACTGCCCTGCAGCTCACAGGCCCCCGCCCGCAGCCGCAGATCCACCCGACGCCCGGACTCCCACCCAAGCTGGGTGGTCAGCAGGGCCTCTGGGGGGACAGCCCGCAGCGCAGGCAGCGTGTGACTCAGCTTCACTCGGAGCGTGGCCTCGGACCGGTGCAAGGCGGCCGCCAAGGTCAGGGAGGCAGTGCGGCCGGCCGACGCGAGGGACCCCGATACGTCTGCTTCCCCATCTGCAGTGCGCAGAGAGCCGCTGAGCTGTGTCCGGGCTGGGAGGCCCAGGCCCTGCCAGACCAGAGGGGGTCAGAGGGAGGTCCCATGTCAGGGGGGAATCTGACCAACCCGTGCTTCCCGCGTCCCCCATTCCAGCAACGGCAAAATCACAACAGAGAAGTATCCACTGGAGAAACTTAGTCCACAACTAGCCTGGTGCTACGTGCTCCCCAAGGACAGCCTCTTTTCATCTGTTCCCAGCCCTGAGTTGGGTCGTCACTATCCCCAAATGACAGATGGGGAAACTGAGGCTCGGAGGCAGAGCACACACCCGGAATCATACAGCTGGTACGTAACAGCACTGAGGTTTGCACGGGGTCTGTCTTTAGGCCGGTCTAATAGGATAGTCACTAGCCGCATGGGGCTGCTTCCATTCAAATTAATATGAAGTAAAAGGAGAAATTTAGTTTCTCCGTCATACTGGTGAGCACAGTTGAAGTGCTCAGGGCCTGCAGCGACTGGCTACTGTTCTGGAAACAAAGGACAGAACTCTTTCATCATCCCAGAGTTCAAGGGCTGGGCCTGCTGGTTCCCATGATGCTTCAGCCTCTCCGTCGTGAGCAACTCGATTAACAGAGACAGAGCATAGACAGACAGGGATGCTGAGAGGACTGGACCCCATCCCTACGCCCAGGAAGCTCCATCGGGAGGTAAGAGACAGGAGATAGAGAGGCCCGCCCCCCGCAGACAAGGACGTCAGTCCTGACTCAGCATCTCCCTTTCCTGAGAGTCGGGCTCCCCTCCCCCAAATATCATAGGACCATTCTCACATCATCTCCTGGCCCAGAGAATGCCCAGCCGGTGGCCTCTAACAGGTTATGAAACCAAGATGTGCCTGTCCCCACTGTTAGCTAAGGCCCCCCCATTTCCTTCCTGCACTCAGAATTTCACTAGAAAAGACAAATTGATCAATTCCAAGTCGGTGGCCCTTCTGTCGCACAGCGCTGAGTGAGTCCCCCCACCCTGTGCCTTGATCTCCCCATCTGTTGAGGGGGAAGGTGAGATTAAAGAGGAACCAAGGGTCAGAGAGAGCATCTGGGAAATAGTGGCTGGGGTCTTGGGAGGCTCCCGGGGCATGAAACCAGCCAGGCTCACGCCTCACGCTGACAGGGGGTCTGGAGGTCCCTCCAGTCACCTCGTGGGCCCCCCATACGCACCTCCAGCAGCGGGCAGCCCGGCTCGGCGGCCAGCGTCCACGTGCTCTGGTTCTCCACGTGCTGCTCCAGCGAGCCCTGCAGCCGGCACGGCCCCAGCTGGAGGGCCAGGGAGCTGTGGGCAGGGGGCCGGGGCTGGGCGGCCAGGCTGATGGCGCTGCTGGGTGGCAGACCCAGGCGGCCCAGCAGGGGCAGGGAGTGGGCCAGGCGCCCGACGACCAAGGTCTGGGGCCCGCAGGTGAGGGCCAGCAGCAGGTGGGCGTCTCCAGGGTCACTTCGAAGGCTTGAGGCCAGATTGACCTCACAAGGGCTCCAGCTCAGGCTGCCCTCGGCGTGCAGGGCCTGTGGGAGGCCTGTTGCCTGGAAATATGGGGAAGTGGCTGGACTTAAGGACAGCTTCAGAAGCCCAGACGGGGGAGCTGGCGATGGGCCTGGGTGGGAAAGGGCAGCGTTGACCCTACGGCCTCAAGTCCACCAGCACCTCCCCCTGCCAAGTGACCGATACCCTGTGTACCCCGTCGACGGACATGGGCTTGAGTTCCGGCTCCACCAATGGCTCCATCTTTCCGAACTTGGAACCTCGGTTAGCCCATCTCTGAATGTAAATGATTTAATACTTGTGAGTTGCTGGCCAGAGCCAGGCGCCTGGAAAGCCTGGCTATTGGAAATTCAGCATCAGCATCAGTGATCGCTGGCTGGAGGGCAGAGGGCCTCAGTAACGTGTTCCATTGGGGCAGACAACATGCCCCACACGGGGGCACCGACCCAAGATGGGTACGAGAGGGGAGTAACTGGGCTCATTCTTCTCTGGGCCCCAGAGCCTGGGACTAGGGATACAAGCGGCCCTTCCTGGTGGGGGTGAGGATTTAAGGAGCACTCAGCACACAATGCTCAATCAACTTCGTCTGTTATTTCTTAATATTCTTATGATTATTCTCAGACCCTTAAGCCTAGGGGTAGGATAAGTGAGCTCATGAGAAAAGAATCAACTCCAGCCCCAGAAAGAAAGGCAATCAGTAGGGCCCTTTGTGAAAGGGGAGACAACTCATTTTGGGCCCCATTTTTTGGCTCAAACCTTTGTAGTCCATGAAACCCCAAAGGCAGAGGACAATGGCAAAAAGACGGAAATTTCTTAGGCTGAGGGCAGAGCCGGGCAGACAGTAAGCAGCTAATAATTTATGGAGGGAGGTGGGAGCCCCGCCAGGGCCCCGCACTGACAGATGGAGAGGTGGCTTACCTCCAGCAAGGGGCAGCGATTCACCAGTGACAGGGTCCAGTTGGTGTGTGTGGTGTTGGCCTCGGGGCTGATGTCCCCACGGGCAGTCAGGGCGCACTGGCCCAGGGCCACCGCCAGCCCGGCCCCGGTGGGTTCGTCTCCCGCCACGGACACTTGGATGTGGTTGTCGGGGGCAACCCCCAGAGCCTCAAGTGGAGGCCATGCGTGCTGGAGGCCGGTGTCCAGATGGATATGGCGGTGGCCGCAGGCTGTGTGGACGTGGGCCCGGGCGAAGGTGTCCCCAGAAGATATCTGAGCCGCCAGACTGGCCGTGCGGGTGTGGACCAGGAGGGAGCCGTTCAAAGACAACACAGCCAGATCCTACCCCCAAGAAAGGCAAGGAGAGGCCCAGCAGGTGTCCCTACAATACCCCACCAAGCGGTGGTTCACCCTCTGCCTGGCCTGGGGGATCAGGGAACCCCCATCCCCTGGGCCACCCCCATCCCTAGCTAACAGGCTCTACTCCTGCAAAGTGCTTCTAACAGCTGAAAATGGCCACCCATGGAGTCATCAAGTTTGGCCTCTAAGAGCATTTCAGGGTCCCTGATGTCCCCCTCCCCATGACACAGAGTAGGGAAGGCAGCCCATCTGTCCAGCCTGTTCAGACCCCTTCAGTCCTGACCCCTTATTCCCTTAGTTAACCCTCTCGCCACCCAGGCCGCTGTGTGACCTTGGCAAAGTGACCAGCTCCTGTGGGAATATGCCAGCACGCAGCCAGGCCGTGGTGGCGGGCCTCGGGAGCAGAAACACCTCTGTCCTCCTCCCCCAGACAGTCCTTGGGGCTACACACCCACCCCTCCCCTGCCAGCAGGCACGGAGCTCAGCCAGGCCAGGCTACCAGCTGCCCACTCGGGGGCCCACAGGGCAGCACTGACCAGGTCTGCAGGCAGCCCCCTGGTTGCATCCAGTTCACCCTGGGTCCAGGAACATAGGGCCCTGTGGCTCAGGACTCCCTGCCACAATGTGCCTGCGACGGAGAGGACCCACCGTCCACCCGTGCCCCAGCCCAGGAGAGCTTGGAGCCACCTAAGCTGGGCTGTGCCCCAGTCCAGCTGTGCATTGTGGGGGACATGGAGGGCTCAGAGGAGGGGACCATGTGGGTCAGCCTGGCAGTGGCCACAGGCCCCTGGGCCATGCTGTGGGCAGTCCTCAGTGCTCAGACAGTGCCAGCCCCCCGGATGCAGACCACCCTCTGCCACCACTACCCGGCAAACGACAGAGACCCAGGTACCTCCAGAGGCTGCTGGGCAAAGTCCCCCCAGCAGAGCCCTGACAGCTGGGCAGGCGAGGCGTCTCCACTACAGTTGACCTGCAGAGACCAGCAGGGTCGGGAGGGGAGCACGCCGACGGCCGCTGCCCGGAAGATGGCAACCGGAGTCGTCTTTACCCAACGCGGGCCCCAGATGGAGCACAGAGATCCAGCCCAACCCCATCGCCCTTCATGGAAGCCTCTCTGGGAAAATAACCCCGATAGAGAGGTTTGTGCAGAAACCCGGCCCTACCCCACAGCATCATCATTAAACCAAAGGAACCAGAGCTCAGGTCCTCACACGGCCTCCGTGTGCCAGGTTCTACCTGGTTCCTCATCCGATCCTTAAGGAAACCACAAGAGGTGGGAATGGTCAGCAGTCCCACTGTGCAGATTAGGACGCTGAGGCACAGAGAGTAAGCAAGTTGCCCCAAGTCACACAAAGGGGAGGTGAGGAAACAGTGTGGCTTTAGCCACTCGCCCTGATTGCCGGCCCCACCTCCCGCACTCTGTAGATGGTTTAGCCACCCCTGTGCCGCCACAGACGAGGCTTCCTGCTTCTCATCCTTGAGAATAACGCAGAGGTCAGCTACGTTTGCTGCCCCTTCTTCAGTGTTCAAGGTCTTTCCTGGAGGGGCAGGTGCACGGCCAAAAGACTCGCTGGTGGCCAGGGTGTGGGCGGTTGGAACTTTACCAGAGGGGACCAGAGTGCCTCCAACGTGGCTCCCTCAATTAGGGTACTTCCAATTACGGTGGGGGCGCCTGGGGGTCAACAGGACCACAGGACAGGTGGAGGAGAGGACGGGTGGAGGAGAGGACGGGTGGACAGGAGAGGAAGAGTTCAACACAGGGTGTGGCGGACGGAAGGGAGAATGCGGAGTTGCTGGGAGGGAAGATGGGGGGGGGGCGAGAGGAGGGGCCAAGGTGGCAGGGGCAGGGCGGCGGGGCGGGATCCGGGTAGGGGCCCGGCAGGTGGCAGGAGTCCCGCGGGTGACCTAAGAAGTGGGCGAGGCGAGGTGGCCGGTCGCTCACCTGGAGCCACGTGGGCACGGTGCCCAGGAGCGCCGAGAGGCCATGGTGCAGCTCGAGGACCAGGCCCCCGTGGCCAGGCTGTCGCCTCACCTCCAGGGCCACATGGAGCTGCTCGCCGTCCACACTCGCCGTCAGCCCAGCCGCCACAGGGTGTCCCGCGCTCTGGGCAGAAGCGAAGCCGTGTGTGTCCCTGGGACCCGCTACCCCCGGGGCCCCCGTGCCCAGCCCCCCACCCACCTGGAAGTGTCCACGGCCATCCACGGAGAACGGGAGGCCCCAGCGCCTGAGGCCGGGCACCGTGTGGGCCAGGCTGGCGCGGAGCAGGTGACCCGGGGCGCCGGGGGCCAGGCCGTCCAGGCCAAGCGCTGTGTCCAGCTGGGCCCGTGCACTCCGCACCATAAAGCTCGTGGAGAGGTTGGAAGCCACGTGGGTGTGTGACAGGACCATTTCCACCTCCGAGGGGAGTCCTGGAGGCGGAAGGAACCACAGAGATGACTGAGCCCAGTCTACCCTCCACAGGAGCCCGAAGGGGGTAAGGGAGTGGGCTGCCGTCAGCCCAGCTTCTGTCTGCAGCGTCCCCAGGCCCTGGGGCAACCTCGGGCCTCTCAGGTCCCACTTCCCCCAACATACCAGGTGGAACCATATGAAACTGTCAACATTCAACACTTTCTGATCCATACAAGTGGTGATTTCACCAGGGAACACCTCTGCCACACTCAGCAAGTGACAGGCCTGGTGTCCCCTTCACACTTCCAACCCTTCAGGGACAGGGACTGGCTCTCAGAAAGCAGGAGGAGAACAGAGGGGGTCTGATCTCTCATTCTCCCCTAGCTGCCACACTCTGAGCCCCTCTAGGCCTTACTCAAGTGTCCCCAAGAAGCTAGAGCTGGGGGTGTCCTATTTCCTAACTGTGGTACAGGAGCACATCCTTGAGGCCCCACTAGACCAGCTTTCAAGACGGAGAAGCTGGAGGGGAGGTGGTGGGATGGGCAGTCCTGGGGGAAGGGCCACCGGAATGGGAAGGACGTCAATACTCAGTAGCAACTGATGTCCCTGCACTGTGTGTTCTGGGTGAATAACACACAGCCCAAGGAAGACAGCAGCACTGGGAGAAGCTGGCAGGGGAAGGAAATACAGCTGGAAGGTGGATGTGGGGACTAGAGGCTCCATTCTGTCTCCTACCCCTTGGCTTCAGGACCTGGACATCTCTGGGGAGGGAGGGAGGCATCTGGCCCTGTCCACCCCTCCTACCTGCTTCACTCAGGGTGCTGATGTTGTGACTCAGGCTGCCCGAGAGCCGGCCATGCCCAGGGCCCCAGGCGCAGACCCCACCCAGAGCCAGGCTGGCTGCATCGGCACGGAAGTTGGCCTGGCCCCCCAGGCTCCCCGTTTGGGCCTGCAGCCGCCCTCTCAGCCAGAGCTCTCTTGGCAAGGCGCGGGTGCCGTTCTGGGCGAGGATGCAGGTGACGCTGTGCATGCTGGTGCTGTTCCCTGCGTTCTCATGCTTGTCCCGCAGGAGGAAACCCAGCACAGCTGAGTCAGCAGTGACCCTGATGGTACCTGTAGAGGATGGCAGAGAAGTTGCACAGAGCAGGGGACTGGGCTGCTCTGGGCAGGAGGGAAGAGAATCCCGGGGTAGAACAAGTTCCTAGATCCATGATGTAATTCTAACTCTTGCCACAGGGGGAACATCTGGGAAACGGACCAAATTAGAACAGCTCCCTCCCAGGAGGCTCTGAGGACCAAGCAAGCTACGAGCTAATTCACAAACAAAAGGGCTTTGGCAAAAACAAAGAGAAACAAACAAACATACCTAATAAGGGACGTCAGTTAATACCAGTGCTCAATTCCTGTTCTACAGAACCACAGACCACAGTGAAAGAACAGCCCCATTCTAGACACAACAAAACTGAGATCCAGCAAGGCTTGAGGGATCCAACCTTGAATTCCAGGGATAGACAAACTGCTCGGAGATCTCTTCCATCCAGAAAAGACTCCACACCTTTGGGCCAGTCCGTGCCCATATATAACTCACACAAGAGGGGAATCTTGCTGTTATCAGAACCATTTACATCTACTGCCCCCGCCCAGTTTCATTGTCCAAATGCCCATAACACCTCCCCTCCTGTCATTCAAAGTTGGACTCACACGTTACCACCTCCAGGAAGGAGGCCCTTCTTCACCCCTGGGCTGGTTTAAACACCCCTGTTCTGTGCTTCCAGACAGAGAGCTCATGCAAATCTCAATCAGATTACAGAGTACACAACATTTTCCACACAGACAGAACTTTCTGACATAAACTGCCAATTATGCTCATAAATTCCTTATGTTGTAGGGTCCTATGTTACCATATCCTACAGGGTATTAACCAGTTAATCATGGATAACCAGAGTAAAACTTCACTAGATTATGATGAAGATATAATGAAATATTGTTGATGAGACAAGAATGGACCCCCACACAGAGTGGATTGATTTTCAACAAAGGTACAAAGCTAATTCAACAGAGAAAGGATGATCTTTTTATTTTTTTTATTTATTCTTTATAGAGAGAGAGAGAAAGAGAGAGAGGGGGCACGCATGAGTGGAGGAGGGATAGAGGGAAAGAGAGAATACCAAGCAGGCTCCACGCCTGGCACAGAGCCTGATGTGGGGCTCGACCTCACGATCCCAGGATCATGACCTGAGGCAAAATCAAGCATTGGAAGTTCAATCGACTGAGCCACCCAGGAACCCCAGGATGGTCTTTTTAATAAATGTGAAATGACTGAAAATCCACAAGTAAAAAACTACCTCAACCCTTACCTGATCATATACACAAATTAATTCAAAATTAACCACAAACCCAAATTTAAACACTAAAACCATAAAGCTTCTAAGAAAAAATAAAAATGATGTGGCTTCAGGTTTAGTAAATAAAGATTTTGTACACAACCACAAAAGCATTATCCATAAAAGAAAAAAAAATAATCAACTGGAATTGATCAAAATTCAAAACTTGTGCTCTTTTTTTTTTATTAAAAATTTTTTTTTAACATTTATTTATTTTTGAGACAGAGAGAGACAGAGCATGAACGGGGGAGGGTCAGAGAGAGGGAGACACAGAATCTGAAACAGGCTCCAGGCTCTGAGCTGTCAGCACAGAGCCTGACGCAGGGCTCAAACTCACAGACCGCGAGATCATGACCTGAGCCGAAGTCGGCCGCCCAACCGACTGAGCCACCCAGGCGCCCCAAAACTTGTGCTCTTTAAAAGACAAGAATTAATGAATCAAAGAATGAAAAAGCAAGCCACAGACTGGGAGAAGTTATTTTCAAAACACACATCTTACACAGGACTTGTGTAAATAACTCCAAATTCAATTTGGGAATTCAAGAAAACAACTCAATTTCAAAAAAATTTTTTTTAATATTTAAGAGACAGACAGAGTTTAGGTGGGGAAGGGGCAGAGAGAGAGAGAGAGGGAGATACAGAATTCAAAGCAGGCTCCAGGCTCTGAGCTGTCAGCACAGTGGGGCTTGAACCCACCAGTTGTGAGATCATGACCTGAGCCAAAGTCAGACACTTAAGTGACTTAGCCACCCAGGCGCCCCAACAACTCAGTGTTTGAAATGGACCAAAGGTTTAAATAGACACTTCGCTCACAAAAATTCCTAAGTAGTGTATAAACCTATGACAAGATGTTCAACAAAATCAGTACTTAGGAAAATGCAAATTTATTTATTTATTTATTTATTTATTTATGTATTTATTTATTTATTTTTCAATTTGAGGGAGAAAGAGAAAGAACGTGTGCGGGCATGAGCAGGGGAGAGGGGTGGAAAAAGAGAGTAAGAGAGTCCCAAGCAGGCTCCACGCTCAGTGCAGAGCCCAACATGGGGCTCAATCCCACGACCCTGGGATTATGACCTGAGCTGGGATCAAGAGTCAGATGCTCAACCAACTGAGCTACCCAGATTCCCCCAGAAAACGCCAATTTAAACCACAATGAGATTCCATCACCAATCAACACTGAAAACCCCCAAACCAAAAATGTGCGACACCAACTGCAAAAGCAAGGACACAGAGCAGCTAGGACCGTCACAGCGCTGGCGGGAACGTGAAATGGTACGCCCACGCTGGAAGCGGTCCGGCATTTTCCTCCAGAGTTCGACACGTACTTGCCTTACAATCCAGCAAGCCTACTCAAGACAAATGAAACCATATGGTCCCTCAAAAACCTGTAGGCCAATGATTATAGTGGCTTTATTCATAATTGGAAAATCCAAAAAAAAAAATTGGACAATACTGAAACCAACCCAAATGCCCTTCAACTGTGAACAGATAATCTGCTGGATATCAGCACCATGGAATACTACTCAGCAAAGAAAAGGAATAACGTGCTGATTCGTGCAACAACTTGGATGAATCTCGACCACATTCTGTTGGGCGGAAGACGCCATACTCAACAGTTCACATACTGTTTCAATTCATGTCACATTATACAAAAGCCAAGGCTATAAGGGACAGACCGCAGCTCAGGGGTTGCCGGGGTAGGGGTGGGGGGATGGTTAGGGAAGAGGCTGACCACAGTGGACCTTTGAGGGAAGATGTTAACTGTCCTGTACCCAGACTGTGTTGGGAGGTACATAACTTTGTGAGCTTAACAAAACGTAAAAGGTTTTCCCCTATATGTAAATTACACTCCAAGAAATTTTCTGTCAATAGTTGCCTTCAAAAATGAAGTAACAAGTGTTACATGTTAAGAGATGGAGAGATCATCAGTGTAACTCAAAGTAAACTCAACACAAGTAGTTCTCTGGGACATGTTTTATTTGATTGTGTTTAAAATTTTTTTTTTAATTTTATGTTTATTTTTGAGACAGACAGACAGAGACAGAGATAGACTGCGAGCAGGGGAGGGGCGCAGAGACAGGGAGACACAGATCCAAAGCAGGCTCCAGGCTCTAAGCTGTCAGCACAGAGCCCGATGCAGGGATCAAACTCATCAACTGTGAGATCATGACCTGAGCCAGAGTCGGACGCTTAACCAACTGAGCCACCCAGGCGACCCATGTGTTTAAAAATTGTTTCGACCTATGTCATTTTATTATGAAATTTGGTTGGGGCACATTTAACCAATTTGGGATTAGGGGGGTCAGTGCTAATGTTACTACCAGACTAGAGAATGGCACCCACGTCTTAGGGGTCAGGGCAGAATCTTCAGGTTCTGAAACACTGGGCCCTGGACAGATGTCCAGCTAGGGCGCTGTGGTCAGGGATGCTTGGGCAAAGGGTCCCTTTTTGTGTCATTCTGGCTTTGAGAACCTTGTTAATGTTTCACACGATCAAAAACCAAACACATAAAATCAATAAGGATAGGGGAAACCTAAAAATGGAATACAAACAGGAACCAGCGAACCCCACTGCATTTCAAATGATTAACAGAATCACACGGGGGTGGCAGGGGGATTAAATGTGAACATCGTGGTTGGATTTAGGCCTCCAATAACTACTTGGATGAACTCCAACCACATTATGTTCAGGCCAATGACCAAAAAAAAAAAAAAATTCTCATCAAATACTGAATTCTAGTTAATAGGGTTTCCTTTCACAGAGGTACAGGTTAGTGACTCTGAAACTACTTTCTGTGTATTGTAGGGCTGAGCAAATGAGTAATCCACTGTGGGTGGTTAGAGCCAGGTTTCTTTCTGTTGGAGAAAGGATGAGAAGGGTGAAAAGGGAAAACATGAGAATGAGCCTTTTGATGATAAAATGAAATTGAGGACATCAATGTGAATGAATGGTTTTAAACTTACCTATCTGTAGAAAGATACAGAAATGTGTGTGTGTGTGTGTGTGCGTGCGCACACGTCTATTTTCCAGGTCCGTCCATTGAGAAAGTCTAGGACTGATAGTTCAGTAGGAATAAACACACCTAGCACTCAGCTCTTAGTTTCTACATATTATTTTGCATTAAAAGGAACCAAGGATTCTTGGAGAAATGGCTTATTTCACGTGAGGGAAAATGTAAAATGAGACAAACATCTTTTGGGTCATAAAGGAAGGGAGTGCTCAAAGAATATGGAAACACATCAAAAAGACACACCATGGGGCACATGGGTGGCTCAGTTAACCGTCTAACTTCGGCTCAGGTCACGATCTCACGGTCCATGAGTTCAAGTTCTGTGTCAGGCTCTGTGCTGACAACTAAGCCTGGAGCCTGCTTCAGATTCTGTGTTTCCCTCTCTCTCTGCCCCTCCCCCGCTCATGTTCTCTCTCTCTCTCTCTCTCTCTCTCTCAAAAATATACATTAAAAAAAAGAAAAAAAGATATATGATGGGGCTCCGGGGTAGCACAGCTGGTTAAGAGTCCAATTTTTAAATTTGTTTTAATGTTTATTTTTGAAACAGAGAGAGACAGAGACAGAAAGTGCAAGTGGGGGAGGGGCAGAGAGAAAGAAGGAAACACAGAATCCGAAGCAGGCTCTAGGCTCTGAATTGTCAGTACACAGCCTGACGTGGGGCTCGAACCCATGAACTGGGAGACCATGACCTGAGCTGAAATTGGGTGTTCAACCGACTGAGCCACCCAGGCGCCCCAAGAGTTGACTCTTAATTTCAGCTCAGGTCATGATCTCACAGCTCCTAAGATCAAACCATGTATTGGGCTGTATGCTGACAGTGTGGAGGCTGCTTGAGATTCTGTCTCTCCCTCTCTCTACCCCTCCCCTACTTGTGCCAATGCTCGCTCTCTCTCTCTCTCTCTCTCTCTCTCTCCCTCTCAAAATAAATAAATAAAATAAACATTTAAATAAAAGACAAATGAGTAGTATCATTTCTATTAACGGTGGGGAGCTTAACCGGACCAGCCCTCCCAAGGTAACAATTGCAAATTCTGGGCAAAATGAAAAAACAGCAGCTATCTGAAAGTGACAGGAGAGTAGCCACAAATAGGCAGACCGTGGGTGGGACTTAGCACTGGAGGAAATCACCAGCACTAAACGGGCTGTATGTTTTCACTCTAACACCATGAAGGTGGACAACATTTGAACAGCAATCTGCACTCTAAGTGATTAGGGAATCTGAGAACAGAGGTCCAACCGGCAACAACAAATGGCAAGTAAAGTGGGAAATTCTGGAGGAAGCCACCCAGGGGAAACCCTAAATTCTACCTGCAAACTTCCTATCTTTGCTGATCCCCTGAACTTCACAAGAGCGGAAAAGACCCCAAGCAGCCCAGCAAAAATAAGAGAAATGAACTGATTTCAGCTGCATCCCACCAGAGGGGAGACAGTTTGGGTTCTGAATCTACCCAACTTAACTGTCAGCTAAAATAAGAAAAAAACAGGGGTGCCTGGGTGGTGGCTCAGTCAGTTGAGGGTCCAACTTCGGCTCAGGGCATGATCTCGTGGTTCATGACTTCAAGCCCCACTTGAGTTCTCAGCTATTGGCACAGAACCTGGAGCCTGCTTCAGACTCACTGTCTCCCTCTCTCTCTGTGCCTACCCCACTCACTCTTTGTCTCTCTCTCAAAAATAAATAAACATTAAAAAAATAAAATAAATAAAACAAAATAAAATAAAATAAAATAAAATAAAATAAAATAAAATATAGTAAGAAAAAAAAAACAAAGCCCACAAACAAAAACACTCTTCAGAGAAATAAAAAAGAATTCATGTCTCTATATCATTGAAAATGTCCAGAATACAATCTCAAGTTGCTACACATACAAAGAAGCAGGACAAGGATTTTAGCAGACAAGGATTTTAGAACAGGTCTTATAACGATGCTCAAGAATATAAAGAAAATTTTAAAAAGAATATAAGGAAAATATTCTTGTATTAAATGAACTGATAGGAAATCTCAGCTGTAAAATGGAAATTTTCTTTTTTAAATCCTGATGGTGACTCTAGAACAAAAAATGCAAAATATGAGATTAAAAAATGTATTGGAGCATCTTACAATTTTTGTCATGTGGCGTTTGGAGAAGACAGAAGAAAAAGTCATTGAGCTGGAAGACAGATCAATAGACATCTGAAGAAAAAAAAAAGGAAAAATGACTAAAAAAAAAAAATCAGGAGAGCTTCAGAGACCTAGAAACAGTATCAAAAGTTCTAAAATTTATCAATTGGAAATCCCAAGGAGGAGAGGAAAGAGAAAATGGGACAGGAAAAATCTCTGAAGAAATAATTTTCCAAATGTGAAGATTTCCTAGATGTGTTCAGAGATATGCATACAGGGGTGCTCAGCGGCCCTGGGTGGCTCAGTTGGCTGACCATCCAACTCTTGATCTCAGCTAAGGTCATTATCCCAGGGTCATTGAATCGAGCCCTGCGTCAGGTTCCACGCTTGAGTGTGGAGTCTGCTTAAGATTCTCTCTCTCTGCCCCTCTGCCCCTCTCCCCTGCTCCCTTTCTCTCTCTCTAAAATAATAAAAACTAAGACATGCATCTACAAAATATCCTTCAAGAAAAAAGGAAGAACAACATTTTCAGACAAATCAAAATCAAGAGGGTTCATGGCTACTTAGCTTGCCTTCCAAGAAATGCTAAAGGTGGTTCTTTAAACAATTATTTAAAGTTTATTTATTTTAAGGGGCGCCTGGGTGGCTCAGTCGGTTAAGCGTCCGACTTCGGCTCAGGTCACGATCTCGCGGTCCATGAGTTCGAGCCCCGCGTCAGGCTCTGGGCTGATGGCTCAGAGCCTGGAGCCTGTTTCCGATTCTTTGTCTCCCTCTCTCTCTGCCCCTCCCCCATTCATGCTCTGTCTCTCTCTGTCCCAAAAATAAATAAAAAACGTTGAAAAAAAAATTAAAAAAAAAAGTTTATTTATTTTAAGACAGAGAAACAGAGCACGAGCGGGGAGGGGCAGAGAAAGAGGGATAGAAAATCTCAAGCAGGCTCCACAGTGTCGATGAAGAGCCTGATGTGGGGCTCGAACCCACAAACCGCGAGATCATGACCTGAGCTGAAATCAAGAGTCAGACGCTTGACGGACTGAGCCACCTGGGTGCCCCCAAAGGTGGTTCTTTAAAATGACAGGAAATGATACCAGGAAAAGGTTTTGATCTTTAGGAAGGAAGGAAGAATGCTAAAAATGATGAACACATGTGCAAATACAAAAGCCATTTTATTTCTCTTAACGCCTTTCAAGTCAACACGACTGAAGCAAAAATTATAATACTGTGTTGTTGGTTTATAGCGTATGTAGATGTAAAAGAGAGGGCAACTATGGCAGAAAGGGTGGGGGGATCAAAGTCTAGGTTCTTAAAACTGATGTGACCTGCTCCAAAACAAATGCTAAGCAGAATGTTAAATAATATAAAGAAACAGAAGTTTAAAGGGCAGTAGATAAATTAAAGCTGAGTTCTATTTTTTTTTTAATTTTTCCAAAAGAAGGCAAGAAAAGAACAGAGGAACAATAAATATGAGAATAAAGGAAACAAGTAGCAAAAGGGTAGACATAAATTCAACTATAGCTATAATCACATTAAACATCAACTGACTAACTAGTATAATTAAAAGGCAGAGATTGTCAAACTAGACATAAAAGCAAAATCCAGGGGCACCTGGGTGGCTCAGGTGATTAAGCATCCAAATGATTTCAGTTCAGGTCATGATCTCAGGGTCATGAGACTGAGCCCTATGTCAGGCTCTGCACTGTGTTTAAGATTCTCTCCCTCTGCCCCTCCTGTTTGTGCTCTCTCTCGCTCTCAAAAAAAAAAAAAAAAAAAAAAAAGCAAAATCCAACTATATGTGGCCTACAAGAAATTTACCTCAAATATAAGGAAACAGATATGTTTAAAGTAAAAAGGTGACAAAATACATACAACGTAAATGCTAATAAAAAAGAGTGGCTACCTTAATGGCAGACAAAACAGACTTCCAAAAAAAGAGTCAGATGAGAGAGAGACAGCATATGTCACAATAAATGGGTTGATTCGTCAAGAAAGAATAATCATCATAAATGCTCATGCACCTAATACCAGCATGTCAACATGCATGAAGAAAAATGGGCAGAATCGAAGGAAGAAATAGAGAAATCCGTCATCACAGCTGTAGAGTTTAACACCCTCCTCTCATTAATGATACAGTAACAGGACAAAAAGAAAATCAGTGAGCGGCACCTGGGTGGCTCAGTCGGTTAAGAGTACTACTTTGGCTGAGGTCACGATCTCATGGTTTGTGAGTTCAAGCCCGGCAATGGGCTCTGTGCTGACAGCTCTGAGCCTGGAGCCTGCTTCAGATTCTGTGTCCCCCTCTTTCTCTGCCCCTCCCTGCTTGTGCTCTGTCTCTCAAAAATAAATAAACCTTTAAAAATAATTTTAAACAAAATCAGTGAGGCTATAGATCAACCAAGCATTTGACCTAACTGACCTTTGTAGAACATTACATCCGACAACAGCAGGATACAAATTCCTGTTCAGTGCATAAGGTATGTTACCACACAGATTATATATTAGCTTGTAAAACAAGTCACAACAAATTTTAAAAGACTGACCCTTGGACCACAATGAAAAGAAATATTAAAAAGCTACCTAGAAAATATTCAAATATTTGGAAATTAAGCAACATACTTCTAAATAGTCCACAGGTCAAAAGAAAAAATCATAAGAGAAACATGAAAATATTTCAAAATGAATAATAATGAAAACACACAACACCAAAATTTGTGGCAAGCAGCTCACAGAATCCTGAGAGGCAAATATATAGTTTTATATACTTCCATTAGAAAAGAAAATCTAAAAATCAATGGCTTGAAAGTCCACCTTAATAAAATAGAGTAAATCCAAACTGAGGGTAAGAAAAGAAAGGGCACAGACAAGAGCTGGAATCAATGAAATCGGAAGGAGACAACCAGAGAGAAAACAAAACCAAATATTGCTTGAGGAGATAAAAATTGATGTAATCCTAGCTAGACTGATAAAAGAGAGGAAAACAAGTAACGACTAGCAGGAATGAAAGAAGGAACATACTATATATAGATGCTACGTATATTGAAAGGATAATAATAGATACAATGAATAACTTTATGCCAATAAACTTGACAACTTAGTTGAGACGGACAAATCCCCTGACAAGGGTAACTTTCAAACTGACACAAGATGAAAGAGAAAATCTCAATAGCTTTACATCTATCCATTTTCCAAAAAAACTTTTCCACAAAGAAAATTCCAGATCATGGGTAGAGTCCATCAGACACTTAGAGGAGCATGAATACCAATCTTATACAAACTCTTCTGGATAATAAAAGGAGGAAATGCTCCCATGACCTGTTTTATGAGCTCAGCACACAAAGGAAAAAAACAGTCCTCTTAACAGTGGAGAAACTTGGCAGACACTGTGTTCATCAAATGACCAAAGCTAACGCCACCAATACTGGGACACAGGGCAGCGTCTGGGTGGCACAGTGGGTTAAGCGTCCTGCTCTTGATTTCGGCTCAGGTCATAATCTCGCAGTTCATGAGTTTCAGTTCCACATTGGGCTCTGTGCTGACATTATGGAGCCTGCTTAGGATTCTCTCTCTCTCCTGCTCTCTTTGCCCTGCTCGCTCTCGCGCTCTCCCTCTCTCCCCCTCCCTCCCTCTCTAAATAAATAAATAAATAAATAAATAAATAAATAAATAACTTTTAAAAATTCTGGGACATACTGATATTAGGTAACTTGCTTGAAAGTAGTCACGAGGAAGCATCAGATAAGCCCCAAAATGACTTCCCTATATCCTTCAAAAATGTAAAATACCATGAAAGGGAAAGGAATACTCTATGTCTTCTGATTTTGATAGTTGCATTGTAGGATGTAGGAGAATATCTTCACGTGTAACGAAAAAAACACTGCACTATTTAGGAGTAAAGAATTATCATGTCTGCAACTTAGTCAAACACAGCTCAGGAATCAAGTGTATTTTTATACACAAATAAAAATGTCACAGACACACTTATATATGTGTGTATAGAGAGAGAGACAAAGAGGTAAAGAAGAATGATAAAGTAATTGTGGTAAAATGTCGGTAATTGGTGAAGCTGGGTAAAGGGTGTAGGGCATTATTTGTGCTATTCTTGCCACTTTTCTGCAAGTCCGAAATTTTGTCAAAATTAAAAGTATTAGAAAAAAAATATGCTTGGGGAACACTGCTCCCAACCCTTCCTCCTGGATTTTTCTAATGTCCATTAGTACATAAAAGGCTGTGACAAGTCCTGCATAAGGAAACCTACTTGGTGTTTCGTTACAAGATTCACCTCGTCGACGAGGTGTTAATTTCTGACAAAGGGGTGTTGTCAGTATGTGAGATGCTGAAACAGAGTATACGTGGGCTTCAAAACCTGTAGGATTTAATCTACCCTGTATGTATTTCCACAGAAAGGGCTTTTCTCCAAGACCCCCACTGCCCCTGCCCCATGGCGTTCCCCAGGCTCACCCTCTCTGAATGTCTCCTTCTGCTTCAACACGCCCTTGAGGGTCAGGAGGTGGGGCACAGCTGGCCAGCCAGCCACCGTGTGGTGCGCTTGGCTCTGCAGGGTCAGGACCTGGCCTCCCCTCTGCTCCGCCGAAGCCTTGAGAACAAGCTGTGCTGTGCTCTGGTCCACCAGCACCTTGTACAACAGCCAAACCCTAGAAAGGAACGTGATGGGAATAAAGGCAGTCCCTACACTGCGGGCAGACCGTGGAAGGCGGGTCCCTGCACCCCACCGTCCAGACCCCCCACAGGACTGCTTCTATCGGGCTCTCAGCCCATGGAGACGCAGTCTAACAGCAGCTAAGATCATAGGCTTTGCGGTCAGCCAAACCTGGATCTGAATCTCAGTGCTGCTGCTCACTAACTGTGGCCTTGGACAACGACAGAACCTCTCTGAGCCTCAGTTTCTTCTATTGCCAAGTGGAGGATAAAAAAGAACCACTGACACTGAGTGGATATTACTGATATTTTATCTATGCATCATATGATACTGAACAATGAGAAAATAAACAGCTTCAAGAAGCCTGGTGTTAAACTTCCTAGAGTGCTGGCGCAGGGGACGTGCTTCCTACTGTCCACATAGGATGCTCTATTGTAAGACACCATGGGAGGCACCTCTCTTGGGGATCAACGGTGCAAACCACACAGTTTTGAATGTGTGTGTTTCCCTACAGCCTTTGCAAGTAATGCCACCGGTTGGTTTCTCTTTTTGCATTGGCTACTAGGATGCTTAAAGCCAAATCTTAAGCTGGACTCCAGCCAACGTAGAAGATCTCGTGGCCTGCATTTTGTTTCCTAAAGCCACTTTGAGCACCTTCCTATTTTCCCCAGTTTTCTTTTCCCTTCATGCTAATTTCCTCATGTGTTTTGAAAAATCTAGGACAAAAATTGGGAAACTATGGGCCTGTGGGCCAAAACCAGCCCACCATCTGTTTTGTAAATAAAGTTTTATCGGAACACAGCCGCACCCATTCATCCCCATATCAGCTAAGATACCTCTGGGCTACAAGAG